>NC_142568.1:5785000-6127500 GCF_041283825.1 Pyrus communis
AGTATTCAAGGACGGAAATTAATTAAAAATTTAATATCCAAAAAAATAAATCACCAACAAATAATCCAAACCTAAAGGAAAATTGTTCAAAATTAAACAAAAAACATAAGGTGGGGTTCGGCCACTACTGTGGAATTTGGCCGCATTGTCTTATTTTAACTAGAAAAATAGTTTATGTCGAAGATTCTAATCTTCCATAAGGGTGATAGCTTCTTGAAAGTCAAAAACCTCCATCTTGGTAATCTCTAGTTCGTCCACTTGCACAAAGTTTGATTCAAACTTCTTACGACGAGAATGATATTCAGCTACAACCTTTTGGTGAGCTTAGCAAACACGGGACCAATGGTCATTGGAACCACAGCGATAACACATATCCGCATCCATGGTTTCAGGTGCTTTGCCCTCATTCTTGAAGTTTGGGGCCTTAAGAGCAAGGTTAGGCCACTTCTAGGCTTTGTTGCCTCCCTTAGATGGGCGTTGACTTTGTTGACCTTGACGGGGTGGCTTACCACGCCTCTTTTATTTTTTTGGGTGTTGGTTCATGCTATAGTGTGCTTCAGGCACAACAGTCACCCCAGTAGGTTAAGCTTGATGATTTTTCATCAACAGCTGATTTTGCTTTTCAGTGATAAGTAAAACAGAGATCGAGAACTTGGTGAACTTCTTAGCTCTATATTGTTGCTGCAAGACAATATTAGTAGCAAAGAAGGTCTAATAGGTATTCTCCAAGAGATCCTCTTCAGTCAAAGATTTGTTACAAAACTTAAGAAGTGATTGGATTCGAAAAACTTCAGAATTATATTCATTCATAGACTTAAAGTCTTGGAAGCGCAAATGCTATCAGTCATGTCTTGCTTTAGGCAAGAAGATGTCTTGCTTTAGGCAAGAAGATGTCTTGTTGGTGATCAAATCGATCAGCCAAAGCGATCCATAGTGCTCGTGGATCCTCCTCAGCAAGGTACTCAATTTGCAGTGCATCATGGATATGTCTTCGGATAAAGATCATAGAAGTGGCTTTCTCAGCTTCACCAATAGGGTTTTCCGTCTCATGTTCAATGGTGGGACACATATTCTTTGCAGTGAGGTGGAGCTTCACATCTTAGACCCACTTGAGGTAGTTCCTTCCAGAGACCTCCAAAGAGATAAAGTTAAGTTTGTTCAAATTTGACTTGTTCCTATCACAAAAGATGGACAAGATATGGTTAGTGTCATGGAGAAAGAAAATCAATGCATTCACATAGGAGTAGAACATTTAGGTACTAATAGACATGTATTGGTTAGAATTCGCATGAAAAAACTTCGGGTTTTCAAGGGTGATATTTTTAAGGAAAACTTCAGGTTTTCAAACAAGGCAATGTTTATAGAAACTTCAAGTTTCAAAATAATTATGTACTTCAGGTTCATATGTTCCTGCAGACAAACGCAAATATATATACAAAAATATGCAACAAGAAAATATGCAAATAGAACTTTAGGTCTATAATTATAATTAAATTAATTATTTGGACTTCAGGCCAAACTTAAAGTGTGCGTGAAAATATATAAAATCCATTAGGCCTAAAATAATTAGGTAATTAAACTCGGGGCCCAAAAGTTTGGATCAAAGCCCACGGATGGGTCGGAAAAATTGAAGTTATGAGGTCTAGGCCCAAAACTAGGATGGGTTAGGCATGGACCTATCATCACAGAAAATGGGATGTAGGTGCAAGCCCAAAGACAGAGGCCCAAATAGGCTCTAATGTTGAGGAATGCTCCGTTACTTCACAACATCTGTGTACCTAAGGGACGCAATCCCATGAGTTAGGGTACATATGCACTGATTCACCAGCTGTAGGCTGGGATTAGGTGCGCTGTCATGCATGGAGACACCACAGCCCTACAAGCTTGTGTCGAATTAGGCTGAGCTAAAGGTTTGGGCCTTTGCAAGTGAACCCAAGAAGAAGAAAATTTTCTTTTAGGCCGAGAAAACTAAAGGCCCAATTAGGCTCGGATTGGGACCAAAAACACCCCAGCCATAGTTGGGTACGCTCACCAAGGAAGAAGACCTGCGCCGCACTTCATACGGCCATGTTTTGGGACAAAAATTCTTGGGGTGAGTTCGTGAGGCAATGGGGATCATGAATATGAATGGAGATAGAGGAATCTCAGCGTTTCAACTAAAACCCTAGAAATTCGAATCGGAATTTCAAACAAAAATCCGATGAGATTCGAAGGAATCTCAATCAATCTATGTCAATGGAGGAGCATCAGGTCGTCGGGATGGTGACCTGTGGGTGACGATTGGCTGCAGGCCAACCTGCAATGGTGGAGACACCATGAAAAACATCGGGGTTTCTGGGTTTTCAAACCTAGAGCCCTTGGCTCCGACTTGTGGTCTCGTGGCTCGACGTGGCTTAGCCATACAGGTTGCAGGCCTGGGCTAGTGACTTAGGTTTTGCGGCTGAAGGTCATGGGTTCAAAGAACCCTAGTGTTTTTTTCGATTTCTGTCTTTTTCTTTTTTGTTTCTTTTTTTTTTTTTTTTTTCAATTCAATTCAATGCATATTGAAACAAATAAATTAATGCATGGACATATTTGATGCAATTCATGGTAATATCAAATTCACATAATTCAACAATTATGAATATAATGCATACACAATTTATGTAAAATCTAAAATTCGAAAAACGTACAGTTGGGTCATGCATTATGGTGAGTGTTCATGCTATCAGGGCTGCAAAAATTTTGAGATGAAAACCGTTGTTTTGGAAGAACCTGATTGCGTGATGATATGAATGAACTAGTTTGATGTAGAAAGCTTCCACGTCAGATTCCTAAGTGCAGCGATAGGAGCGTGCTGATAACGTGTTGTAGCCTATTTTATATGACAAGGGGAAGAGGCGCTGGCAGCAATGAGAGATTGAGAGAGAGTCGTGTTTGTAGAATTGTATGGAGGAATATGTGTGTTATTTCCTCCTACGTAGTGCCTTTATTTATAATAAGAAGAGGGAGAAGAAATAGGAAAGAATAACTAGAATCAAATATAATATAGGATTACACAATAACACTTAAACTAGGAAAGTTCATAACAAAATAGAAATTATTTTTATTAGAGAATAAAGATGAAGGATGGTAGAACAAGATGAACAATAGTGTTTTTTTTTTTTTTTTTTTTTTTTTTTTTTTTTGATAAAAGGTAACTTTCTTATTAACACTTGCATACATAAACAAATGCCCATAAACACAACAAATCAAACAAAAGGATGGGCCTCCAAGACAATAACCAAACAACCCAACTCGAAGGTTGAGACCGAAAAAGAAAAGTGTAGAACATAGCACAGACCAAACCCTAGTCGCCAGGTTCCCTTACTGCCGCCAAAGCACGCCCTGACAACCACGAACCAACTTCCTATCATATGCCAAAGGTGAAACTCAACCAAGCACCAATAGAAAAAAGCGAACTCGTCCTCATCAAAGAATCTGTCCGCCGCCATCAGTGGTAGAAAACTAGGGAAGATGCCAATGAATCTTACTTAAAAGGTCTTTCCGATCAAGAAATAGACAAGCCGCAAATGGATCTAATAGTTATTCCAAAGCCTTTTCTATGTTATTAGTAAAGCGTTAACAAGTAAGAGATGCGCTAACATGCAATGGCTTTTGCGCAGCTCAACCCCAATGGAACCACTGACAATAGTGTGGAGACCGACACACAAGTGGAAGGTGATGGTGCGAACACCCAAGCTGAAGCTGTAAGCACCTTCCAATAAAGTCGTTGAATATGGCAGAACAAGGTGGAAGCAAATCGAATCGAAAGTGAAATTGAGAAAGGCTAAACCCATGTGGGAGGGAAAGAAGAGGACTAAAGTGGACACATAGAGAGGAAAGGCAGTGGGGAGAAGAATAAAAGGGAGATCGGAAAAGGAATTTCTGATCGGGGCAAGGAACGGTTAAAATGGAAGCGTAAGGACTGGGAAATAGAGGGCAAAAAATAGAAAAAGTAAAAGGGAAAGGGTTGACACCAACCTTAGCCGAAGCTACAGGTTAACTTGTAGACTGGAAGATGGAATAGGAAGCACTCACACATAGCGAGAATAGGTCTCACTCAGAAATTAGATCGATGCAATAATAATTTTTTTTATCTTCACATAATTAAAGATTAGAAAAGAAAGTAAGATAAGATTTGTGTCCGTTTACACATACCCCTATTTAGTTCTTAGCAAAATTAGGGTTTGTGTGGGTGTAAATAATCTTAATTGGTGTCGAATCCGTCATTAAGAAGATTCGAATTTAGGATTTGTTACTTATAAATATTACTAAATTGTAATACTAAGCGACAAAATTCATTTTCTTTATTGTGTTATACATAGACGAAGTTTTGTCGTGGATATACCTGGGTAATAGTGCTTTTTTGCCCGTTGAACTTTGGACAGATAGTAATCAAGTCATTTCATCATATGGGAAACTAAAATGAACAAAAAAAAATAAATAAATAAATAAATAAAACAACTACAAATATAAAGACCAACCTCACATGCACACAAAACTGAATTTGCACACAAAGCCCTCAAATTTTCATTACACTCAAAACAATTGCACACATAAAAACCTTTAATTACTACTTATTTGACAACTCTATGTCTCATGAGATCGAGGAAAAAAACCAATTTCAAGGGCAAGCATACTTTTTGGATTATCCATAAGATAACTATAAGCATCCTTACACTGATCTTTAAAATATTTTAGACAAATTTGTAGGTCCACAGCTCCCAGAATCGCAACAACACTAGTATGTTTTAAACACAATACAAGGGTTGTGACACCCAGCTGGAGCCCTCAACTAATTTGGGCACTGCGTGTTAATATCTTGAGCACATTTGATCCCTCTAGTGTACCCATTTTCTGTCGGACTCAATTTCATCGGAAAATTGAAACCATCTACAAGTGAAATGTCAAAAAAGTCCATGTTGCCGAATTGGTTTAGGGCATACCTGACTAGGGTGTTTCGGGGCGGGTACAGTCCGGGTCCAAAAATTATAAATACAAAATGGGCCGGTCCAATTCTAAAAATTGGAAAAAAACAGGGCCCCAGCCCGGACTGTTGATTTCTTACCCTTTCTTATTCTCAGACCCAAATCGCTGAACACCTACTTCTTCCTCATCCTCAAGCCTTTTCTTTCTCCATGGACCTTTACAAACAACCCAATCTTCTCCGACGACCCCAAACCCAATCTTCTATGGCGAAACCATCTTCCCCCTATAAGATCTTGCAGCCATGGTTTTACTGCAACACCAGAAGGGTAGCAACACCGATCTTGGTGCCGACGCACTCAGAAGTAAACTTCTCACCCTCCCTTGTCAATTCATGCTTAGGTTCACCGATTTAAATATACCATCGACGACGCCTCTTTCAGCCTCCATCGACGACGACGCCATCGATCTCCTCGACTTCCTAGAGACCCAACCTTGTAGTTCCCCCAAACTTTTCTCTTTCAATTTTCATCATTTCTTCACAAAATCAATCATTTTCAATTTCCTTTTTTTCTTCCTAAAAAAACATATTGTGCCTTTTATTTTAGGATTGCAAGAAAAGACAAGGAGACGATGCACCGCCTCGTTACCAAACTGTCGCGTGCTGACACAACCATTTACGACGATGATGATGACGGTGTTGCTAGTACATCTGAACCTAATTGGCACATAATTGATGCCTTTAAGGTCCCAAAGTTCCAATACGATCCCATCAAGAAAAGGCAACACGGAGAATCTGAGCTTGAAGGTGAAAGCGAAGAGGACGACCTTTTGTCGAAGACTCTCCTTGGAAAAGGTGGTGGTCCGAGATTCGAGATTCAAGAGAGCTCCTGGAACGATCTAGAAGAAGATATGAGGAAAAAAAAACAAAGACCCAGGGACCCAACCCGTTTTAAACGGGCTGGGTTAAGTTCGATTTATGTATTAGAATTTGTTGTACCTGCCCCGGCCCGACCTGTTTCCTTTAAACCTAGGTCTAGTCCGATCCCTTCAAAATTGGGCCTGACCCAGCCTGTGCCCATCTCTAGTTGGATTTGTTAAGGGTTTGGGGTTGTTGTTGGATTTAAATTCTAAATTAATGTTGGGGTTTTTTTTTTTGAGTCGAGCGATAACATTAGTAAGTTACATGTTGATATTATCAAAAGTAATAACATATTATATGGCTGTGATGGATAGATTTGATTCTCTTTAATGGACAAAAGTCAAAACCCTAATAGCTATATAATCCTTATAGTTCCTGCAAACCCTACGACACAACATATAGACTTCCAATAGAATGAGTAGATAAGGGTGTGCTTGTAGAAGACTATATGCGTTCAAAGATGCTTCCCATCGACTTCAAACTCTCCACATCGCCTCAATGGTTGTTGGAAGTTCAGGTCAGCCATTACTCACAAGGTTTTATATTTTGGTCATTCAACCATCTATTTAGACTCGATTTTACACCATCGGCCCAATCAATCAAGGCCGTTGAGTAAGCATGGTTCTTAATCGTCAGATAAGAAATTTTGGATAATTTGCTATTGTTAAGAGATAATATTACGGTTCTTAATCATGATAATTATCTTTTAATAAATTATCTTAATTTTCTTATGCAAAATAAATTGTACAGATTCTTGGACATGTCACGTGGCTTAACATGGATTTGCAAGCCGAAGATAATGGTGAATAGGAAACCTAATAAGGTTAGGAGATGGATGCAGCTTGATATCTAGTCAGTTGCACAGTTCCATATTTGAACGGATTTGCATGCAGAACCACGAGGAATAATGGGATAAAGGAAAATCATGGTCTTAGATAATGATGACGCAAGGAACCTAAGTAGGCTAGCCCTTTTTATATAATGTTTTGATGATCAGATAAAGCATGGCCACTAATGGGTTTTTATAAGAAGCCTAGGTGGGCTATAAATGTGATGTGATAAGCCTAGATGGACTTTTATTAGGTTTGAAAAGTCTTGGAACAAATCTCACGGCTCAGTTTGAAGGATATGCCATGGTTTCTGATGCGGATCAACTTCAGGAATTAGAGTTGCAATTAAACTCTGCAAAATTATATGACCGTGCAAAGCAAGTACTTTAGCCCTATAAATACAGATGCAATGGCAACAGAAAAGGGACCTCTAATTCAACACACAACTGCCCTGCGCAAACCACTCAAACACTTTGAGATTTTTTATTTTCTTTTTTCGCCAACACACCTTCAATTTGGATAAACAACACTATGAAGGCAACCGGCAAACATCTTCAGTTTGGATAAACAACACTGTTGCAGTAGAATCAGCCGACCGAGGAGCACCTTTAGTTTGGATAAATATCATTGAGTCGAGGCCGACTGGTTACCTATCTATGTCTCGGTCAAGAAGGGTTTTCAAATCCTTATTAACAAAGGTCATTTCATTAGCCTTGTCGGCGAAGTGAAGTGTTACAAGTTACTACGTTCGGCACATTGAAAGCTGAATTTGATATTGAACTTCGCAGAACTAGCAGCCTTGTCTTCATGCTCGAGAATACGAATGCCGAGACGTGTTTCTTCCTCGGCGCAGTCGCAAGATCAAGAAGTCAGTAATGCGCTCAACGCAACATCAATAAATTGTACTCCTCGGCCGACGAGTTGGCACGCCCTGCATCAACCGAAAGACGTAGTTAGCTCATTAGTTACTCGCTCTGCGCGCCACGTAGGCTTTGTAATTTTTTAAGGTCAACACCATCTCAGGCCAACATGTCGTATTAAAGTAGGCTATTCTTTCGACACGTCTTATGTCCAATTTATTGGTTCGAATTTACCTCCTTAAGTTGTGTTTTTGATAGTGAATGACTAGGCCTTCAAAATTAAAGTTTGTTGGCTCTAGTGAATGAATGTTGACCAGACTCTCGAAAAGTTGTATTAGCTCCAATATAATACTTGACCAGTTCCCAATATAGGAATTAGTTTCCCGTATGGCCACTCGTGAGGGCGCATGTTGGAGAATAGGAGGTCGACCTGGAGTATGGTATTTTAGGCATGAGAGGTTTCCCACCTTGTTCATTTCTTCCACATTGGCAAGGATAGCGCCGATATTTTCCTCCAGCCTGGCCTAGCCTTATATTCTCATCTTTTCCATTTACTAGCTCCCTCGAGGGAGTATGTTTATATGAATACTTGGCAAGGGACGTGCTTAGCTGGGTAGAAAACACAACTAAGCTGCATCTGTTTTCTACAGATAGTGCCAACTGTTAACACTCAAAATTGGGAGGTCAACAAAGAGCAGTATGGTCAACCTTTGATAGGGCTTGGAATAAAAGACTAAATGATAAACAACAAAGTTTAAGTGGTTCACCCTAAAAATTAAGCTACATCATATGCAGTGATCTGATGTGGGTTACAAAAGTGCTCTACAACAGTGTAATGTTCTTTTTTTTTTCTTTCTTTTTTCGTGTCTGACCACTTATAAGAGGTACTCAACTTTTTATATAAGCCTTTCATGATCCCTAAAAGTCATGTGCTTTCAAGTACATCACCACCCTAGCATTAAATGAACTAAACGCATAGAGATGACTTACTGGTTACTCCTCCATTATTCAATTAGCACGTAAAGATGAAAGAACATTCGTTTAGGGCTAATTGCAAGGTTTTCTAGGCCAACACTTACTGAGCACTTCGATCGGCCCTATATGGCCGAGAAAACTCACAAGTGCTAGTTTTGACTAGGGCTAGTTCGGTATGGGATACTGAATCGAAACCCTTATCCTGATTCCCAAACCAAAGTTTTTAGGAATCCTAATTTCAAGACCAATCCCAAAGAAAATTTTTGGGGATCCCAATTTCGGGAATCCTGAAATAGTTTCAGGATTTCGGGACAAATCAGGAATCCTGAAATAAAATTCACACAAAATTGCATCCAGACTGCTACAATTGTATCTGATATGCATCTGCAGAACTTAAGACACCCAAATTCCCAATCCAATTCAATCTGCAGAAACTGATTGCATCTGCAGAATTCAATCATCTCAAATTAAACTAAAGCATGAAACTTGTAACAACCACCTTAGTCTGAGTTATGGGCTTAGCCTAACACTAATAATAATTTATATGACGATTCGATTGATTCACACATAATTCTAACTATTAGTATGAATTTCATAACTAAGACAACTCAATCTAATTAGGTTTAACACAGAGATCAAAAAAATGAATTTCATAATTTCAATTTTCATAATCACGTATCTGTCTCTGGTTCGTGGTCGCGGCGGATCTGTCTACCTTGAAGCTGTTGGGTCGAAGAAGACAGAAAGGGCCGCAAGAGGACGAATGGACTAAGGAATCAGACCTAAAAACAATCTATAGGGAGGAGGGACTGCAGAGGACTCAAGGGCAGGAGGAGGAAGATGACAAGTGAAGGCCGCGCGCAGAGGACTGCCATCCGGGAAAGAAAAAATTTGTACGATTATTGGAAAGTGAAGGTGAGGACCGTGAGGTCGCTGAGACTATAAGAGTGGGTTTCATTTTTTAATCAACGGCTGAGATTAATATTCAACCAATCCAACGGCCTATAATATCTAAAATTATATATATATTTTGACTTCAGTTTGGTATGGGATTACTGAAAAAGTCAGATTGTGAGACTGATTTCCATACTGAAATTTCAGGATCGATTCGTGATTGGGTGTCGAAAATTTCGATTTCGGATTTTTCAGTTTGATTTTGGGATTTTTTCGGTACGATTTGGGATTTTTGGTATTTTTTTTTTCCACCCCTAGTTTTGACAAGCCTTATGTCCTTTCATAGATTTTTTTTTTTTTTTTTTTTGGTTAATAGTTAACACGTAACTTGAAGTTGATGTCTAGGTAGGCATGTCTCGATGGCTTCGTGTCATAAAGTTGTTAGTTTTGCCAACTTGCTTGAGTAGGTCAAAAAGTACGATCTTATTAAGCACTCATCTTCTTTGTCGATAGTCAATTCAAACGGATAAGTGGTCATTTAGAGCAGTCATCATTTTGTTCTTGCGATAGTGTTCATTCATCTATTTCCATTGTTCTGGCTCATAGGCCTTATCTATAATAGTAGAAAGTGTGTCAATTTTGTGTTTACAAAATAATATTATCGATACTTTCTAATTGAGATGTACCTCATTATTGTACGTATGACCAACTTCTTTTAAAGTATGTGACATTAGTATAGTACCTGTAGCATAATTTGGATAGTCTCACATAATTCGAATAATTTGACAAATCATTTCAACATGTCATATCATGGTTAGATACACAGGGATGGCAATGGATCGGTTTGGGAATGGAAATGTTATATCCATCCATCCCCATAACCACGAAGATTAACCATATCAATAACTGCAAATTAACCATCGGGTATTATCCATAACCATGCCAAGCGAATAACGGATACCTCATTGGTTAACAGTTATATCCATCTTTGTCAATACAAAAAATATATTTGCCCAATTGACGCATGATAATTTAGTAAATATTAATTTCGTCATTAAATATTTGATATATAAAATGATTTAATTAATGGATCTTGTGGAGCATAAAAATTAAAGCTAAACATTTATAACATAAGAAAACTAACCAAAAGGGCTTAAAAACTTTAACTTTTAACCAAAAACCACATTAGAAGTTTATTTAATGGTTAGTACAAAGCCCGTTTTTATATCAGCCCAAACAAAATAACACGGTGATTTGTCAAATTTACCCCTAACGGATTTGGTTAACCTAACTTAGCTATTCTGTTAGATTACTTAGTTGAACCTATAACTAATTGAATTTTAATTTTTGCAGAACAGTTTCAGAGAGTTCTTCAATTTTTTTCCGAATCTGGTTGAGTGGTTTGAGTAATGCTTGCCGACGAATGTTGAGAGCGCATTTCAAAATCATAATCGCCGTTGTTCTTCGTCCCTGTTAAGAGGATTTTTCCAAAAAAAAAAAAAAAAAAAACCTTTGTTTCAGAATAGATTCGCAGTGGTTGCATATTTTGAGATTCTATCGAATCGTTGTCATCGGTGTTGTTCTTTGTGCTTGAATATTTTGACTTGAGTGATCGTCTTTCATATTTGGTTAGATTATCGTTTGGAGGTCATCAACATTGTTTTTGCAATTTTGAATTCAATTTTGTTTTTTTTAATTTGAATTTGTTTTTGCATGTAATATGCTTATCTTTTTATTTGACTTATATATTGTTGTTGATTTGTTTTCAGATTAGCAAATTGATTCTAGTTTGTGAAATTTTCAGTTAGGAGTTTCTTATTTCGAAGAATCTCAGGTAAGTTTTGATTTGTTTTGTTTTTTATTTTTATTTTTATATTGTATGTTGTTCATCTTGATTTTGTTTTTCATTTTTCAGATATTTATTATGAATTAATTCGTGTTCATCACATTTGATGTTGTTAACATTTCAGAAATACTGTTCTTTTTTTATGAAACAGTGGATATTTCAATTTACTTTTTGTTTTTGTGATTGTTGTGTTTTATAAATAGTGTAATTTTTGTTCAATTTATATGTATATTGTTTAACTAATAGGTGTTCATCACATTTGATATTTTTAACATTTTTCAGAAATAGTGTTCTTTTTTTACAAAACTGTGGATATTTCAGTATACTTTTTGTTTTTGTGATTGTTGAGTTTTATAAATAGTGTAATTTTTTTTCACTTTATATGTATATTGTTTAACTAATAGGTGTTCATCACATTTTATGTTTTTAACATTTTTCAGAAATAGTGTTCTTTTTTTACGAAACTGTGGATATTTCAGTTTACTTTTTGTTTTTGTAATTGTTGTGTTTTATAAATAGTGTTATTTTTGTTCTCTTTATATGCATATTGTTTTATAAAGATTGGAATTTAGATTTGCAACAGATTAATAAACAGTTGTTGTTGTTTATTGTTATATGCATAAAAGATTGTGTATTGATTTGAATTGTTTTTTTTTTTTTTTTTTTTTTTTTTTAATAGTTATGGAGAATGGTAAACTAGCTTGGTTTACATATGGCGGTTTATGTGTTGTTAGTTCTATTTCATCAACTTCCACCTTCAATCAAATTTGCATTGATCTTTGTTCTAGGTTTAAGGGTTTGACAGTTGGTTGTTTTGAGTTGCGATATGCTTTGAACGAAGATCCTAATTGCGTATTAGATTGTGATGCCGATGTTCTGAACATGTTGATGGTTCTTGATGTTGTTGGGAAATCCATTGTAGAAATATTGGTTATGGATAAATGTCATGGTTCCATGTTTAGTTACCTACAAAAAGCACATCATCTTGCCGTACATCAGACTCTATAATTGTTGCTAGTGAAAATGATCATTTAGGGAAGTATGGCTCTCATGGTGTGCACAATTATATGTCATGTGAAATATTGGTTATGAAAATGATCATTTTGTTCTTACCACTTGCACAACATGATCAAAGTATTGGTCTGTATACCCATGTATTCTCGGTAATTTGGAATTGTAGTGTGTCATTTTTCCATCTTTAATATCCCAAACTACCAAGCTAAAGTGGAAGTAATGCTTGATCAGTATGAAGACCTTTCCAACTTTATCCACATTATCTTGTAAGACTGTCTTCAATGTTTGGTCACCATGCTCTTGATCACTCTTACTTTTTTTTATCTCCATGTCATTCTGAACCAACAATACACATTTACTTATTAATCTTAATTAATAAGTAACACTAATTCTTAAACTGAACCAAAACATTGAACACTATTTATGAAAGTTAATTAAATTTACAAAATATTTATTATATCGCACAAACACAAATTTTTGTAAACAAAATTGTTTGGCACTTACAAAGATGAATGAAGAAAGATACAAATTTTGTTGTTGCCCTGTTTTTGACTCATTTTCTAACATTACGTAGAACGGAGCATCAATTATGTTGGCGTCAATTGCCCCATCCACAAACAATGATGTTAGTTCTGTTTTTAGGACAACAAGCTCAGTTGCCATGGACCCTTGCCTTGGTTGCATCTAGAAGTAGTCCATGTGTAAGAAAATAAAAAGTATGATATATATGTGTGTGTGTGTGTGTGTGTGTGTGTGTGTGTGTGTGTGTGTGTGTGTACATGTATTAAGTTATGATTAATAATGTAAACTTACATTTTCTCTTATCTGTAATATTCCTTGAAATTTTCTTTTGTCTCATCTTCAAGTAACTTGTAAGCCCTTGTTAATGCAGGTAGATGATAGCGTTTGTCAAGCTTTTCCTTTATTTGTTTTGCCTTCTTTGGAGGGTTCTTTGCAGTCTTCTTTGCAGGTTTCTTTGCTGTTTCTTTAGCAATTGGATTCAAGGGTGATTGAACCTTTGGCTGCTCTTTTCATTTCTCAATTATTGGTTCCAATGGTTGGCTTTGTGGCAGAACAATTGAAGGGCTTTCACTATCACTCACAGCATATATATATTTCGCCTTTTTTTTTTCTAGATGGTGATATAATCATAGTGTGGATCGACATTTGGTTTACGATCATCCCTCTTTCATATATTTTTGACTAGTGTTCTCGTCTTCTTCTTGGCAGTTTTTTTCCTTACTCTTCAGGATCCTTGCTAGTTGGAGTATGCGAAGATCTTGTTGAACTCCAAAGGTCCCTTTTGCAGTGGCAGTGTCTTTTCTTTCATGCTCTTGATCCTCCTCATTTTCATCTGGATCATGATCAATTGCATGCCTTTGTTCTGATCCTCCATAGCCACATCATTTTCAATTACATTCTCTTGAACTGGATCCTCAGTAGCAGTATCCTTATCATGTGTATGCTCTTTAACTCGATCATCATTATTTGGATCTTCTTTAGGTGGTTCCCCCTTTTCTGCATCCTTGAAATTTTGATCTTCCTCTGTTGAAGCATTTAGATCTGGTACTATTGGTTGCTTTTCTAGTAGCTTCTTCTTCAAACTTCCAATTTCATCTAGAAGTTTATTTACTTTCATAAAAGCTACTGAGTTCTTTAATTGCAACTTTCTGATTTCAAATTTCATTGAACTAATCTTCTGTTTGTCCTCATGTCGTTCTTGTAGAAGCTTTTCAATGTTTCTGTTGAGTGCTCTCATTGTTTGATTCGTTACAATTGAATCTGTGTGTAGGTTGTCGAGTGCATATATCATCATGTGACTGAGGACTAGATACCTCTTTTGATCCATGCTCACACATCTTTTAAACTCTTCAAAACCTTCCACACTTAATGTGGTATCAATCTTTATGATGTCCTTATGATGTCCTTTTGATAAATTGCATCAAATTTCATCAATTCTTCTGTGTACAGTTGATCAAACTGTAATTGAGCTTCATTGATGGTGATACTATGATCTTGTTGAGCTTCAACTTCAGTTCTCTTCCTTTTCCTTCTTGTTGTCTTCTTTTCTTTTTTCTTGGAAGACTTGTTTCTTTGTTCAGGAGAATGAATGGCATTATCTTCTTCATGGTTTATGTTGGACTGCTCCTATGTTGGTTCTTCAGAAGGTATAGCAGTAGGAATCGGCTCATTTGGTTGAGCATAAGGAATACCACCACCAATATGCACAATCACACATTAAATAGTTGTTAAATTACATAATAATGTCATTGTTTTTCGTAAACACTGTTTATTAAACTTTAAAAAACACAAACTACTTACTGAATGTACAAATTATTAAAAAAGAATCACACTAGTTCATGTAATAGAATAATATATGTTACTGTTTATAGAAATGGTAAGTGAAACTATATATACAACCTGAAATCTAAACTATTCCTAGTTCATTATTATGGCACTATTTATGAAATTGTAAACTATCAATATTTGTAGTATGAAATTATTTTCTGGATTTTGTATTATTACATTATCGATATATCACTATTTATTAAAATACACTTTTCTTTTAGATTGCAAACATGAATTCTTCAAGAAATTTAGAAACTATTGCTAGATTTGACACTATTTCTGTTTTAGATAAATGACACTATTGTTGGATTTGTTGTATTAGAGATTATGCAGGTTTCATTGTTGGTACAAATGCAAAGTTGAATTATTATTGAACTTCAAATTTGAACTATTTCTGTATGATTATGAAGCGACTACTTTTGAAACTTTAAATTGTTAAGATCATTATGTTATGGAACTGTAAAGTGCAAAAATATATTGTTTATTGAAATACTTTTATTATTGGTCCTTACTCAATTTGTTCAACTGGAATATCTCTGATTGCTTTGTGGATTTTGGTTATGTCTCATCTTCTAATGGCAGGAACCATGTTTTATCGTCCACTTATTGTCTCCACCAGATTGGTGTGAAGACAAATCCAATACTACATGAAATAAGAACTTTGAATTACTTTCTTGTGTATTTTATAAGACAGAATTCATGTTTTTAAAATGTAGTTCTTATTTCTTACCAAAATAAGGGCAGTACATCAGCTTGTTGTTGCTGATTCTTTTCCATTTTTCCTCTTTTTCTTTGATTGGTTAATCATCTTGAATAAGTAGTCTCTCACTCCTTTTGCCCAGTTGTATTTGCTGATTTGGTCTAATGCCCCACAAATTGTTATGAAGCTCCACGTGATGTATGTTCCGGAGGTTGCAAATAAAAGGGATTGTAGGAGATGCACACATATGATTGAAGCAGTAGCTTTTGCCCTTTCAGGAGTTTCATCTTGGATTGATTTTTGGTACGCTTCAAGAATGTCTTTTTTTTTCACTATTTTTTGGTTCGCAAAATATGTTTTGACAAAGTTGTCCTTCATGTTTTTTGTGGATTTATCTGTGTTTGGTAGTTCAACTCCTTGGTTGTTCAAACCAAATATTTGAGCAACATCTTAACTTGTTATTCCTCTTGGCTCATGATCTCCGAATTTGAACTTTTGTTGTTTGGAGTCATAGCATTGTATAATCTTGATCAGATCCATATTAAACTTCTTTTTTCTCTCCGTTGCAACGATTTCATCATCTATGTAGAACTTGATCAGACTCCAAAATAGTGTCTTGCCCAAATGATTGCAGACATCATGGCGTTGTTGAAGCATTGGCTTGTACAATTGCATTGAATTTGCAAACCCAAAAACATTGCATCTGTACTGCACATAAGATGTTGAAGGTCTTTTATTCTTTTTCTTATTTGGACTCTTTTTAGAGAAAGTCTTCATTTTTGGTTTCTTGGCTCCGTCCATCTATAAGAATAAACATAGTTTAATTATTACAACTATTTTTGTACCTATATCAAAATCTGCCACAATTTTTTTTATTATGAAAGTGAACTATGAAAACACACTAATTCTGAATTCACATCAAAATAGGTTACACTGTTCATCAAATAGAACAAAAATAAAACTATGTTGTTTCTTAAATTAGAACAAAACTACACTAAAGTACTTTGTGATACTGAACTAAAAAAAAGTAAACTATTTAATTATCTATATTTGTATAGACCACACTATTTATCAAAGTAAACTAAAAAACCACACTTTTTTACCAAAGCAAACTAAACTATTTATCAAATTGAACTAGAAAACCACACATTTTTACCAAAGCAAACTAAACTATTTATCAAAACGAACTAGAAAACCACATTTTTTTTTACCAAAGCAACCTGAACTATTTATCAAACTGAACTAGAAAACCACACTTTTTTACCAAAGCAACCTGAACTATTTATATAAGTGAAATATTTATCAAACTGAACTAGAAAACCACACTTTTTTTTACTAGAAAACTGAACTATTTATTGATTTATATCTGAATAGATCACAACTAGAAAACCACAATGATTTTGGATGCACAACAACATGGCCACACTATTTATCAATCAAAATAACTCAAAGCACTTACGAAACTTAACTAAAAATACTGAAGTATTGATGGATTTACATCAAAATAGGGCATGCTATTTAAGAAAATGAACTAAAACACCACATTATTCTGGATCCATACTGTTTATTAGATAGAAACAAAAAAAACTACACTATTTATCAAACTATACTGTTTGTTGAATGTATAAATTATTAACAGAGAATCACACTAGTTTGTGTAATAGCGTAATATATGTTTATACTAGTTCGTGAATGCATCCAAGGTTTTACTATTTCCATACATTTCAATTCTATTTACAAATGAAGCAAATTGTAAACTATTTCGTAAACACTATTTATTAAACTTAAAATTGTGAATTATTTCGTATACACTGTTTATTAAACTAAAACACCACCAGAATAGAATGTTGATTATATTTAAGTTATTTAAGCAAAGCAACCAACATATGAGAGAAAGAAAATACTATTTAAAGGTTATAAGAAAACGAACTGCTATCAAAGTGAAGTAAAAATATACCATTTTGCATAAACATTGCTCATTCAATGAATCCGAAGCATGCAAACTTACATGTTACTGTGAAATCACCGAGAATATCAGAAATTTTATGGTACGTATCTCTGTTTTTTCTCTGTTGCTTTTATTTTCCAATTTTTTTTGTGTGTTTTCGTCTGGATGCAAATCAGAATACTTTGAACTAAAAACCTAATTCATTTTTTAGAATCTCAAACATGCAAATGTGCATATTTAGTGAATTAAAGTAATAAATCATCAAGAATATCAGAATTTATAGGTTCGTGCCTGTGTTTGTCTGATTTCGACTCTGAAAATATACATTTCGAATGTTTTCAGTTTTTGGTCTTCAAATGGAGTTTTTGGGTTGAGAAATCCCAGATTTGATGTGTAGATTATTGTTTGAAAACTTGAATCGAACTTGAAAATGCTTTGAGATCTTGAGGTTTCGAGGAATGGATGTTTCGATTTTTTTGTACAGTGTGAGGGGTTGGTGAACATTAATGGCTTTGGACGGATGATGAATTTTAGTAACTGCAACTTTGGCTGACGGGCCTGGGTTAGACTCCGTTAGGGGTAATTTTGGAATATTAATTGTTATGCAGTTTGGGCTTTTTGTTGAGCCCGTGTGTTTTAGTTTTTGTAGGGCCTGAGATAAAAGTTTTGTGTCCTTATGATTAAAATTTAAGCCCTTTTTATTAAATAATAGTTTAGGGTGGTTTTTCATTAAAAAAAAAGTTAGTCCAAGCCCTTTTCGTTAAAGATCCCTTATAATATTGGTTGATCTTTGATATCTCCCATACGTACCATTGAATTCTCATAGATTTTGATTCATATCAAAACTTTTGAACTTTGCCACAAAATGCAACTCACACAATGCAATTTTTGTATTCTCAAAGTAAGATTCGGTGAATAATGAATATACATTTACACACACACACACACACACATATTATATAATACTTTAATATTATATAATATTCGGTTTAGGTTTAGGTACGGATATGGATTGGGGACCCCTATAACTATATCAAAAGTCATAACCGAATAATATTTATGGTTTTTCCCTATACCCAAAATATACCCGAATTTTCATATCCCAAATTTAATCCATTCGAACAGTTATCTATGGTTATCGAGTGTAACGGTTAGAGTTGACATCCCTTACACGATAATAAACATAACTCCCTCCAATAAAGCAAAATTTAACAAGAAAACTGTGATTTTGCACATCGTTTTCTTTTTCTCTACAAAACCCATATATAGCCCATAACTGTACAACGACCCATATCCAAATCAAGCGCCTAAAGCCCATCTCAAAACTTCCAACGCAATCTAACTTGCTCAAAACGCTACAATTTCAAACACAAAACGCTCACCGCTCGATTGATCCTTTGCTTCTTAAAGCTTCCAACGTAAGCTTCTTCTTCTCCAAAACCGCTTAAATAAATACAAACCAACGCACTCACACAGTCTCTGTCACTCAAAATCTCACTTCTTACTTCTTCTCCCACTGAGTGAGAACAACCGACTCCGTTCCACCGACTCACTGAGTCGCTCACTCAGAATCCAAAGCTCTCGGCTTTCCCGCCAAATTCCTGCGCTGCATTCCCACCGACGCTTACTCAGACGAGGTCAGTGATCTTTCTTGTTTCTGTTGTTTTTACAATTCGTGTAATTGAATCGGTGCTCTGTTTGGTTGGTGAGAAAATGCGGGAAAATTACGAGAAATGTGGTAGATTTCATACCCACTGTTAGTACTGAATTTGTGGACATTATGAAATCAATTTGGTGCTTTCGATTTTCCTTCAGTTATTTGGTTTTCTCAGGAACCAAACAGATTGTTGAATTGTATCGCATATTCAAAATTCCCACTTTACCTGATTTAGTGCTTGCTTTCTGCTTGCACTATGCTGAGTTTTCCCAGGAAAATTGATTTTTTCGGGAGATTATGACGAAAATCAATAGGGAGCATCCAGAGGATGCCGGTGTCGGTTCACACGAGAAAATGGGTTTCCTTTTTCAAGCATTATATGAAGCTGAATACTGTTCAGATTCCCCTTTTCCGAAGCCAAGCTTGATTCACTGGTATATGGTTTCACATTTCATTTCAACTAACGTTTTTATTTGAAGGGGGAATATGTATGATAGATAGAACATGATTCATCATTGAAAAATACGGGAAAATTAGGGTCCATTACTTGGCTACGCATTATCGCAATTGAGTTCTTTTTTTCTCCGGTACTCAAATTTTTCGGTCTGTGGTTTGACATTGCTCAATTTGTTGTATTAGGAGAACCACGGGTCCAACAAGACGGTCAGTGAAAAGCTGGACAGCGGAAGAGGTCAGTGATAGATATCTTAGTTTGCTAATTGATAGTAATTGTATGGTGGTTTAGTCTCAGTGCAGGTTTTCTTTATGTATCTTCTGCTAGAATTCTCAGCTTCTCAAAAGCTTATCTCTTTATTAATCAGTTGAACTTTGGTTGACAGGATAATCTTCTAGGAGAGTTAGTCACAAAGTTCAACAGAAGCAGTTGGAAGAAAATAGGTGGGCATGCCAATTTCTCCTGTTTGCTTTCGAAAATCAGCTTTTAGTTTCGTGCGAGTTGATAACAAATGTGGTAACTAGTATAACTTTATGTCTGCACATGAATGTTTTGAGAGCTTAGGCATGGGATTCGTACTGATATAGGCTTCGGAGCATTGGTGGTGATGGATTCTAGACTTGTTTTGTGTACCTTGCATTGTTAGAATTTAAACATCACTTTCCATTTGATGGTTAATTATAGAGGCAGGTTCTTCGTTTGTTCATGAAGATTATTTTCTTATTTCTGCAGCTGCAGGTCTCCCCGGGCGCACAGATATTCAGTGCCTGCAACGCTGGAAAAAGGTTTTAAATCCAGAAGTCGTCAAGGGAGCCTGGACAAAGGAGGTGCAAAAAGTTATTCTTGCATGTTTTTTTATCAATGCAGAACAATGTTTTGCTGCAGGCTAAACTGATATGTGACTGGTCCTTTCCCTTTTCTTATTTTTCTTTGTCTTTGGATTTCAGGAAGATGATTGCATTATCAAGCAAGTCGAAAAACATGGTGCCAAAAGATGGTCTGTTACAGCTGAGTTCCTACCAGGTCGAATAGGCAAACAATGCCGAGAAAGGTACATGACCATGATTTTTACTCGGTGTGTCAAACTGTTGGCATCAAATGGTTGACATTCTCTGTCTTCTGTAATTGTTAGCTTTCAATTATACTGTAACCCCTTCCCTTTTAGTGTAGATAATATCGTTTGTTTTAAAAATAAAATAAAAATTGTACTTTAACCTTTCAGCTTTGCACTTACTAGTTTACAGAATAATGAAGATAATAACTATTTTCAGGTGGCACAATCACTTATGCCCGGCAATTAAGAGAGATGCATGGACAAAAGAAGAGGAGCAGATTATTGCTTACTACCATCAGTTGTACGGTAACAAGTGGGCAGAAATAGCAAGATTTCTACCCGGGAGGTATGCAATTGATAGTTGATAGAATTGAAGTTTTGTTTTGGATTTCTTATATATATTTAGTTAAACTATGGCTGGTTTGGAACATGAATATATCTGTAGTTTTTCGCCTGTCAGTTATGGTGTATGATGTAAATGGGGGAAAGTCTGGATTGCTCATCTTTTTGATAGCGATTATTATACGACAAACTAGATTTGCGTCTTCTACTTCACTAATTGTTCAAATTCAGATTTCTGAAATGCATGTGTACTTTTTTGCTGCTGAAACAAAGCTCGGGAAAATACGCTATACAATGTTTATTTATAGATATTGGTTCCTTCTGTTGAATGCATCTCATATCCATTGAAATTGGCAGGACCGACAATGCAATTAAAAATTTCTGGAATTGCACGTTGAAGAGGAAATTCGATTCATACTCACCTAATGGCTGTGAAGTGGATATGCAATCTGATGTCTTAAGTGGTGAGGCAAGAACAGATCGTCTCGAGGTTGAAGAAAATGGACAGATTTCTGACTGTGTGGTCTCACTCAATCATCTAACGGAAACGGAGATTAGTGACAATGCTTGTTCTACTGAGTTGACTCTTGGATTTTCTTACAGTCACGACATTCGTTCAGAATGGAAATCTGTCAAAGTGCAGAAGCGCAGGTCTACGGAGGGACGAGCAAGCAATTTAATAAATCCACAAATTGCCACTCCATTTGCTTTCATGGACGCATCCACTAGTACCAAATCGAACTGCATTCCTCCCACTAGGCCACCTTGCTATTCGACTCCCCGAAGCCTTGCGCAGAACACCTCTGTTAGCAGTGGCAGTCCGGGGTCTAGATTGAAGAACTTAGCATTGAGTTTCAAAAACACTCCTTCCATCATAAGAAAGAAAAGCTCCAGAAGGACTGATCCTAATAACTTCCCTGATGTCGACAGCTCAAAGGCATGCTCCACGTTGAGTAGTACTAGTGACGGAGGAGGTACCAACAGCAGCGACTTTGCAAACGGGAAGTTTGGTTCATTTTCTTTCCGTCATAGGCCTCAAAATTCAGCGGCTGTTAAATCTCTAGGACGGCGCCTAGAACGCGAATTCGATGCAGAAAAGGATTCGGGTAGTGATCAATGTGGCCATGCACTCTCTGCATATGCGTCTCCAGATGTCGGTTTTGGTGCATAACCTGTTTTTTATTCTACTCGTATGTAATGGGAATTGGTCAAAGTGTAGTCATTGCAGACCTTTTACCAGGTTATCTGCAATTTCCATTGCCCAAAATGAAGGAATCCTTTTCTTTCACCTTATCTTGGATCTTATTAACTCTCATCACATTGAAGCTCTAGCATTTTTGCAAATTAATAGGCTCTTGCAAATCTTTCATTAGATCACAAGGTGGAGTCCCCTCCTTCAAATTTCTCTTCTGTCCAGCCTTCCTCTATTTAAACGATCACGATTAAATCATGTCAAAAATGAAAATTAATGAATCCAACTCATTGTGGTCCTAATAATGAAAAAACTCCGACTTATGACATTTGAACCATGATATGAAATGGGTTCATTAAAACTAGCAAAACATAAATAGAATTTCTAAAATAGTAAAAACTAAACAAGCGGTGCAATATGTGATCGCCCAAGACAATATTTCAGGATGTGCAGTATCTCGTTGGACAACTACTATGTTGTCATCCCCACCCATTACTTATCTTCTGAGTAGTAACGAAGAATTAATTGAGATCAATTAATAAAATTAGACATACATAATTAAATAAATATTTAATTTTTTTTATATAGTATGTATATATATATATATATGCAAGATAAATTAAGATTACAAAATATTTATTATTATAATAAAACGCTCTTAGTTCAGTTTTAATTATTTAGAATTATCCTCATACACTTCGAAAATATTTAATCATTTAGGATTATCGTCATCCAATTCAAAAAAATTAAATATTATCTAATTATTTAAAATTATCCTCATCCAATTCGAAAATATTTAATCATTTAGGATTATCATCATCCAATTCGAAAGGATTAAGATACCGGTATCGTATTCGACAAGTCAAGTTATTCGTTACAATCTCTACAAAAAAATATCGCTTTCAAAACAAAAAATAAAACAAAAAAAGAAAATAAAAAACAAAAACCTCAACAAAAAGAAAATTACCGCACTGCACGTCAACTAGGGACCCGCAGGAGATGACGCAGTCCGACGCGTCCACCGCAATCCGGTCGCTCAGTCTCCCTACACCCCAATAGAAAGAGACCGTGTAGGCCACGCTCTCCACTGCGCGTGCAACGTCCAGTGACCGGCCCTAACAGAAAAGGGAAAATCGCGCCAAAGGAAACGAAGAAACAAACTTCCTTCTACTGCTGAAGAACTTCCCCATTTGGGTTTTTCTGCAAATCATCGAAATCCGCGATTTCAATTATTTGATGCTTATCCGGATTTATCCTAATCCTCAAACAGCCGAATTCCATTTTTTATTATAAATAATTCAAATTCTGCACTCAGCAATCCAATTCGATACGCACTTCACTTTCTTATCCGGGTTCCCAAACAACCTCCTTGATTCGCTCTCAATCCGTTTCCATTTTTCAACTCTCTTTCTCTCTGCTTTCTTTCTCTGAGCCGCAGAAAGCAGAAGCAGCATGGGGTCTATGGAGCAGACGATTCTGGTGACCGGCGGCGCGGGGTTTATAGGGAGCCACACGGTGGTTCAGCTGCTCGAGGCGGGGTTTAGGGTTTCCGTCATTGATAATCTCGATAACTCCGTTGCCGAAGCTGTTGATCGCGTCAGGGACTTGGTCGGCCACAAGCTCTCTCAGAAACTCCACTTTCAGCTGGTAATTCTAGCTTTGGATTACTCTGTTTGGTTGCCGAGAAAATTAGGGAAATGAAACGGAAAATAATTTTGAACTTTTTTGCTGTTCTGTTCTTGTTAGTGTGTTAGTGTCGGTTGGATGACGAGATCTCTTTTATGCTTAGTAGACTAGCTGCTTTAGCTTTACATCGCTCCGTTTGGTTCCCAAGAAAATTAGGGAAATCAGGACTGGAGAAGGAAAATTTTGGCTTGTTAACTCTCTTTTTCTGATTTAGTCAACTGTTTAGGTTCGGTTGGATTATGACTGATCACTTTAGATATTAAAATGACAGAGCTAGAGAAAAATCAGCTTTTCTATCAATTTTCAGTGAACTTTTGCCCTGTTTGGTTCCTGAGAAAGCCTGTCAAACTGATTTCTTGGTTTCTTTGGTGTTATTCTCGCTAATCAAATTGGTAATATCTGTGTGCAGGGCGATCTCAGAAATAAGGACGATTTGGAGAAGCTGTTTTCTCAAACTAAGTCAGTAATTTTTTTATTAGCATCTAAGTATGTCATTATAATGTTTAGGTATTGACATTTCTGCTGGATAACGTGACAGGTTTGATGCTGTAATCCACTTTGCTGGCCTAAAAGCTGTAGGAGAAAGCGTTGCACACCCGCACCGTTATTATGATAACAATTTGGTTGGAACTATTAATCTTTACGCGGTCATGGCGAAATACAATTGTAAAAAGGTTTGCTTCTGTTTTCTCAGTTCTGCAGTGGAGCCTCAAATTAGGTTGCGATATTTTGTTTCCCGTATGTTAGGATCAGTGTATAACCAACCACAAGAAACCAATGGAACTTGGATTCGTGTTTTAAATGCTCGTTATGTCTGCATGTGAGTGCTAGATAGATAGGTAGACCCTCAGTATCTTACAGTTGAGCTAGATGATGAAATAACTATCAGTATCTTTAAATTACGCACTTAAGCATCGGTGAGCTGTAATTTAAATTGGCGACTGTTTTTTCGCGGTCTCTAGTGCCCTATAAAACTAAATAGAAGCAAGCACAAAATATATTACGAACAGAAGAGCACTGCGGTTTTGAATTATTGGCTTTGCCATTTAGAGTAAAGAAGCGCATGGTGTTTGCTAACCGAATGAATATGATGTTTTCTGAGTGTAGATGGTTTTTTCATCATCTGCAACTGTGTATGGACAACCTGAAAAAATTCCATGTGTTGAGGATTTCAACCTTGTAGCTTTGAATCCATATGGCCGTACCAAGGTATACACCATGTCTTTCTCCCGCAATTGTTGCATTCTCGTTTCGAGTTAAAACTGGCATAAAAGGGATGCAGCCTGTCTTCTCTAACATCAAATTTACTCTTACTAGCTTTTCCTTGAAGA
This sequence comes from Pyrus communis, assembly GCF_041283825.1. Classification (NCBI taxonomy): domain Eukaryota; kingdom Viridiplantae; phylum Streptophyta; class Magnoliopsida; order Rosales; family Rosaceae; genus Pyrus; species Pyrus communis. The sequence continues at coordinate 5,810,002 of NC_142568.1, forward strand.
AATTGCTCGAGATATGCATAATGCAGACCCAGATTGGCAAATTATTCTGCTGAGGTACTTCAATCCTGTCGGGGCTCATGAGAGTGGGAAAATTGGTGAAGATCCCAAAGGCATCCCAAACAACCTCATGCCGTACATACAGCAAGTAGCTGTTGGAAGATTGCCTGAGCTTAATGTCTTTGGTCATGATTATCCCACCAAGGATGGTACTGCGGTATGTAAAATCCATTAAGATTTTCCTTTCTTTAAGACAATTGGGCAGGAGTGGTAAGAATTCACTTAGTTGTTTATTGACCTCCATCTACTACGAGTCCTCTGTTTAATCGAGTTAGCTTGGTCTGCATATGTTCCACTCATAGCATCGTCTTTAATCATGCCGCTGATACACAAATTTCTTGTTCACCATATGTAATCAGGTAAATCCTAATTACCAGTTTCATTTTACTTTTCATTTTTTAACAGATCCGAGACTACATCCATGTTATGGACTTAGCAGATGGTCATATTGCTGCCCTTCAGAAGCTTTTTACAACAGAGAATATAGGTGATTGATCTAATTTCAACATTTATTTATACGAAATATACTTGCTGTCCCCTGCTGGTAGTTTTTCATCAGCATCCCAAGTTTCTAAATCAATCTATCGTATAAGTTTATTTGGAATTGGGGTGTTTTAAAGATAATTTCATGTCTTAGGTTGTGCTGCCTACAATCTCGGAACTGGACAAGGTACATCGGTGCTTGAAATGGTTGCTGGTTTCGAGAAAGCTTCTGGCAAGGTGATTGTTCGTCTCCTTCAAAATCTATCCCTTCTCGCTCTCGTGCACACATTAAATATGCGATACTGAAGTACTTCTCGATTGTGTGTACCAGAAAATTCCTATCAAACTATGTCCGAGGAGGCCAGGAGATGCTACTGCTGTTTATGCGTCAACAGAGAAAGCTGAAAGGGAACTCGGGTGGAAGTATGTACATTTCAATCTATTCGTTTTTCACATGTATTCGTCACGATTTTTTGTTGCCTGTACGATGCATCCCATTTGTATACATATAACTCATGTTGAACTAGGTTGACTATCTATCATCGTGGAACTGTATAATTCTCTCCGCTAATCTGATGTCGGTTTCAGGGCAAAATACGGAATAGAGGAGATGTGCAGGGACCAATGGAAGTGGGCAGTAAACAATCCTCACGGTTACAAGTCGAAGTATTGAAGGCGTTGGCATGTATATACGCGCGGCAGCACACCGAAGTTCAGTCCGAAATTGGACGGAAGAAGATCCTGCGCTTGATATGAATAATTTCCACACTGCCTAAAAGAAGTGTAGTTGGGAAACATCAACATATGTTTCTAAATCAATGTGTTCTTCCTTGTTTTTCTTTTTATTAGAGAGAAAAAAAAAGGTAGTGGGAATAAATTCCTTTGGCAAAATATAGATATTATAAGCATCGAAAAAGAAAAAGTTTTTTTTTTTTTTTTGGTAAAAGAAAAAGAAAAAGTTTAAATGGTAGGATTGTGATGGGTCAAAATGTCCTAGGGGAATTGGAGAAACGTACGGGTTTGGTAAAGTTTGAACAATTATTGAACGTTAGACTGGCGACCTTTATGTTTTTGTCATAGATTGAAGACAGTATTTTGTGTTGCAGGATTACGATACGTCAAAAATTCTATTATTTTAATTAAAAAAATGTATTTATGATTCTTTTCGAGTCATCATTCCGGAAAATCACTAGCGTAGACAAATGGAGGTTAGTATTGTGGAGCGAGGTTGACATACGATACGATTGAAGAACATATTCATCATAAAAGTAAAGTTCTAATTTAGTTTCTAAACTATCATCAAATGAAAATTCGGTCCTTAAATTATTTTTCAGTAAATAAGTTCTTAAATTTATTAAAAATTAATAATTTCATTCCTACTGTTATATTCAAAGTTATTTTATCAAATTTTTTGTCAACTCACTTAACACATTTTAGAGAGTAATATTGTCATTTTCTTATCTATAAGTTCTTAACATTTCATATAAGTTGCGAATTTAACTTTTAATTTACCCTCTAAAGTTAACTTCATACATTATTTCTTTATAATAAAATTACCCTATCTACCCTCCAATGTGTATGTGTATCACATGCAAATAACGTAACTTAAATTGACGAAAAATTGAATAAAATAGTTTCGAATCTAATATTATGAATGTAATTGGCAGATTTTTATAATTCAATAACTAATTTTTCTAAAACAAAAAAGAAAGTTTAAGGACTTAATTTTCACTCAAGTTATCATTTAGGGACTAAATTGGCAATTCACCCTAAAAGTAGATGTGTTTTGCTCACGCAATAGTGACTTTTGAGTTTTTGGTCTCAGTCGCAATAGTTGAATGCCTTTTTCTTTTTATTTTTATTTTTATTTTGAACAAATGATATTATCCACATAAAGGAGTGTGGGAGTGGGCTAGCTTCACAATGGACAAGTCATAATAATATAGTTTAAATTCGTCTTTGGCGAAAATCAAACCTAAGATATTTCACTTATAAGTGAAGAAAAATATTACTAAACCGTAGTACTAAATAGTTTGAATGCCGTTTTAATATGAAGAAAATATAAAACAAAAAGTTGCAGAATAATTCCATGTTTAATCAGAGGGACCTCTGGCCTCTTAATCAGTGGCTAATATAATTTAAGTGGAGATTGAAAGTGAATTAGATGTTGTAGGGACCCAGAAAACATCATAAAAAGAAATTAAAAATATAATTTAAGAAACAAGGATGAATTTAGAGGTGGCTACGTGTTACACTGTCTGTCTATTCTTCACAAACAAGTATGATTAATTAGGATTATGATGTATTAGGATTAAGGATCCGATCTCTTGCGTCCTCTGCTATTCCAAGCAATACTTAGATAGGATTGGGTTTTATTTTAGGGATAGGATTGAACTGACAGCGATAGGTTACATAATTTATGTGTGTGGTTGGACCACATAATCCATCATAGTTTTTTTATTTCAGATTTGTAGTCAATCCATTCGGTATTAAATTTTTCTCACCAAACATAGACTGGGCTACAAGTCCAATTTAATTGGAAATCAATCATCTTATCCTGCCCACCAAACGGGACCTTAGAGTATAGGCCTCATACTTTATATATTTCCAATCCTTGTTTATGATATTTGATGCGTTAGGAAGAATTGTCATCCTGCAATCATGTAATACAATTAGTCCACCTGTTATATCACAGGTGGATGACAATTTTATGATTTAGAATATAGTACTAATAACATATTCATGTGTGTATTATTATGAATAGATTAATTATACTACGTGAACATATTTCACTAAACAAACAATAATTTTTATCTTCTTATTTATAGACATTTTTAATTTATTTGGGCATCTATGTTTGGTAGTTAGTCTCTTATAATTATTGTGTTTTCAAATGCTCACCTAATAAAACACATAAAAAACGATTTTAGGTGTTTTTTTTTTTTTTTTTTTTTTTGGATATTGGACTGTAAGTTTTATTACCAACAACACATAATTACAAGAGATAGGCTCGCATACAACGCAAACACAACAACAAAAGTAGACAACAAAACCAAGCCCAACATAAAACAGAACAAAAAAAAAAAAAAAAAAAAAAAAAAAAAAACCAAACAGCTTGCATCTTCAGACTCGAACCAGTTGCCAGAAAGCAAGCCAAATCGAGCCCTTAAAGTGGCTAAAAAGAAGGCTTCAACAACTGCCAAAGTGCTAAAAAACCAGCATGGACAAAAGGAAAGAAAAGGAAAACAAGAGGAGCAAGGGGCTACCACCAACCCTAATCATAGCCAGGATGAATGGCAGTGAGGAGAAGAACAGAAGCTGGAGATGCACTCACATGCAGGCGGTGAGAAGAACTTTCACGAAGGAAAGAAGAACTCTCACGAAGGAGAGAACGTGGTGCTTTGGTCTTACTTGATACCATGTCAAATCATCGAGTCCAATGACAACTTCTACATCTCTCTATTTTGAATTGGCTCTTTATTTTTATATTATATATATATAACTACATACTTATATCAAGTGCATCCTTTCCACCTATAATATTTGTCCACAAAGTCATTGTTCACTGTTAAGGATCTTTTCCGAATTCTCTTTGTAGGGATTCAGATGATCGAATCGTGTCCGTTCATCGTACATCGTGCAGTTAGAAATTATTTAAAATTTAAAATTTAAAATTGAATATAAATAGTATCTAACGAAAACTAATCACAAAATATATGATGAACAGATACAATTGATTGATCCCCGAATCCTTACAAAGAGAATCTAGAGATGATCCTTGTCCTTGCAACAAAGCTTTGGAGAGGCACTGTGTAAATTTAAAAAAAAAAAAAAAAAAAAGAAAGAAGAAGAAGAAGTCAAACAAACAACGTAAGAATGTCTTACACTTCTTATAATGATTAAGAATGTATATCGGATAGATTTGTATTTGTAAAACGAAAGTTTCTAATCCAATTGTGTTGAAGAAAATTATATGGAAATATTTAAAATAAGAACGTGAGGTCACACGTCATAAAAAAGCAAAGTTTTAAAATACGTTAGGCGTTAGTTAGGCAGCATGTTGGGGCCTAGGTAGATTTAAGTAAATCTATTATATTTCGTGTATATAAGTGTCTTTTTATACTTACAATATATATCATCATAAACTACAAAATATAATGATGAAATATTGGAACATAATGAAAACATGGGAAACAAACATATTATGTGTGTTCATTTAAGTACACAACAAGTCCCTAATAATTTATTGTAAAAAATAAAATGCAAAATGAAAGTTATCTATTTTCTGTCTAAATGAGTCACAACCTAGGTGGGTGCCTAGGCGGGTCTGGACAGACTAGGCGGGTGCCTAGGCGGTCTAGGAGCCATTTTTTAATTTTCAAAATCTAAGCATTAATTGGGATAGTGGCCAACCGTCTAGCCTAGACGAGACTTAGAAGACGTTAGACGGGAATTTTTAGAATAGTGATAAAAAGCACCACAATTCCATAATTACAAACTTAGCAAAAAAAAATTTGATATAAACCTATCTTTTGAAATCTATATTTTCTCTTTCAACCTTTTCAAATCCCTCTCATTCTTTCTCATATTTTTTATATTTGTCTTTTCAACTCCTCTCTTTCAGCATATTATTATTTAAAATATATTATCTTCATAGTTTAATTTTAAGTGATAATTAAATGCAAATAAGATAATATCAATATACTTGATTTTTTACGAGATTCTTTTTTTCTCTCTTTCACTTAATGAAAGAGAAACTTTTTAAAAGCGACAAGCACGTTGGGGCAAGCAAACAATAGCACACGGTAAAGATTATAACATGTGAACTAAGAGAGCCCATACGGAAAAGGAGGTAGATTGTCTTTCATTTCTTTTTATTTTATACGATCATGGTTAAGCCACGTAAATATTTTATATTAATTTTTTAATAAAGATAATAAGACAAAAAATAATAAGAATATAAAATGTTAACGTAAATTAACCGTGACCGTACAAATATAAAGGGATGTGAAGAGAATCCAAGCAGGAGGGCAGACGATAATGCTTTTGAACTACACGTGGAAAGTAATTCTACGCTCAGATGCGCATTAAATGAGGCAAATGTGATCTTAATAAATTTGTACTTCAGAAGTGGCGTCTCAATTAAAATTACATAGCAAACAGCTTGATGTAATTCACGGGCCATAAAAAAGCATCAGATAAACAAATTAGTCCAGAAATATTTGATAGGTAATTCGAATTTAAGACATCTTGTGGAAAAATGAAAAACAAATTATTATTTGGGCTTCGGATAATTTTGAAAATAAAATAAAAGAAAATAAACAATGCTTATTCCTCTTCATTCTTGGCCAATAATCATGTTTTTTGGACTCAAAAGAAGGATTTGGATTCTCATCAGATTCTCTCCATAAGGATCCTAAAGATCAAAGAACACGAACCGTTGATAAAAAATAGTGAGTCATAATTTTTTTCTTTTTTATACTTTTTATACAAAATAATAATATTTTATACGATTTTTTATCAACAATCCGTGTTCACGAGGATCCAAATCCCTCAAAGAATTCTTGTCCAGAGCAGACGATTAGGGTTACCGACACGTATGAGACATCTCTGTATTTGGAAAAAAAGAAAATAAATAAAAATAATAATAATAATAATAAGAAAAGAAAAAGAAAAAGAAAAACGAAGGAATGGGAGAAGCTTCTGGAAAAGACGTTAGAAGAAGAACCTACCACTCACACCCTCTCACAGCCTCCCTACTTCTTCTCGCTCCTTCCTTCCAATCCGCTCCAAATCACTTTCCCTCCCTTTCTCTCTCTTCTCCGTGGGCCCCACAGTTCTTTTTCCCATAAAACAATAAAAAAAGTTATTGTTTATTATTTTCTTTCCCTTTCCTTCTCGAACCCACGAATACACCCTTTTCCCTTCTTCCTCCTACCATTTACTCCTCCTGCGGAACCTTCTAGAAACAACAAAAGCGAAATCCTCTCCCTCTCGCCCTCTCCTCCCTCTCCCTCTCCCTCTCCCTCTGAGCTGCTGCTTCCCGTACTGCCTGCTGCAACAAGATCGATCGAGTTGGCTTTCGTGTCCAATCTAACTTTTCTGTTCGGTTGGTGGGAAAATCCCTACTCTCTGTTCATCCCCAAACCTTTAAATCCACGCTTTGAAGGTAATACACGCCGGCTCCTTGATTTAATTCCTTTTTTTTTATTTATTGAATTTTCCATTTCCAATACCTAGAAATCTAATTACACAAAAAATAATAGGAAGTAAAATTTCGTATCTCCAGAAATTTTTGTTTTCTAATCCTCCGCGGTTTCTCGGTAACCAAACGGAGCGTTAAATAATTTTAATTAAATAAAATAACGTTTATTTATTTATTTATTTATTTGTTTATTGAACGGATTTTTGATATATCAGTTGCTATTAGAGCCCAGATCTGAGAAGCCAAAGGCGAAAAAAACCATGTCCTCGTTGCCGGCCGAGCAGAACGGCGACTCGGCGCCTGCTGGAAGCGGTGGCGGCGGAGGAGATTCGCAGAGATCGCTTCCGACGCCGTTTTTGACCAAAACGTATCAGCTGGTTGACGATCCATCCGTCGATGATTTAATATCGTGGAGCGAGGATGGATCGGCGTTCATCGTCTGGCGACCTGCCGAATTCGCCAGAGATTTGCTTCCCAAGTACTTCAAACACAACAATTTCTCCAGTTTCGTTCGCCAGCTCAACACTTACGTAAGCCTCCCTCACTTTCCCTCTTTTTCTCCCAGCCAAACAGGGATTCTTTTCTCGGCAACCGAACAGGATTGAGTCACTTCAGATTTACGGTTTCCTAATCTATTTTGCGATTGGATTTTGTAGGGATTCCGGAAAGTCGTGCCGGATCGATGGGAGTTCGCAAACGATTTCTTCAAGAAAGGCGAGAAAGGACTTCTCCGGGAGATTCAGCGCCGGAAAATCTCTCCATCGGTGTCGGCGGCAGCTACGGTTGTTCCGCCAGCGATGGCGGCGATATCCGTGTTGGCTCCCCGGGTGTCTCCGTCTAACTCCGGCGACGAGCAAGTGATCTCGTCCAATTCGTCTCCGGTGGCGGGTCCGGCAATGTTGGCGAGCCGAATCAGGAGCTCCACCTCCACGTCGGACGTTCTAGAAGAAAACGAGCGGCTGAGGAAAGAGAACATGCATCTGAGTCACGAGTTGACTCAGCTCCGCGGGTTATGTAATAACATATTGGCGTTGATGACGAACTACGCGTCTGGTCAGTTAGAGAGCGGTGGCGGAGGAGGAGGAGGAGTAGTGGATGACGGTAGGACTTTAGAGCTGTCGCCGGTGAAAGAGGCTGAGCCTGCTGCAGAAGACGCCGGTTGCGACGGAGCGAACGCGGAGGCTTCCGGGGCGGAAGAGGAGGAGGAGGAAGAAGAGGAGGAGATGAGGCCAAGGTTGTTCGGGGTTTCGATCGGGGTGAAGCGCGTGAGGAGAGACGAAGACGAAGAGGAACAGCTTCGGGAAGGCTCCGAGGGGGCGAAGCAAGAGCCGTCGGATGGGAGCTTGAAGCGCGATTGTGACGCCACGTGGCTGGAGCTCGGAAAGTGATTGAAAATGATCAGATGACGTAGGCGATTGTTGTTTATGGAAGCCGATAATGGAAGCGTGGACAGCAACGCACGGGGAGGAATGTGCGCACGTGCGAGATAATAACTGGGATGGCGCCACGTGGATGGAAAAGATAAGAACCGAAACCCGGGACGGTGTCGTATGGGCGGGAATGAGATCGCGTGATGACATATGAAGCGCCCCAGAGGACGGAAAGAAGACGGTCCCAAATGCTGGGGTTTTTATAGGTGGTGCTCCGTACATTATTTTTTTACTTTCTGTACTCTTTTTACAATTTACTACCGTTTTATGAAATGAATTGAAAAAGATGAAGGAAAATTTAAGAAGCGTTTGAGGAAAATGAAGAAAAAAAGAAGTTGAAGATTTGCGTCATTTGAATTGCTTTGCTTGCAATTTGTAGTCAAAGACATTTACCAAACAAAAATGCATAGAGCATGTGGATAAGGGGGAGGAAGGAATTGACTCCTTCAACGTATAAGAAATCTGAGCTTTTATACGTTCATTTGAAATGCCTCCTGTAATTCAATTTTAATATTGTTTATTTTTTTTCCTGAAATGAAAATGTCGTCATTTGCATTGTGGAAATTTAAAAAGAAGGTTTTAACGAAACATTTTCAGTACTGTTCATTTTTAACGAAAAAGACATTTTTATTTAAAAAAGTTATTTATGATACTATTCGCTTATAACATTTTTTTGTCATTTTAATTAAAACTCAAAGTTTTCAAATCATTTTCATTAGTTATTCTATTTATTAAAATTAACCAAAATTTCGAGCTTATATAAAATTATAATCGTCGTTTGAAGTTTATGATAATTATAACTAAAGCTAATATGAAAGTACTAATACATTTTTAATCCATCAAATTTTATTGTTTGAAGTCCTTGGATGTCCCCTCCTTTTATTTATTTTCTTTGTATTACAAGTGTAGTGCGGTATTGTTTATTGTGTCCGCTGAGTACCCTGCCCATCTATTTCCTTTTAATCTTGGAATTGATGTGCCATTTGCTTTATTGGTTACCTCTTTTTATTTTTAATAAGTTGCATGAGCACCTCTAGCAATGGGGATGAGGTCTTGAAGGCAGAAGCTGCTGTCAAGGTTTTTAAAAACGCTAGGCACTAGTTGAGCGGTGGACTAGGGTCTAGCGTTTAGGTGGACTGGGTGGTTTTAAGGTTCAAAAAGTTTACTGAATGGGCTCTGAAATGTATAGGCTCATTCTCGTTCCCTAGGCAATAAGGATAGAGTTAACAACAACTCATCAGTTGAGATCCAACTCCAATTATCAGCATTTAAAGCGTTCATTGATTTTGCCAATAACTAGCTTTTCGGAAAGGGGCGAGCTAGTGCAAAGAGATATTGGCTGTTCACAGTAAAAAACAGGGAGGAAGTTCATAACTTTTCACTCATTAGGGGTATATTACTACTTTCATATCAAATTTTGGTTATAATTATCATAAACTTAAAATGGTGACTATAATTTCTTATGGGGTTCATTTTTTTAGTTGTTTTTCCAAATTTCTCCAAAATTATTTGTGGTCATTTGGGGAAAAAAATTGGGGTTCTTGGGAGTGAATTTCTGGTGGAAAAATCGAGGGATCGAGTTTTTAGTGTGTAGGAATTGGTCAGTGGGGCTTTACGAACTGGGCCAAAAGCAATCAAATCTTCAATGAAAGTTAGCCGTTTGGCGATAGAGAGAATAAGATGCCGAGGAAGAACGGACAAGGTAGCCATCAAGTCGTCTGTGACTCAATCGAGCACGATTGTTCTAATAAAAACGAAATTCAAAGAATAAAAACACGAATAAATTATTAGAAATGGACTTTGATACGGCAAGGCCATATATATGGACTTCGAAAACCATGACCCTCCACGTTTTCATACTTCATGTAGAAAATGGTTATTTTTCTTCATTATCTACCTAGCATTATCTTTTTATGAAATATATATAATTAGGCTCGAATTCCGGAGTGGTTCGATGCCTCAACAGAGAAGGATGAACAACCACAACCCAATGACCAAGTAATAATTATGTTTGGTGGACTGGTTGGGATAGGTTGTGACAAAATAAAATGAATTTGAGTCTCGTCCCTTGTTGTGTCAAAATATGAGATAAACAAGACTAAATATGATGGGTTATGAATCCCCAAAATGAAGGATTATCTAACATATTCTTATATATGGACTACAAGTTTATCTTACAAGTTCATGCCTATCCAATCTTATTCTTAAAATCAATCCTATCCAGCCGACCAAACGGTCGAGGCCTTTAGCTCGGAATTCGACCAATTCTCATCACTAAATGGCACCTCAAAAACTCTACACCAACTAGTTGTTGCGCCAAAAAATCATTTACGTTGTTAATATTGCAGAACCACCAATAAGGCCCCTGCTGATTCCACTAGATAAAAGCACGTAAATATAGTGTGATCGTCGACAACTTGTGCGTAATTTGTCTGGCATCTTTGGATCCAAAACAAGAAGGGCTTCCAAAACCACAAGATACAACGACTGCGTAATTCGGTGTTCAAGAAGGGCTTGATGGTAAGTGATGAGTTGATTTTATACTATATGCTATTACCTATTCTTGGTATATTTTGATTATTATTTTGGTGAGATTTTGATGTTTTGCTAATATAGAACACGCGAACTTGTTTTGAGCAAAAAGTAATCAAACAGTAGAATTTTTGAGTGATTCCAATTGAAGTGGGTTCGTGAATCTGTCAAGAAGGCTGTGTCAAAATTTCATAATTTTATCCCAAAACATCTGATTGTGGCGAATTAATTTATGCCTAGCGTTCAGTGCTGGCATATTGGACTGCAAAGCTTATTTGTGACTTTTGAGCTGAAAGATAATGGATTTTGGAATTGGGCTTGTCTTGGAACTTAAATAGGAGGCCCTAATCTTTAATTCGAGTCGTTTTGGGCTTATTTTGGAGCCCTGAAGGTCTAAAAACGTGGCTATCTCTTTCATGGGCAAATTTCCTAGTCATAACAGGAATGTAATTTCTAGTTATCTTTTTATTATTTTATTTCCTAGTTTTTAGAAAACCTTTTCTATGAGGGTTTTAATTTGGAGTAGTATAAATAAGGCTATTTAGCCATTCGGTTACACCTTATTTTGGAGAATCCTTTTACCTACAAGGTGTTTTCAATCATTTTCTAGTTAATATATTTTCTTTAGTTTTTATAGTTGTTTGTAGCTAATTTTCTTTTGATAGGGCGAAACCACGAGCCTTAGCATGAATATGTGGTTTTATTAATTGAGGCATACTTGCTTTGAATTATTAATCACTGCGATTAAACTATTTAATTGTCTTAGTGATTTGTGACCATTAGGGTTTTTAGACAAGTAATTTGATGCAATTTCTGTTGGAACATCACCCTGAAATTGAGGAGGGGCTTCTTGTGATTAGTAATTGTAAGTTCACTTAAGCCAAACATCACGCTCTTAGGGGTTGCATGGTTTTTCAAAAAGTTTTCACAAAACTTAATGAGTCTTGCATGTTTATATTTGATCTGATCATCACAGACGGGTTACATGTTAAATATATGTTTTCGCTTGAACATCACGAGGAAAATATGCATTAGGAAAACCTAACCTTCAAAACATGTATGTAGAAATTCATAAGTAATTGGTAAAATTGCATAGGATTGTTAATGGTGACGGCAAAACCCTAATGTCTAAATTGTTTTCCAAAGCCTTTGTCTTTTGCTTTCTTTACTTTGTCAATTATTTAATTATTTTTATTTAAAATCGTTTTTATTATTTTAAATTCCAAAATCAACCTTTTCAAAATTTTGTTCTAAATAATTAGCCAAGGATTAGTTTAAATACAAATTATTCATTCAATCCTAGTGGAAAAACGACTTTGCTTGAGCTGCTATACTACGATAACCTTGTACTCTTGCAAGTATTTTTAAGTGTTTTTATCCCTACTTTTGTAGGCGGTAAAAATCCTATCAGTAGGTCACAGTTGAACATCATGGAGCTTATCAAGTATTTTCGCAATATTGGGCAACTCAACTAGTGTCTTCTTAAACGGATGCAACATCCACAAGAAGAATGACAAGACTTCCATTGCGCTTCTAGCAGATTAATCTTGTACATCTTATCATTTCCGATTGAAGGCGTAAAACCTTCTACTTGAACTATCACTTGTCTTCTAGTAATAAAGTCTTTCATCGTGGTCAACTCCACGACTTACCACACCAAAACCAATAACATCTTCCGTGGAAACTATCCGTCGGTGATCGACCCTGTGAGATCTTGGGGAAGATTCGATCAGTTATGCATGATGCATCAGAGATCTGCGTAAAGGTGTCGAAAACTTAACTAAAAGTTAAGGTACAAGGAACGGTGCAGCAGCAGAGAGTGCAGATAGCAACACTACCAGTAATCTAGTAGTAGCCACGTGACCCAGCAACTTTGTATCTCTGTTGATATCCATGATTCACAAAACAGCACCAAAAGTGAAGAATTTATTCTCCCAAGTTTTGAAAATAACACAACAGAATTCTCTTGATCCGATCCGTCGGCCATGATCCAATACTCAATAACTCAGTGTGTGACTTGTTCTTCATCATATATGTTTATGTTTTGTAATGTTGCATTGGAAGAAATGAAACCCGGAGATCGTATACTGTTGAAAACATGAAATTACTGTTGAGAAAAAAGAAGTAAACCTACAACTATAATTAGCACTGACTTGGACTCCTAGGTTATTGAACCTATAATGTATCCTCTATGAGTTGAGGCAATATTTACATGTAATAAAAGCCCACCTTTTAGTCATCATCCTAATGAGTTTGGGTCAAATCTATATTATGACATGTTTACTTACATGTGTTGGGGCCCAAAAATGTCACACTAATTTAACCAAGTCTCAAGGTCCAATTGTCATGTAAAGCCTATACTTAAGCCCAAATACATGCCAAGGCACGGGAATGAGGAATATATTTACAAACATGCCACGCCATGGTGATTAAGTTGGATACTCACGCCATGCTCATGTCTACTCATCATGCCATGCTTCCTCATGCTAATCATTGTCATGCTAAGCCTATGTCACATATATGGGGCTTGTCAAGTGGATTGTAGTGTGGATGGTTATGGAAGGTTATTGGGCCTACGTGGAATCGGGGTCATGGAAAACTTTGGGCTGTTTGGGGACCCAAAGATCTAAGCCCATACCCTTTGTATTTCAGGCATGCAACATTGAGAGAGAATTAGCCTAGTTTACCTCTTTTCCTAGCAAGCCAACTCCCTTAGTTAGGATGAAACTAGATTCTTGCATTAAATGCATGTTAAGCTTAGCAAGTCAGGCATTTAATGCTGACTTTCCCTTCCTAGCCTACACAGACAACCAATGTGCGAAAGCCATGAGGCGCGCTACCAAAAGTAGTATGCGGATGACCACCCTGGGAAAGCCACGTCTCGGAAAGAAGCAAACGGCAAGTCTTAATAGTGCATCTATCTTACACCAAAAGGTGAATAATATAACAACTAAGGAAAGGAAGGGAAGACCAAGCCACAAACGGAGAATCCTTTGAAGCCTAGAGAGTTACCCTTCATCTACAAAATGAGATGCAGAGTAACACAGGGAGAGAGAGATATCGTAGTGAGAGAGAACCACCTAGGAAGAATCCTAGAGAGTTCTATTTAGCTTAGAAGCACACTCCAAGCTTTATGACTCAGCATTCACGAAACCTTAGTAATTCCCATAGCTATCCATCAAACATCTCAACCATTAAAAGCCTTACTATCACCCTGGGAAAGCTCAAATCATGCAGCTAAGAATGTCATGTGTCGATGCAAATTTCCGCTGTCTCTAGCTTTGGTAAAATTCACCTGCAAAATAATCAACACCTTTTATCAAGGACCTAAGCCTCACGCGCCCACGAGGTTAGGGGGGTTAGGCCAATGGATCTCCAATGCCTAAGTTAGTTTCTCTGAGAAGAGTAAAGTGTTTAGGGCTAGCAAAGGCTTACCGAAATTTGGTAGAATATGGGGTATATATAGGGGAGTGACCGGCCATGGTGTTAGGGTTTTACCCTACACATGGCGGCATCCTATTGGTCAAGGTTTATTGAGAAATATTCTCAAGATATTAAATAGGAAATAATACTTGAGATAATGGAGTAATTATCTCTAATTGATTTAAATTGGGATTACTTACTTGAATGGAGTCAATCTTCAATTGGAAATGTATTAAAGATAAGATTTGGGTAATTAATCCTTATGTTTAATACTTTGACTTTTCCTTGCCAATGGCAGGTGAGTTGTGGGCCTTTAGGGGTGTGAGCTGCGCGTGAGAGTATATGAGGAGTCTGAGGGCAATGTTGTCTTTCTTAGGCAAAAGTCCATGTGTCACCTCTAGAATTTTTGGGATTATTTTAGGCTCCACAAATGCCCCCACACTTGTTGGGCTATACATAGGAAAATGGCAGTAGGTGAAGAAATCCCAAATTGCATGGGCTTGTAGAGTTGTTTCCCAATTTGAACTAGATATCCTTCTTTGACTTGAAGATAGACTCTTCTAGGAAAAGGAAACCAATTGCCCCCAATACCTATTTAATTCTGCCGTAAGCAGGGGATTAAATAAATTTGGAGAACAATCTTCATTCCAACAAGGAAGAGAGAAACTAGAGGAAATTTGTTCCCCTTCCCCTAGCTCCCTTCTTTTCTTGCCCTTGCAAAAAGTCATTTCTCGTTGTTGTTCTTCTTCTCCACACTGCACCAAGGTAAGAAAAAAGTAATTTTCTTTGTATTCTTAGGTGATGCTATCGCAGGGCAGCCGTTGAGGTGATACAGCACATCAGCTGGTAGGGGCCAAGAGTTGGCTCAACGTGGGTCAAGGAGGTGGCGTGGCAAAGGCCACGGCTTGGGCTGCTCAACTTAGTTGGAACCAAAGGCAGTTGTGCAGCTAGGGCTGCAACTTAAGGCGCTGGGGCACAATACAGAGTGAACCACCAGGCTCGAGCTCTTTCTGGGGGCTTGAATCTGACATAGGCCAATCAGGCATGCTGGATGGTGTAGAGCAGCTAAGGTCTCGCCATAGGTTGCTCGATGCCTCGAGCAAAGGTGATTATGAGTTGGCGAGGTGAACGGCGCATTGAGTGCGAAGCTTGGCGAGCTGCGAGGCTCCAGCCTTTTTAGATTTTGACTTGGCATGGGCAAAGTATGTCGAGGTAGGCTCGAGCTTGCTATACCGTGGAGGACAGAAAGGAAAGAGGCATGAGGTGCCATATTTCTTGCTTATGACCTGGGCCACAGGTCGGGCTTCATGAACCATGAATTGCATGGCTAAGGCCACAACTTGGGCACAAGGCGCTGTGCTTGGCAAGTTGGACACAAGCTCGTTCTGCTAAAAAGAGAAAGATGTGGGCCGAGGTCTATATGGGTCAGGCATCATCTAGGGAGAAGAGTTTGTCGTTCATCTGACTTTTCCCAAGGTGACGAAAATGATCGTTGAGCCTAAGCCTGTGAAACCTGTTACTCCGAAAGTAGCCACGACCATTGCTGAGAAGATTGCCCAACGAAAAATTTCGGTGGTGCCCATAGTGTTGGGTTTGTGTCAAAGCGTGCCTCATGAGCTAAGTCTGGTTCGACTTCTGATAGGCTTGCCGCTATGAAGAGCGGGAAGGTGGATTATGTTGCTAAGGTGGCGTCTGAGCCTGTTTTTCATTCTGTTGCAACTGATTCGTCTATTGAGAAAGGGAAGTTTGCTCGCACGGGCAGTTGTGAGAGATTCACAGAGTTTGAAGTTGGGAAGTTTCCCGAGATTAGTGTGTTTCTGAAGGTTGACTTACTTAAGGATGTCAATACATGCGCCAAGTTTATTGATGGTGTTGGGAAAGTTATCGGCTCAAACTCTTTTGCGAAGTGTCCTGCCTATAGGAGAAAGTCTTCCCTGATTGCTATAATGCATAAGACTTTGATCCTAGCAGCTGAGTCCATGAGCATCGATCAGGATGCTGTCAAGTGTGCTAAAGAGGCCGAAGTGGGGTTAACGGCTTAGCTTCGCTCTGCTGCTGAAAAGATCGAAAAGCTCGAATTTGAACTCGCCATTTTGAAGAAGTCTGATGTCTCTGCCCCCACTTTTATGCAGTTGGATACCGTTCATCAGGAGGTCGTCCATTTGAAGGGTAAGCTTAGTGCGACTCAAGCAATGTTAGAAGCTGCAGAGAATGAAGTTAATCGTGTTGCACCGGTGGTTAAGGACCTTGAGCATGTCAATTCGGAGCTACGATTTGCTTGTTTTGCCAAAGACGATGAGCTTGTCTTCATGCATGCTGAAGTGTCTCATCTCAAGGATGTTGCTGGTAAGCTTGAGTCCAAGGAAGTGGATATACAAGGTACATTGTCTGTTAGCGATAACCTAAAAAATGAACTAGGTAAGCTGCATGATGCTCACACTAGGCTTGTTGAAGAGAATGTGCAGCTGGATAATGAAAAGGTAGGCCATGAAATGGTGTTTGCTTTTTATCAGGCTGATTTCTACAAGCTTGGCTATGTAGACCATATTCAGGGTAGGCTGTCAGATTATGAGTATTTCAAGAATGACTTCAAGACTTTTATCCATTTCTCAAGTTAATTTGCTTCACTTCTCGTTTGAGGCTGCCTTTGGTGGAGCAGCTAAGGGTTAAGCAGTTTAAGCAGGAGCGGCTGAGGATGGGCTAATAGAAGCTTTGGCTGCTGAGAGCTTGGTAGTCAAGAGACTAGTGGTTGCACAAGCTGCCGATGAGTAATCTTTTTGCTTAGACTTAGGAATTTTCTTCTTTTCCTTTTCATTCTGCTTTATTTGAACTTTGTTGGCATTCAAACCGGTTTATCAATTTGCCGGAAATTTAATAAACAGATTTCCTTGCTTTGCTTCGCTTCGCTTCATCCTTCTATTTTGCCATGTTTTTTTGCAGAACTTTACCGAAGGTTAGGCTGCTGGGTGAGCTGCCTCAATGAAGCAATCAATCCCACGTCGTCACTTAGGTTTTAGTCTCGGCTTTGATGCTCAAGGAGCTTTACCTGCATGAGGAAAAAATGCAAGATTTCTAACTTATAGAGTTAGTGGTCAAACTTTTAGCCTGCGAAGAAAGCAGACAAGTTTGCGTAGCTGCTATAGTCATGAATCTCATCTTTAGCAGTTGCACGAGCCTTGGCCCTCCCGGGGCTTGTTGCGAAATTTTTAACTTATAAGGCCAGCAGCCGGACACCTTCTTCTTGTAGAAAGCAAAGGAATCCACGTAGCCACTATAGTTGTACATTTCGGCTTTAGCTCTTCCAAAACTTAATCGTAGACCATCGGCCGGAAGTGTTGCTTTTAAATAAGCAAATGGGTTTGTGTCGTCATAATAGTTGTAAGTCTCGGCTTACAGATTGCCTAGGGCTACCAGCCATTAGGTCGTCAGTCGGGTGTCTTACTTACAAAAGCAAATAACATGCATGACCACTTTAGGTGTTGGCCTTGGCTCTCAGAGGCGTTTTAGGCTTAAGGTGTAGGCGAAATCGCACCTCAGAGGCCATATCCTTCTAAGCTGTTGACTCTTGATCTTTTAAGCTGCACGTAGCTCGATACGGATCTCTTGGGCATTAATTGTAATTGATTCTGTAAGTCGCTTAACTAGTATTACAACACTTTAGAGTAGAGTTACATTCATTAAAACTTGCACGTCGAGGACGGACCATCTAGTCACACGAATTCTTTAATGGGCAGGGATCCTGCACTTAACGTCTTTTCTAGTTAGAGACTCGAGCTCCCGCTAAACTGAATCCTTCAGTCGACTAAGTCTTTTTTGGAAAAAGTCTATTGTGGCCAATTTTGGGAACAGTTTGACATAGGTAGTCAATGCATTCAGGGGAAACTGAGTAGTTGCAAAACCCATCCACGTTTAGATATTCCATAGCAGTTTACTTTCTCGCGCTGGAGAGCAAACCCAGATGGGTGTCAGGGAATTAGTTTACCCCCCTCGCACTGGAAAGCATACCCAGATAGGTGTTGGGGAATTAGTTAACCCTCTCGCACTGGAAAGCAGACCCATATGAGGTTTTAAGCTAAGAACCTTCACGTCGTCAGGAGACAATAGGCAGCGGAGATGTGGCCCTGAGAAAGATATGTGAACGAGAATGTCGTTCCACATGCAATAGTGTGCTGCCTTCATTTGGAGCTTTCTGGACTCCAATCTTTTTGCAAGCAGCATTCTGTTAACTATGTAGTCGATGATGAGATCCTGTCAACTCGGAGTTGTATTACCACCTTGACTGTTGGTTCCTCATCTATGCTCGACTTCTCCAAGTACTTGACCAGAATAGAGTGCTTAAGTTAATAGTCTAAAGCAGAGCTTAGGCTTGTTAGTGCGTCTGTGTGGGCATTTTTTGCTCGTGGAACCTAAGTAAGTGTGTACGCCTAGAACGTCACCAGCTGCTCTCGTACCTTCTTGAGGTATCAGGCCATCCTTGGATGTTTTGTTGCGTACTCCCCTGAGGTTTGGTTGGTGATCAATTGGAAATCAGAATAGATTGCGAGCTTTTTCACTGCTAGGTCTTTAACCAATCAGAGACCTGCTAGTAGGGCTTCATACTCTACTTCGTTGTTTGATGCTTTGAAGCTTAGAGTGTTCGCCTGCTCGAGCATCGAACCGTCTGGGGTAGTGAGAACTAGGCCTACTTTCTATCCCTAGTAGTTGGATAATTTGTCGACGTGAAAACATCAGAAATCTTCTGCAGGTGGGGTTGTTGTGGCTATGGTGTTCTTGGCTGCCTTTAAAGCGTTTCTGGGCCGAGTTGATGTGCTCATCAGAACATTTGCCAGTTTTCACGCCTTTAATGTCGTGCGTTTAGATTGTGCAAAATATTGCGTCATGACGATGAATGTGTACGTTTAAAGGTACGGCTTGAGCTTCCCGATTGCAACAACTACCATCAAAATCAAAGTTTTGTTTTTCGGGTATCTGATTTCTACATCAATGAAAGCTTTTGAACTGTGGAATACAGGTGGTTGGGCCCCTAACTCTTTTTCATATAAGGAGTTCATTGCTGCTTCAGATACCACCATATAGATGCATAGATCCTCCACTGCTTCCAGCTTGGACAGTTAGAAAGGTGATGTTAGGTACTTCTACAAGTCTTGGATTGATTTATTGCATTTCTTGTCCTATTTGTCTTTTTACACCCTCTTGATTGCCTTAAAGAAGGTCTTGCATCGGTCAGTGGATCGCGAGAGGAAACATTTAAGTACAGTTGCCCGCCAGGTCAGACCTTGGATCTCCTTTAGAGTAGTAGAGGACTTTATATCTAAGATCGTTCTAATCTTCTTTGGATGTGCACCTGACGGGGTTAAGCTTTGTCAGTGGTTTCAATGCACAAGAATCCACCTAGCTGCTTTATTACGAGTCTTTGTGCTGACCTGCTAGTCTGCGTTGCTCTTCTGCATGTCATGCGTATTTGTGCCATAATCGCGGTGTATGTGGTTCATCCTGGGCTACTCGTCATCGTGCTTGACGGAGACTGCCAGTAGAACTCGAGTTGGACTACTCTCGCGCTCTTCTCTGTTTGTTATGTGGCTGCCTACTTCGGTGCCTCACAAGAGGATCTTCTTGTGGACCTAACCTTGTGTGGACGCTTCGCTTGGAATGTCCTGAGTGTTTATCGGAGTATGGGCCCAACCTTGAATGCATACTGACTAGTGACCCAAGTTAAGAATGAATGCTTCTTTGCACATAGAGGCAGAAAATGACGTTTTTTTAGGGTCTAAACGAGAGTGCACATTACTTGAACACACGGTTTGTGGTGGGCTGAGCGACTCTTTGCCTGGACGTCACTAGAACGAGTCACGTTCTTCCACCATCGTTATGCTTTGGGACACTTCGTCTAGGGTGCGCTGCATCTCATGCACTTAATAAGCTGGTTCACCAAGGTGGTCTGTTGCTCGATGGTGCTTGTTAAATTGGCAACCTGCTGGGGCAGGTGGTGCTTGTCATTTAGATTGGAAGAATCTGGATAATAGGCGTCTTTATGTGTGGTGGAAGAGTAGTGGACTACAGTTACAAAACGGGCATTCCTACTAAAAAGAGGGGTGAAAATAACCTTGGGTCTATCGTGAGACCGATGGCCGGAATCTGAATTGCGAGAAGTGGCCTCGAATTAGACTCGATTGCGAGCCGGTTCGCTAGCCGGCCAACCCGACTGGGTGGTCGGAGCATGCGCGTGGGCATCCAAGGGTGGCCTGTGGGCTGGCTGACGCTGGGTCGCAACTTGCTCCTTGTGAGCTTAAGCTTAGCTAATAGCGAGCTGGGCCTAGGCCACCTACCCGTGGGCTGCTTTTATTGACTGGGCCAACTTTGTTGGGCTCATATAGGCCTGTTGTACAGCTAGGCTTGCTATTGTAATGGGCTGGGCCTCCTTGCCTAGGCCTGCTATAATAGTTGCCAAGCATTGGGCCTCTTGCTCGTGGGCCAAGAAATGGACCTAGGCCTCCTACCCAGGGTTTTGAGGGCTAGGGCGCTGCAAGGGCAGTGGTGCCGGTATTTGGGCCGTGGCCTGGCGACCTTGCCGTGGCTGTTGGGTCGCGATGGTGGCAGTGGGGCTCCTCCCGCACGTTGCATTAAGCCTTGAGGATCGCCGTCTTGGGGCTATGTCCTCGTCTCCACTCTCTAGTCCGATCCTTGTACGTATGGGGTTCCGTTCATCGTGGTTTTTGAATTTTCTACCATTCCTTTCTCCAGGGATTGATTAAGAAACTTTTCGAGGAAAAATTAATTGATACGGCATGTGAGAAATTCAACATTACAAAAAATTCAAGAAACCAAATGCAAGAGGCTTATTCGAGTATTTAAATCAGCTCTCAATGAAAGCACCAATTTGTGGATAAAAATTTTCGTCGTCTTTAGCTTTGATGAAAATGCACCTGTAAAACAATCAACACTTTTGATTAAGGACCTAAGCCTCACGCGCCCACGAGGTAAGGGGGTTAGGCCAATGGATCTTCCATGCCTAAATTAGTTTATCTGAGAAGAGTAAAATGTTTAGGGCTTTTAGGGGTAGCAAAAGCTTACCGAAATTTGATAGAATGTGGGGTATATATAAGGGAGTGGTTAGCCATGGTGTTAGGGATTTACCTTACACATGGCGGCTTCTTGTCCAAGGTTTATGGAGAAATATTCTCACGATATTAAATATGAAATAATATCTTGAGATAATGGAGTAATTATCCCTAATTGATTTAAATTGGGATTACTTACTTGAACGAAGTCAATCTTTGTTCGCAAAACAAAGATAATTAAACTTAAACATTAAAAACAAAGATAGAATACACCTAGAAACACTCCAGGTGGCTCCTCCTTCCTTCCTTGCTGCGCACAATGGGGATTTGTGTGAATTTAGGCTCTTGAGGTGTGGTGGATGGTGTTGTGTGAAATTGTGGTAGAGGGTGGTGGTTTATGAGTGTTGCGGCATCATGTATTTATAGGGTGAAGGGAAGGCACGAAATTGGGCTGGAAAGGAGAGGAATTAGGGCTCCAAATCACCAAAGAACAAGGACACTTTTAATCAGATTCCAAGGAGGACAAGGAATGGTCCTTGTGGCAGATTCTAGAACTTCTAGAAGGGTTACATGTGGCATAAACTTAGGGCACGAAAATAGGGCTTCTAGAACCTGATATTTAGGCGATTTAATGTGAAAAAGAGTCCTCTTTGAAGCTGAAATTAAGGTAGGAAAAGATTAGGATAGGATAAGATAAGATAAGGTTGGATAAGGTTTGGATAAGATAAGGTAATTTGGATAATATTCCTTCTTTGTGGCTGATTCCTTATCCTCCAAGTCTTTGATTTAATTCTTCCAGATGTTAAGCACATTCCTAGCCTCTTTTGATCTTCAATTTCGTCCATCCACCTTGCTCCATGCATATGCAATCCATTCCAAGCCCAAAACTGCTCTAAAATGCTCCAAATTGCACTTGTTTGCCAACTTTGTCAATTTAACCTGAAAACACACGAAAATAGCTTAAAACACTCTAACAAGGAGAAATTAGCTATGTAAATGCAAGAAAACAAGTTAACTAAGTCACATAAATATGCTCCTATCAAATTAATCCTTATCTTTAATGCTTTGACTTTTCCTTGCCAAGGGTAGGTAAGATGTGGGCAGTCGTATTCAGTTGTTGCGACCTTCAGGGGTGTGAGCTGCGCGTGGAGGAGCTTGCCCATTTATTGAGGGCAATCTTGTCTTTCTTGGGCAAAAGTCCATGTGTTGCATCTAGAATTTTTGGGATTATTTTAGGCTCCACACCATGCAACCATGCAAATCCCTTCTCTCTCATGTTAAACTGATAATCTTTTAATTTCTACACCATGCTTCGCTTGAGCAAGTCATTATCTAGATCATTCATGTTATCTTCAAGCCATTGATGTTACCGGGGTATTTCCTAAGACAAGCTAACTCTTTCGAGATATTTAGGGTTGAGACAGGACGGAGATTTGGGTTTTTGAACTTATTGGCCCAACCTATTAGATGTTGTCGTTGGCTGGGTTAGGATGGGATAAGGGATATGAAAAAGAGGAGGTTGCGACTGCTGTTTAAAAACAAAAAAAAAAAAAAAAAAAAAAAAAGATCAACTGGTAACGTCGACATGGTAGATTACTTTTTGGGAGGTCGGGAAGACTTATATAGGCATTTCAACTTTTCCTGGACACCATCTTGTGATTTTGTAGCGGCTTGAATCAAACGCAAGACGTACCGTGTAGAATTGGGCCTGAAATTCATCCCCAATCACTGAGCCACAGCTCCAGCTTCTCTCCCCCATTTTTTCATCAGTTTTACTCTTTATTTTAGGGTTTTTGTTCTCTTCATCTATGGAGAACTAATCTTCCTAGCTATGGATGGGAGGGAAATTTATATTGCGATTATGTAGTTTTATTATTTTGATTCTATTCTAGAGTTTCAATGTTAATTTTACATTGTGGATGTTCAATGGAATTTTTTATTTATTCTATTTTCGAATTGATGAATATCGGTTATGATTCATAGGTTCAATCATGTTTTTCCTATAGTTTTGTTTTAACATTCATGCTTTTCGTGAATTGAATAAATTAGTAGATTGGTACGACTTCGGTGAAGTAATTTCTTAATATTTTGTTGTTATATGTAAAAATTATATTTGTGATTATTCCTATAAGGAATTGAATGGGTGTTTAGTTTTGAATATCTACAATGAAAATTACTTTTCAAGTAGAAATGGAGAAAACTTGACTGCCACTCATTGTTTGTATCTCAGTTGAGTTTAAAAAGTAATCAAAATAGTGAAACTGCATGGTTGTATGTAGGTGGAACCGTGATGCATTAATGTTTCTTCTAATTGTTGAATGTTTCTTCTAGAAGTTACATTTCATTTAGTATTGTTCTTTATTTCAATTTCTATAAATTTTGCGTTGTTTTTCTGCGTTCTTTAAAGAATTCGACAGTCAGATCCTTCGAGTTTATACAGCTACGCGACACACGCACTTGCCACTTGTGTTAGCAAGCACAACTAAAACAAACAAATAGATTAACCAAGTATGTTGGTACGGCCAACAGTGACACACCTGAAATGCCATACATTCAATAGAGATAGCCTCAGCCTTCGAATGACACCGAGTCTACCACGATCGTGGGAAAATTATGACTCAAACAGGATTTGTTCTTTAAAGTCAGCACATTCTATCGAGCACGTCATGTGTGAACGTTTCCTACAAATGCTGCAACTCGGACCAATCTAGAGCTTTTCCTAGTGAACTTCTGTTGTTATTTATTTTATTTTTATTTGGAACCAAGAAAAATTTAGTAAAATTTGGATTTGGATTCCATCCAGAATCTCTTTTTTGAGAATCTTAGAAAAAAAATTACATTTTATCTGTTTATCGTATATCATGCGATTATAAATCATTTTGATATTTTTAATTTAAAATTAAACACAAACAATAAATAACGAAAACTGACCGTACAATATACGATAAACAAATAGAATATGCAAATCCGAAAAGGATCCTTGATATGATTTTTACCATCTACAAAAGTAGGGATAAAAACACATGAAATACTTGCAAGAATATAAGGGTGTTGCAGTATAGATGCTCATGCAAGGTCGTTCTTCTCAAAGACTATTTGGATAATTTATATAAAAAAAAAAACCTAACTCAATACTTAAAATTAAAAGTTGAGAAAAGAGATTTTAGACTTGAGTAATATTAAAAACGAACTTTAATTAAAAACAAATATGACAAACGAAAAGAGTTTTAAATACCAATTTATAAAAGCACTAGGTTCCACCATCACCTAGCAATCCTATGTATTTTTACCAATTATTTATGAACTACACATGCCACTTTGAAGGTTGGGTTTTCCTAATTTATATTCTACTTGGAACCTCCAACATAGAACGTATATCTAACATGCAACCCATCTGGACGTTCAGATCAAATCTGAACATGAGAGACTTATTATGCTTTATGAAAACCCTTTGAAAAACCATGCAACCCTTAAGACGTGGTGTTCATCTTAAGTGAAATTACAATTATTAATCACAAGAAGCCATCATCAATTTCAGGGAACATTCTGACCAAAATTACATCAAATTAATTTTCTAAATATCCTAATGGTGATCAGGCATTAAGACAATTAGATAGTTTTAATCACAGTAATCAATAATTCAAAGTATGCATGCAATCAATCATAATTAATTAAATAAATATTACATATTCATGCTAAGGCTCAAGGCTTCACCCTAGCAAAAGGAATCAGTTACGCATATTCATAATTAAAATCATAGAAAATATTATATTATTAAGAAAATGATTGAAAACACCTTAAAGTAGAAAATCCCCAAGAACCCTGGCAATCACTCTTTGTCTCCAAAGTAGCATAAAAGAAAGCGTAGTCCCAAACTAGGGCTGACTAAAACCTTAAATATCTCCCTCAAAGCCAGCCACACAAACCCTAGGAACCAAGTCTCTTATTTCCACTAGGAAGCTAACTAATAATAAAATATATTAAAACATAAAGTCCAAATTAAACTAGGAGAAACTGCACATAAAATGTCCAGCCACGTTTTAGCCTCAAATATCCTCTAAATCCTGCCCATAATAGGTTATTTTGAAGATCATGATGTTCTGAACACATCTCCAGAAGGCCACAAATCCATTTGAGGTCATCTTGGACTCCAAAAATGCAATTCAAGCCCAAAATGTCACTATTTCAGCACTGCATATTGCTCCTTTATTTTATCACCAGAAAATAACCGTTGGGTAGAAAAATATGATATTTTGATACGATCAAGCTAAGTGACTCACTATCATCCTCCAACTAGAATTACTCCAAAATTCGTCCACTTGACCATGTTTTGCTCCAGAAGAAGTCGAAAGCCCTATATTGAAAATATAATTCAAAGTATCAAAATTCTTCCAAAATATTAACCAAAACATATTAAAAATAAAGTAAAATATATAATGTGAAATTGACTCATCGATCCTCATATATAATATTTATAAGAGTTGCTTTCTGACGTGTCTTGTTATTTGTATATTTGTGCCGACCACTAACTTCTACAATTTAGCATGTAATTTTCGTGCACGACCTAATTTATGAAACTAAGTGGATTCGTTAAAAGACTTGGATCAAATAAGTAACACTTGTACAACTTCCAACAATTATTATAACTTTTGAATCTATAACAAATTCTCTATTGATTTTTCTGCAGACTGATAAACCTTCCCAGTTCCCACCATGCAATTGCGTTGCAAATTAATTTGCATGGAAAAATGCTCATCTCAGCAGACCAGAGACGGCGAGCTATCTGTAACCACTAATTAATTAAAACAACAGGAATAATGTGTATGACAAAACGACTTTCACACCCCGCCGTATGCTGCTCGACAACTTTGTGGAAA
This sequence comes from Pyrus communis, assembly GCF_041283825.1. Taxonomy (NCBI): domain Eukaryota; kingdom Viridiplantae; phylum Streptophyta; class Magnoliopsida; order Rosales; family Rosaceae; genus Pyrus; species Pyrus communis. The sequence continues at coordinate 5,836,067 of NC_142568.1, forward strand.
AACAAATCAAAAGAAAAGAAAAAGATTATTCGTAATTAATATTCATATATGTATCTGAGTCTATGAGTCAGGAGTTTTGAAGTATTGACTAAGGGCTGGTTTGGTATTGTTGTGCTTTGAAAAAAAATTGATTCTGTTGTGCTGTGAGAATAAGCAAATGTGAAATAAAGCAGCAGAGTATTTGGTAAACTTTTTTGTAAAAGTGCTTTTGAAAAAATAAAAACAGTATTATAGTGTTTGATAAACTTTTATGTAAAACATATGTGAAAAAAAGCTGGTTTTTCAAAGCTGGGTTTTGCAGCTTTGTGTTTTTTGCTTTTTTTCACCCAAAATTGTGAAAAAAAAAACTGAAGTTGAATCTTTACCAAACATAAAAAAGCTTCCAGCTTTTTTTGATAGCCACTTTTTTTCAGAATCACCTTAATACCAAACTAGGGCTAAGCCCTTGACTTATTTTTCGTGAGTGCATGAATGCACCAACTGCTGCTAGAGACGTCTGTGCTATGCTTGTAGTGATATTGTGTGTTTGGGATGTTAATTAGACCATCTCCAATCAAAGGGTATTTGGTCAATATTAGCCTTGAAATTGAACAAAATAATCTCCAACCAAAGAGCATTTACAAATGGGCGTACTCGGGGCTTAAATCAACCCCCAAAAGGCCTAAAAAGTGTCACCCCTAAGCACTTAGGCCATCTCCAACTGACCCGGCCAAAGAGCCATAGGGCTAAAAATAGCTCGAAATGACACGAAAATGGTCTCCAACCGAGGGCTAGACCAAAGGGCCATAGGGCTAAAAATAGCTTGAAATGATACAAAAATGGTCTCCAACCGAGGGCTAGGCCAAAGAGCTTGTGGGCCCCACCGGGCCAAAAAACTGAAATCAAGCCAGCAGGCTGGCCTCATCTAGCCTACCAGTCAGCCCTCTCCCAGCCCAACAATTCAAATGCAATGGTAACTTGGCATCAACATGATGCCAGCTAGCAATGGCTAGCTGACGTCATACTGACACCATGTTACTGTTGCATTTGATTTTTTTTTTTTTTTTTTTCAGACAAATTTTTTTCCTATAAATACTTAAGCCATTTCTACACCATTTCTCACATAATTTTCACCATTCATACTATCTTACCTCATTTTACTTCAATTCTTCATATTCTATTCTTTTACCTCTTCCAATAATATTTCCTTCAATTTTTTCAATAATTCTCAAATTTCCACATCTGCAATGAAAGGAAGGGCTTGGACCCGAAAAGAATATGAAGATCTTTGCAAGGCTTATAGATGGGTCTCAAAAGATAGTGTCAAGGGGAGTTCTCAAACAAGTGAAGGTGTTTGGACTCGTACGTCCAAAAAGTACTATGAGTTCTACGAAGTCACCACTCCACCGAATCCCCGAAACCATGAAAGTTGTTCTTCAAGATGGAAAAAACATCTTCAACCAAGTTTGAATAAATGGCACCAAGCAGTGTTAAACACCCAAAGCAGACATGAAAGCGGAGCCAATTATTACAACCAAGTAAGTGTTTTCACAAGTTATTTTAAATATTTAATTATATTACATTTAATTTCATAAATTCATTTCGTTTAATTTTTGTAATTATATTTTCTAGATACACCAAGCGGAGGAATTGTATATGGATGACATGAAAAAACCCTTTAGTTGTCACGGTTGTTGGAAAATTTGTAAGGGGTGGGTGTTATTTCAAGATCCACCTCAAGAAAGATTTGGTCCTACTCTGGTGTTCAGAAATGTTTCCTCAAATGCAATTGGGGATGAACAAGGATCTCCTATCATTCAAGAAATAAGGGTAGAAAATCCGTCTCCGGATGAATCTTCCATACCTAGGCCTATGGGACAAAACAAGGCCCAAAAATTGAAGGAAAATGGCAAGGCAAAGAATGATTTAGCCTTTTGAGAGGAAATGACGCCTTCATTGCGATTAATGGTGGAGCAAAATGCATTTGCCACGGAAGAAAGGAAGCATAGGCACGAAGAACGGGCAAAACAAATACAAGAAGAGATGGCTAATAGGAACATGCAAAGGAACACTTCGGAGTACACTCCAATGAGTAAGGCATGTTTTGATAGGAAAAAGAGGGAAATTATGGCCCAACGGGAGTTGTTTATATCCAACTATACTCCTACAATGGTGGATGAAGATGACGATTATAGTCTTTAAAATGAAGTTGTTGTAGTCTTTAATATTTAAGTTGTAGTTTTTAAATTTAAATTGTTGTACTCTTTAAATTAAACAACATCAAACAACATGAAACTTAAACAACATTAAACAACACAATCTCCACCCTAATATTACTTAGGGGAGTTATTCAAACTTAAACAACATTAAACAAAACATTTAACAACATAAAACTTAAACGCCTACTCCATGGTTCTTTTGGCCCAAAGATGTGCAACAAGATCCTGTTCTAGGTACTTGAATATGGCACGCGAATGTATCATCCCATGGCGTCTCATGTACTCATTTAAAGAGATATTACCAGTTCTTGGATCCAAAAGCAAATTAGGCCCATCATATATTTTCACACGAGCCCTCATTGACCCATTTAGAGTATCTTGGTCGTCATCAAACTCTCCATCAATATAGCCATCTCACTCATCCTCCACAATCATGTTGTGTAATATGAAGCACGACATCATGATGGAGTTCAATTTATCTTGACTTCACCCTCTTGCTAGTTCCTTAATGATCTTCCACCATGCTTGTAGAATACTGAAGCTCTCTCAATATATTTCTGGTATGCTTCTTGGTGCATCATCCACGGGTTTGCAATTGCTTGGATCAGTGTCACCCACTTTGGGTAAATGACAACTGCCAAGTAATACCCCATATTGTATTGACGCTCATTGATGTAGTAGTCAAGTTGAGGTGATTTACCCTCCGTTAGGTTATTAAAGAGGGGTGAACGCCTGAGTATTGTAATGTCATTTTGGGATCCTGGGACTCCAAAGAAAGCATGCTAGATCCATGTGTCAAACGAGGCAACTGCCTCTAACACAATAGTTGGCTTTCTAGATCTTTCGCTAAATCCTCATTGCCATCCGGTGGGATAGTTCTTCCACTGCCAATGCATGCAATTTAATGACCTTATCATGCCTGGAAAGCTACAGTCTTCAGCTTTGCAAATAAGCTGAGCCAGATATGCTTGATTTGGTTCACGGAGGTATCCTCTTTGTAAATTTGAACAAATGTGTGACAGAATTCAGCAAGATTATCAAGGCATGTAGACTCAAATATACCATATATATTATCCATCTCATCAGCTGGGGAGGCATAGGCCAGCATTCGAAGTGCAATAGTAACCTTTTGATGAAGTGAGAAACCAGGGCCGCCTGCTATATCCATCTTCTGTCGAAAGTATGGATTGATATGTTGGACATCATGAAGTAAACACTCAAAGACATGACACCTCATCCAAAAGCGACGTCTGAAATCTTTTTCTGTGTACACTGAGTTGGAGTTGAAGTAGTTATTCATCAGAGTCTCATGCGCCATCTCTTTATTTTGTGGTTTGTAAGAGTGACCAATAATAGAGTCATCCCATTAAGGTTGTTCTTCAGTTTCCTCACACACCATGACCTCAGCCATTGCTGCCATATATGTTGTGTTACACCATGCTTCATCTTCTTCATTGGACTCCTCATATTCTCGTCTCATTTGTGCCCATTTATCTTCCAATTTAGAATTGGATGAGGACCCCTGGTTGGAATACGAAGAGGATCCAAAGTTGGAATTCATTGCAAACTTGAATTGAAAAAGATATTTGAGAGGGCAAAAATGAAGGTGTGTGAATTCTGCCCCAATATCCAGCCAATTTATTAACATTAGAAGCTGAAGATGAGAAATGCCACTTATATAAGAATCCTATCTAAAATTTGCACAACCAATTACATCTCGACACATGGTACTCGAAATCATATTTGAAAAATTATTCATATTATATAAAGATAAGAAATCTGGAGAGTTACTCACTTTAGTGACATGTGGCACTCGAAATCCTATCCGAAAAATTATTGAGATTACATAAAGATAAGAAATCTAGAGAGTTACTCACGTTAGCGACACGTGTTACTCGAAATCCTATCCAAAAAAATTATTAAGATTGTATAAAGATAAGAAATCCGGAGACTTATTCATTTGGCGACAAGTGCCACTCAAAATATGTTCGAAAACCTTATTTTAATATGGTAGTTTAATTTTTAATATGGTAGTTTAATTTAAGTAACCATATTAATTCAATTGAAATAATAAATTATGTTTAGCCTATGGCCCTTTGGCCCCCTCGGTTGAAGATGGTATAAAATATGGTCTGACACTGTTCATTAAAATATAATTTCTTGCAAAACTACAGGGCTAGAGGAAACCATTTGGCCATCCTTCCATTGGAGATGGCCTTAGGCATTTCTTTTTGAGCTTTTTAGTTAATGACATGGTGAAAAGGTAATTGGGCATGCTAAAAAGTAATAAAAATACAAAGAGAGTAATATTTAGCCAATATGGTTAAAGACGGAAAAAATTAGTTTGTTACTATTCCTTAAAAAATTATATTTTTTAGGCCTATGTGGCCCTCCATAGTTGGAGATTGCCTTAGTAGTGTATCTGATTCAAGTTTTCGATATTAGAGTGATAGTGTTTGGTGCTTGGAGTGGAATGTCAGGAGGTTTGGTAAGGCCGGGCAAACAAAGGCATGGAATAAGAACCTCTTGAGGGAAGAAATAGAGGAGAGGTCAAGATTTGAGATGATGCTACTTGAAAGAGCATTTTACCATTCGAAGACCTAAAAAAGATTCAATTGGTCCTCTATAAGAATCGAATTTAATACATCTTACTTACAAAAAGAAAGAAATACTACTAGCTAGATTGTATTATTAAGTGGCGTCTTATTTATTATATTTACTAAGATTGGAAATGTACTCTTATGTTATGATTGAGAGACGTAAAAACAACGATTAGGACACTTTCGCTATTGACCGCGTGTGTATAGGATGAAAACATCAAAACAAGCACAAAAACCTCTCACTCAAGTTGACTTGACAAGCGGGAAAGTTCCATTGTTTTGCTTTCCTCAGTGTGAGCAAGTCTGAGTCATACATTGCTGCACATGCCTTAAATTTCCATATCTATTTCCCCCACAAGGAAACTGCACTGTAAGAAGCCTTGAAGCTCCCAATAATTCTCTCCTCTTAAATATTTATCCACCTCCCTTATCAAATAAATATATAAAGCTTGCTACACACACACCCATATATTATTTATAGACACCCTCCAAGTCCAATATATATAAGATCTCAATATATATAACATATATATATTTATATATTGTGTATGTATATGTCACCATGTTGAAGCAGCACAACCACCAGTCACTGATGAAGATGGAGATCACAGTGCTATCAGCCCAAGGTCTGAAGACCTCATCTCCCTCTCTATTCTCCAACAAAATCAGACCCTTCATCACCCTCACCACTCTTCAGCCCACTATTGCTCCGCCATGCACACCCAAAACCAACGGTGATCGCACCCTCCACGTGTACAAAACAAGGGTGGATGATCAAGGAGGCGTCAACCCTACGTGGGGAGACAAATTTCATGTCCCTATTGATACGACTTTCTTCAACAACAGGTATTCTTGCATATGTCTCCAGCTCTTCACCAAGAGGCTCATAATGGGCCGGGTTCAGCTGGGTTGGTGCCAAATCCCGGCCAATGATATTGGGTTCCCGCCGGCTAGTTCGGCACGGTTCTTGAGTTACCGGCTACGGGCTAGGGACGGTTCCAGGACTAATGGGATTGTGAACCTTTCTGTGAAGTTGGAGAATTTGGGTCCGGTCAACGATCACCAGCCTTTAAACTCAATGACTGCACCGGCTTTTGGTATGTGTGGCACAGTCATTGGTACGCCGGTCACAACCCTACTGCCACCCTTGGGTGAGTGCCCTGTGAGTCGTCAAGGTCGGAGAGGTCACATGGGTTTCGGTTGTAAAGAGGCAGATGGCTGGGACCATGTCAATAATTTGCACTAAAACCACACACTTGGATGAAACCAACACGTCTTTACTTTGGTCGCGTTTAGTTGTTAGGTTTTTTGGGAATGTAACTTTTATGTCTACTTTCTGGAGATGAGATGAGAAATTATTATTACCTTGTTTGGAAACGACGAAAAATATGATGAGCTTAATTTATTTATAAGTTCATGTAAAATCTTTTCTTTTTTTCTTTTTTCTAACAACGAGAAATGAAGATTTGAACTTGGATGACAAGCTAGTTGATAAAACAATGTTGTTTATTTCAAATGTTTTGAAAAAATGCATTCCTATGTTTAGCAAGTGTAAATTGATTTGGTATAAATTTAGTTTCACTTGAAATGAAATTTTGGAAAAATCAAAAGGAGCATGCAATAAAAATATTAGAGTACTAAATCTATTTTGAGAGCTCTATATAAAATTCATATTTCCACAGTATTTCTTAGGTTATAGCGTAAGGATTCCCTTCCTTGAGCTAGCTTATTACTCTAGAATATTACGCTAAATCGAGATTCTATATTTGATTTCTCGTTTTTCCAATATTTTTATATTAAAAAGAATCTCACTTTCGACAAACAAATATAATGTTGTGTTTTTTCCTGGTGGAGAAGCTAGAGGTACACATCAAAATGCCCAATGTCGTGAAAAGATTGATACTTGAATCAAATCAATGACGAGAGTGAGGAGAACTTTCTTGCAATTTTCTTTCTACTAAGTAGTAGTGGTTGAGACGTTAGAAAAACAAAAACAGCCACTAGTTGTCTAGTATTTCCAAATGTAAAGACTAAAAGCTCGTCAAATCCAATCAATTGACTTTCACTACATTGACAATTCATCTTGGGTGGTGCAATCCATACTCATTTTTACTTCTTATATACACCTCTTAATTTTGCTCATAGTATTGAACAAACTGACAAAAATTAACAAAAGTGTATAGAAAATAAAAAAAAAAGTATGAAAATAGCACCACCCTTTATCTTTCCTCATTGGATAAGATCCATGACAACTTTAGAGATTGGTGGGTTTAACTTACGATCATTTCAATCCCCCAATCCTATCATTTTGTTTAATTGATTTGATTGTGATAGGGCATCTAACTCGCAACCATATTTAGGGGTGGACAAACTGGCTGGACCCCCAGTCGGGGCGGGTCCAGAAATTCTATAAACAATGGAACAGGGCAGGTTCCGAAAATATCCCCGTGTTATTTCGCCTCTCGTCAATTTCGGTCTATTCCTACGTGACGAGAGGCAAAAGAATAAAGGGATACGTCTTTGTTCAGGTCAAGTATATTTCATAAACAATTGACTTGTGATCATTTTCTTCGTATCGTTACTCAACAAAACTTGGTTTATACGAACGCGTGTTACGTGTTGCAATATAAACAAACTGAGTAACAACACTACAGTAGTTACGATCACACCAAAAAATTATTCCGTGTTCTGATATAGCAGCCCTTTTTAAGTGCCATACAAAAGTAGACATTGGGATTTATGCCTTGTTACGACCTTGATGTGCACGACTGTAATTTGCAAGCACATGGAATGGTCCGGTCAGTAAATAATCTTACTAACTTGTGATAACACATTTCTACACAATCAAGTGAACTTTCTTTCGAAAGCAGTTTGTTTATATATATATATATATATAATTTACCGTGTAAATGCCCTGGCAACACCCATGTACAGAAGGCACCTTAAGAACGCCAGGGCAACAACGAAAACGATGTGCTGTTGTCAGTCACTACTACGCCGACAAGATCAATGACAACTGCCATGCCTACTCTACAACAGCAAACAACATCAACAATGACAATATAGAAGACCTGCAGTTTGTCGAGGGCGAAGTTTGCATTTGTTTACCCTCCAGCAGGACGTCTAAAGCCTGCTTTTGAGTTCAGTGCCAAGCTTTGCATATGATTACACTTAAGTCTCGAGCACGAATTTGTATGTAATTCTGCAGCGTGCCCAAGCATAAGTCTATGATGAGAAGAATTTTAAACCTCCCCTTGATCCTGGCTGCTACTCTTCAAGATATTGTACTTGCAGAGAGGACAGGTTGCGTTGATAAAAAGCCACTTGTCAATGCAGGAACAGTGAAAATGGTGGCCACAAGGAAGTTGCCTCAGTTCCACTCCGTCGTCATAAGAAGAAAGGCAGATGCAGCACTCCTGTAAATTGCAATGATCATCTAACTGATGTGAGAAGAATTTTTTGAACAGTCCATTTGTGACACGAATACAAAACAAAACCAACTTTATGACAGCTGACGTAGACAAAATCCTCGTTGCTAAAAGAACGCAAGAGAGTAAACAAGACTATAAGTCAAAAATCAAGAGCAACTTACCGCATCCTCCTGAGAAAGAACATGTTCAATGGGTGAATCTGTACCACATTCAGTCATTACTCCTCCACCTTGTCCATCGCCGGCAACTTTCTCATTACCAACTTTTCTGAATTTGAATTTTGGAAGCTGTTCGATGTCTTCCTTAGATGCTCCATCCTGCTTCAATAGCAGGTCACACAAACATAATACGGGGACAAGAAGAATGCCATTGATATTAATGCTAAGAGCTAACAGCTATACTTCAGTAAATTAATAATTCAAATTACTTCCAAGTTTTAGTTAAGACAAAAATCAAGCACATTCCCATCAAATTTTTGTCAGGCCCAATAAATTTGATGCAACTAAAAGAGAGCCAGAAAATTTAATAAATGAAACAAATTAGTATAATATTAATAAATCTTTCATCCCCAAAGTGCTCCAAGAGAAACTACTATGCATCAAGTTTGGTAAACCTCATATATCAATAGAAAGAAGAGATCTATGAATCTTAATAGTTACATAGGGTGCTTCACGGAGACACCAAGAAATTCAACCATCTATGATTAGTATCAAATTCTAAGAAGGATATACCCGATAATTTCTAAGGTGATGAAAGTTAACAGTTAATGAAAGAAAGGAATGGTTTAATTTAGTGCAAACTGTTTTACCAACACGGGAACTTGCCCGTTATTTTGAGCTGATAAAGGCTATCCACAAACTTTCTTCTATAGAAAACATCAGAACTGAACTTTCCAACCCACCCCACATAAAGTTATGCTAAACCGGAAGCAAGCCCATACAATTGGGTCCCATTTTAGAGTCCAAATTCTCCAACTAAAAATCTTAATACATCGAAATTTCTGTTCACATTAACAAGATTCAACTAATTTTTGTTATTATCAAATATTTGGTAAATAAAGTTTGCTATCGCAGAATTATATAGAACGTGTCAGGTTCCGCTTTCATTTGTCAAGCCTCTAGTCTAGTACTTATAAACCAGTACTACAGCAATATTCACCTAACTTACGGAGTGGTAATGATAGAAAACACCAATAGTTATGAACATGAAAACCAACACAGCCCCACACACAGAAAAGAGAGATAACTGGGCATGAGAACTACCTGATCTGCGACAGCATATAAAAGTGCAATAATGCACGGAAGACAGCAACAAACCGCGATACCAATGATGCATGCCAGCGCAACACAGAAAACGACAAAAAACACATCAAAACCCAGGAAAATTATACATAGCCTGCAGACAAAGCCACATTGCCATAGTTAAGAGTTTATCCTTGATTTCAAATAAATGGATGAGAGTGTGAGAGTGAGAGAGAGAAAGAGAGAGCCCAAACCAGTAAAGCTGCGGGGAGGCGTTTGCTAAAGATTGACCACCTGCCGATACCCAATAGAACCCAATGATCCACCAGATAAACGAAAACATTGTATTTGCAGATTCCAGGTGTTTAGCAATGCTGCTGAAAGATACAAGCAAAAACAATGAGAAGATATGAAATTACGATAAACGTAACAAATAACAGCATATGTCATTAACTTTTCACACATTACTGGCTCCAAATATAACAGCATCCTACAATCCCAGTACAAAACCAGTTCAATCATCAATAACCGATTCTAACAGACAGGTAGCATACAAAATTTCAGATTTATAGAGCTTCAAACGAGAGAAAACCGGTGCCACCAGCAATCCGTAAACGTAAAAAGACTCATTTAACTAATTCTCTACTCTACATCATAATTTCGCATAAATGCCGATCCCTCTATTGGTTTCAAAGAGATTGGGACCAAGCTACAAGTAAAAGTAACTTTTACTAAGAATCAAATGGCATGAACAACAATGCCAAAGACAGCAAAAACATTATTAAAAAAAATAAATAAATAAATAAAAAAAAATATCACCATTATTCCAGCAACATTTGCGCATTCGAATCATAAATTGCAGCAACTAACAGCAACCCACAAACAAACACCACATAAAAGAACAAACATTACAATTGCGAAGCACAGCTAAAGTTGTTACCTGGTACCCTCCTCAGTCATATGATCAGCCAACGACACGTACTGCGATGACAAATCCCCCTCTCTCGACCCAGAACCCAAATTCCCAACACTCCCCACCCCTTCCTCCGCAGAATTCACCCCCGAAAACCGGCTTCTCTGCCGGGACTGCCGCCTCCGAAACTCGACGCAAACACAAACCATATGCACAACGCACTGCACAGCGTACCCCACGATCCACAGTCTCAGGGGCACATTCGGCAATTCGTCCCGGCTCAGAACCAGGACCGTCAGCGCCACGACGACGAAGGCGAAGTTCCAGATGATGTCGAGAACCACCACCGGCTTGGAGTACGCCCAATCACTCTGCCTCTCCTCCAATTGCTCTGCCGCGGTCTCGCGGACCAGCATCGACGGCTCGCGCATGAGGCGGCGGCTGCTGGCCTGGCGAAGAAACCGCGCGGCCTGCTGCAGGCTCTGTCGGCGCACCAATCGCTGGCGCCCCGAGTTCGAATCGTCAGACGACCAGCCCGAGTTGGTCAACAACGGCGTCGTGTCGACGATGTTCTCCGCAGATCGGTTTGGCGAGGCCATTTCGGTTTCGAATCAGAATTTGGGGATGTTTAGTTTCTTGCGAGGTCGTCGAATGGAATGCCCTGACTCGGTGAGTTGAATCGGCTCAACCCATGCGGATCTCCGAAACGGTGCGTTTTGAGCGGGAGCTCTGATCGTTCTTTGGCGGTGAGAACGATGATGGAGAAAAGACAAACGCCGACGATGACGATAACGTCGTTCGAATACGGACACGGCTTTGGAATTTTAACTCCGTTTTCTTGGTTTATTTGACCAGTGCTTGGTAAAATTGATTTGACCATACCGTACACGTTTCGTTTGGTATTTACAGTTTAACTCGAATTATTTCTTTTTTTTTTTTTTCTTTTTTTGTAATGGTTCTTTTGTAAAATAACACAATATTTCGATGAGGAAAATAAATTGAGAATTTAGAAAAAATTCATAATTTATGTATTAAGTGGCTGCCACCATCACTATGGATGCCACCACCATCAAATATTGTTGTCTTTCTGTCGCTGCTGTCACCATCCACTATTATAACAATCGTCTCCATGATTAACTTTAAGAAAATAAAATTTCGTCATTTTAATTCTATTATTTTATTATTCTAAGTAATTTTAAAATTTTTCATTGGTTATTTTATATTTCCAAGTCATTTCAAAATTTCTCATAGAGACATAATGTAAAAGCATAGGAAGTTACCAAAATGGTTCCACTTCCACCCACATGTAAATTCATGGGTACATAAGTGCATTCTTAATGGAAAAATGCAAATAAGACTTTCTCAAAACAAAACCCTCCGCAACCTTATGTTTTGGGCACAAGTTTTTATAATATTGGCACGAAAATTGTGCCAAAAATATAAAGTGACGGAGAGTCCATAAATAATTCTATTTTTTAAAGTCTCCTTAATATTTCTCTTCTTAACGAATAGAGAACTTAACTTACATCCCATCCAAACATGGAGAGAGTGCAGAACATTTCCTTGTGCAGCATATGCAAAAGTTGATACAACTAAAAAAAAAAAAACCTCCAACATAATCTTCATCATATTCAATCGGAATGTTTTGATGTCCACTAGGTAATTGATCCTCTCCAGATCTCCTCATTAGGCATCCCATAAATCAAGTGATACCAACCATTCATCAAAAATTGTATGATCACAATTTTTTCTTTTTTATATTTTTCATGCAAAACTAGGCTGCATTACTGTTGAAAATATAAAAAAGAAAAAAAACTTTGGCCATACGATTTGTGATGAGCGGTTGATGTCACTTGATCCTCGGGATCCCCAGTGAGGAGATCTAAAGAAGATCTAATTCCATCCACTAATAAATATAATGGTGCTAAAAATCATGTGTCACTTAACTCCCTGCCGCACAAACAAGCGTGTGAAGCATGGGAGGCGGGTGGGATGCCTCTTGAATGCATGTACTATGCATTGATCAGAGCAGCGGTGATCGGTTGAGGTTTCTTGGACAAGTTGGTGTATGATTTTGATGGAGTTCATGGGATCGGATTGAATATTAATTGTATAATGTAGACTAATTAGTTGTGCTGTAAAGTTGTAATTCAGACAATTATTTACTGACTTGATAATTTACAATTTTTATGATTTCAAATATGTTTCATATGGATCTTCAACTTTCTGCGGATTTTGATGTTTCTTTTCTCTATATTAGTAGTCCAATTAACTTACCCAAATCGCCATTACGTTAATTCTTTGGAAGGCGGGCGTCGAGGTCGTGAGGCATAACAGCAGCTGAGGCGCAGTCCTTGTGAAGAAGATGACCAGCTGCGTTTCGTAATACAACACTGCGTCTCACTGACACCTCATTACCCTCACATTTCTCTGATAAAATAAAGTCAAAATTTAATTAAAAAAAATAAAATCACGTATGTCTCTACTACCGTCACCATTATTATCACTATCACCACTTCACTACCATCACAACTATCACCGCCACCCCACATCACCACATTCTCATCTATCATCTTTGACACCACTACCCCCATCACCATCGTTGCCACTATCATATTGGCCTCACCATCACGACCATTTTTGACACCATTACCACCCTCAACGTTCACATCTTGATTCTCTTGATTACATTGTTGGTTTCGCAACTAGGCGTACCAAGAAATGTGATTCAATTCATATGCAATTTAATGTGATAATTCTTGAGTGATTGAATTGTTTTTTATTTTATTTTTCTTTTGATTTTCAGTTCAACGATGTCATAGAGAATGAAGGAGACGCCATCAATAGAGTTATAGATTTGGGTGTCTTCAGCAGAACTAATCTTAGTTTTGAACTTTGTATAGTTTAGGACATAAAATGCTACCTGGAATCGCGTACCAACATCTCCAATTCTTGTCATGTAATATATGAATGAAAATAACACTCTTTGGCTATGCCATACCAAAATTTCAATTTTGTTAACTTTTGTTCCTTAAACATAATTTGTAAGGAACATCTAAACACATGGATCGAATATATGTATGTAACACTACTCTCTGCCGCATATATTTTTGAGACATTCCACATGTTAAACAAAGTTTCAAACCCCACAACAACATGTTGATACCTAAAAGTATATACTACAACACAATAATCATAATCAAAATACAAAACCATCTCAAAAAGTCAGAACTATCGAATTTGAATCTTATAAATACTCCAATTTCAACCTAATTTATTTTCGAAAGTTTTTAACCAAATTTTTAGGTTTAGAATAAGAAAGTTAGCTTGACTAAAAAAAAAGAAAAAGAGAAAGAATAGGCTGAGGCTTTCTGGAACTCTCTCTCTCTTTCTATCATTGTGAGAGACCTTCCCTCTATTTTAGGGTGATTCTCATCGATCTGTGTGAGTGGTTTCCAATCGAGTCCAATTCCGGTGCCGCTGATCCTAGCTACGGCTGAGATCGATGGGTTTTCTTTTGTTTGTTTCTTTCTTTTTTTCTCTTCTCCTATCCGTTCTTTTTCCCCTGGTTTTCTTGGCTGATTTGCCTTCTTATCTCCCCTTTGATGTCACTTATCCATATTCATCCAATTTTCGAGCTTTAGTCACACTTTGCAGCGATTTGTTGCGGTCTTCCGAGTTGGTGAGTATATATCTGGTGCTTCCAGTGGGTTGGGTGTTCATCGCACCACCACATTCTCTTTGCTGTTTGCCTTTGTTGGCAGTGTTGCTTGTGGAATCCCACAAGGTTCTTTCAATTGGTTGCGGGTTCTTTGTTGTCTGTAGCTATGCTAGGAGTGAAGCTTGGGATTAAATGTTGGTATTGATGATGCAAGGCTTAACTAGGCGTAAGAATTTGTGCGGATCAACATGCACGGCTGCTATTTTGGTGGTTCCAGTGATGGTTATGACTGAAGATGCAGCGAAACTGGCTGTTTTAAGTTTTCCTTGTTTCGGTCTCAACTTTTGGTTGTTTGTATTTTTTGTTTTTGGGCCTTTTTGTTGTAAATTTTGGTCCTTTGTGTTGTAAAGTTTTGTTGTTGGTAATTAGGGGTGGGCATTTGTGCGGGTCAACCAACCAACCCATCTAACATTAATTGGGTTGGGTCGGTTAGAAAGCCCAAAAAATTATTCTCGGGTTTAAACCCGACCACCCGAAGTCATGGCTAATCTTACATGGGTTGCAATAATACAAAACTGTCAAAACCCAACCACCCGAATATAGATATATGTTAGCCCATTTACATGATTTCTTCTCTCAATTACTTAATCTCCTTTTTTCGTCCAACCCTCAGACACAAGTTCAGAAATCAGGCTGTTGGAAAATCATGCAAGAATCAATTTCATCCCTGATTATTCTCTATGGCCTCTTCGAGATTGATCCCTCATCTTCTCTCAATCTATAAAAACCCTATAATTTTATTGTTTTTCTCTATGCCACTACATCCCTCCACTCATCAGTGCCTCTTCCTCCACTGGTGGATAGTGGTAAGAACAAAAAACCAAGTAGGAAAATGTCCACAGTGTGGGATCACTTCACCAAAGTTGATGGTGTTGAATCTTTTGATCCCAATGACCCTAGAGCTACTTGTAACTACGACAAGAAGAGTTATGCTTGTGATACTAAGAAGTATGAGACCTCTAGTTTGTGGAATCATTTGTCTAACCAATGTAAAAGGTATCCTCATAAGGTTGAGGACAAAAAACAAAAAATCCTTAGCTTTGGGAGAAAGATGGTAGCCTTATGGCAGTTGGCTTTAGTAAGGAAGCTTGTAGGGTTGGGTTAACCAAGATGGTAGTTCTTGACGAGCTACCATTTAGCTTTGTTGAGAATGAAGGGTTTAAGCTTTTCTATGGTATTAGTTCCCCAAAATGTACCCATCTCTCACGCAAAACTATTGCGAGAGATGTGTTTCAATTATATTTGGATGAGATGAGACTTTTGAAAAATGTGTTGACCATAAATGCACAAAGAGTTTGTCTTACCATTGATTGTTGGACATCTGCACAAAACATTAGTTATATGGTTTTAACTGCTCACTTTGTTGATTGTGATTGGAATTTGCATGAGAACATATTGAATTTTTGCCCTGTACCAAATCACAAAGGGGAAACAATTAGGAAACTAATTGAATCCTGTTTGATTGAATGGGAAATAGAAAATGTGTTCACTATAACTGTTGATAATGCTTCAGCAAATGATCAGGATGTTAATTATGTGAAAAGAAACTGAAAAATTGGAAAACTGATGTTCTTGTTCTTGATGGTGTGTACATTCATTTATGATGTAGTGCTCATATTGTGAATCTGATTGTGTTTGAGGGGTTAAAGGAATTGCATGAATCTATATTGAGAATTCGATTCGCTTTCAGGTATGTGAGGTCTTCGCCTTCAAGGCTAAAGAAGTTTAAGGAATGTGAGGATCGTGTGAAAATAGAGTCTAAGGGTCTTGTGGTTTTAGATGTACCAACAAGGTAGAATTCCACCTATTTAATGTTGGTTGTTGCCCTTAAGTTCCAAAAAGCATTTGAAGGGCTGGAGGAAGATGATGGACATTTTGTTACTTACTTTATACATGGTGAGCAAGAAAATGGTATATTCCTCCTACAAGTGATGATTGGGATAATGCATCAAATTTTGTTAGGTTTTTGAAAACCTTTTATGATGTGATACTCAAGTTCAGTGGATCTTTAACTGTGACTTCCAATATTGCATTTCATGAGATGTGCTCAATACAACAAGAATTAACAGTCCTTAGTAGCAATGGTGATCATTTGTTGGAAAAAATGGCCATTAGTATGAAATCCAATTAAGACAAATATTAGGGTTCTGTGGGAAATGTCAATAAGCTTCTGATTATTTCAATGGTGCTTGATCCAAGATTTAAATTGGATTATGTTTCATTTTGCTTCAGTTTTGTATACGGTGCAGATGAAGTGACTAAATTGACTAATGGTATTAAAGATGTGTTAGTGCAGCTTTATGACTTTTATTTGAAGTCTAATGAACAAGCTCCCCAAGCTCCTAATGTTGGTTCATCTAGTAGCAGTGCGCCAATGGAAGCTGCTGATAGTAGTTCTATTGAAGATGCAAGGTTGTCTTAATTTCTGAAGATAAGAAAACAGAGAAATAGAGGTGAGTTAAGAAGTGAGGTGAATAGGTTCTTACTGGAACCTCATGAGAATCCAATGGATAAGCAATTTAAATGCTTGAAATGGTGGAAGGTTCACTAGGAAAAATATCTAATTTTAGCTAAGATTGCAATGGATGTGTTTGCAATACTGGTAATCTGCCTTTAGCACTGAATGACGTATTCTTGATGATTATAGGAGTTCCCTGACTCCTAAGATGGTGGAGGCACTGATTTGCACTCAAAACTAATTAAAGTTACCTCCTATCTTTTCAGAAGTTGAATCATCATCCATTGAGGAGATGGAAATCCATGAGCAGATAATATCAGGTAACAAACTATTTAAACTTGTATTTGGTTTTCATTTTTCAATTAAATACTTTCTGACTTGTTTTATTTTAATTTATATATGTTGTGTAGAGCTTTCAGTTGCCTCCACATCTGAAATGGATACTGTTGATTAGTACATGGTCAATTTAAGGTACTTTGCAATTTCTATGAACTAATCAATGTAAACTTCTATCCAAATTCTAATGCTTTGTGTTGTTATTCATGGTTTACTAATGATTTAATGAACGTTTGGAATCCATTGTAGGCTTACAACCCCTTTTGAATGCTTTTGACCTTTGACTTTGGGAATAAATTCGTAGTTATTGTCTAATGTTGCTGATGGTCGTCAACCTTTGCTACTCAAAGCTCATGGATACTGCTACTATCTTAAAGCTTTTCATTATGTTTAAGTTTTGAATTTTATTATAATTTTGGGATTATATGTCAATTTATGTTTAGCTTTGGATTTTATTAAGATTATAGAATTGTTAAGTTGATTTTCTTTTATGGTTGAAGTTTGGAACGCGGATTTTAAGTTTAATAATAAAGTATTTGAGATTTCAAGTTCATTTTTGTTAAGGAAATTTAGATTTACACGATTGAATGATTTTAATGTTTGTTTGTGAAGAATAATAAAATTGTTATTAAAAAAATAGTATAAAGCCCAAACCGATAAACCTGCCTAACCCAACCCGCATAACAATGGGTTATTGGGTTGGGTTACATGTTTGAACGGCTGAAAATGGATTCTAAAAATCACTATCCGAACTCATTGGGTCAGCCAAAGGATTGAGCCAAAAAATAAAATATAAAAAAAAAAAAGAAAAAAAAAAAAAGAAGAAAGGTGGGGTTGGATATGTAAATATCAAAAGCTCAGGCCCTAGAAACAAATAAATAGGACCTTCTCCAAGCCCTTCGAAATAAACAGCAGCAGGGCAATTTTCCCTCCAAATCGAAGCAAGAAGGCAAAAAGAGGGCTGTTCGGGAGAGGGTTTTCAGTTCCAGTCCATCTTCTTCGTGAGCCGCCACGACCTCTCCTTCTCTGTCGCAGCCATCAGCAGACGGCAGCAGCAATGGCGTTGTCTTCTTCTTCGTCAGCCTACGACATGCCGTGGGTGGAGAAGTACAGGCCCACCAAGGTCGCCGACATTGTGGGCAACGAAGACGCCGTGTCCAGAATCCAGGTCATCGCTCGCGACGGCAACATGCCCAACCTCATCTTAGCCGTACGTTTCTTTCTCGCTCATTTCTGCACCCAATCCAACGTTTTCAATTTTACTAAAACCCTAAACCCTAGCGGAATGTCAAATTTGTAGCTTGATTATGTGGATTTATTCTTTGTAATTTTGTGTTGTGGTCTGTGATTTGTGTATTCGTTGAGGCAGTGGTCGCTTTTCGTGGAGGTAAATTCGAATGAGCATTGTAGTTTTGAAGTTTTGGACTATCATCTGGGCTCAGTTTGGTTTTAGGATATGAGGAGAGGAATGGGGCTTTTTTATTTGGTAGACAATTTGATAAATTATGCAACATAATTGGCATTTGTAGACTTGAAGTTGAAAAGTTTGAGAGAAGATTGGTTAAAGGCCATTCATTGTGTTGGATGCTTGTGTTCTCAGGTTCCATGGGTATTCATAAGTTTGAAATTGGGGAAATTATTGTTGCCTGTTCAACAAGAACAGTGACGACTTATAGGAATTTGAAATTTCTGTCCGGTTAACTAGAATTTGGATCAATTTGACTAATTGTTAATATTACGCAGAGTGGAAGTGAGGTACATGCTAGAAGCAACTTCAGTTTGGTATCAAATTTTACGTCAACAGAAACTTTGGGATCTTATGCTTAGAAGAGAGGTGAAAGTGTAAAAACTATTGGCCCGTTTAATAACCATTTTGATTTTTAGTTTTTTAGTTTTTATTTTTGTGCTTGAGATAGAGAGAAGCCGTATGGGAGAATGATGAATAAAGAAGGATGAAGGGAGGTGGTGGGAGGGAGGAGGGAGAAATGAAGGAGATTATTTTGAAAACAGAGACTTGAAAGTGAAAACAACACAAAAGTGTTCTCTGTTTTGGTTTTTAGTTTTCATGTTATATGTCACTCCATCCCCTTTTGCGTTTTTTCCACCATCCTCCTTCACACTCTTCATTCCTCCCTTCTCCTATTACTTTTCCTCTATCTATAGCACAAAAGGTGAACACAAAAAACTTATAACAAAATGGTTATCAAAATGTTCCGTATGGCATTGTGAAAGATTTCCTCAATACTGAGCTATTAAACTTATTTGAGGCGTGGTGTTTTGTGTTTAGGGTTATTGGTGAACTAAGCGGGAAGGTTATAGTTGCTTAAATTTACTTAACCTATGCCTTGACTGGTCACTGTTTATTGTTTTCAGGGTCCTCCTGGAACTGGTAAGACCACTAGCATACTGGCTCTTGCACATGAGCTTTTGGGACCAAACTATAAGGAGGCTGTTTTAGAGCTGAATGCATCAGATGACAGGTGAGTACGTAAAATGAGTACGTAAAATGGTCTTGATGGAATTCAGTTTCTAAACTGTGATTGGGATTTATCATGAACTTTTTTACTGTCGGTTCTTCTTTAGGGGAATTGATGTTGTGAGGAACAAAATTAAAATGTTTGCTCAAAAGAAAGTTACACTGCCTTCCGGACGCCATAAAGTTGTCATATTGGATGAAGCTGACAGGTAACCCTGGTGATATTCTCCATGAAATCAATCTGAAAACTTCAAATTGCTCTTATCCATCTGCCTATGTGTTATAAGTTTTAACTTTTGGTGCATGGCTGTTCATCCTTTTGTCTATTTCTTTCATCACAGAAAAAACATTTATCTCTCTATTTTATTTGATGCTACAACATTGTTATTTGCATTACTTAGTTTAATTATTAATTTTTGGGTTTGGCACTGGGTGTCGGAAATACTCTGGGTGTGTATTGTACACAATTCAGCATGACATCTGGAGCACAACAAGCTTTGAGGCGAACAATGGAAATATATTCAAATTCTACTCGTTTCGCTCTTGCGTGCAATACATCTTCCAAAATCATTGAGCCTATTCAGAGTAGATGTGCCCTTGTCCGGTTTTCTAGATTGACTGATGAGGAGATACTTGGTCGCCTAATGATTGTCGTTCAAGCTGAGAAGGTAAAGAAATTTCTTGACATTGTATGTAATGTCATTTCTGCATACTGTCATTATTTATCTTCAAATGTAAAGAAGTATTTGTGCAACTTTACTTAACTATTAGGTTGTATTAATTCTTTTTAATCTATCTACACTAGTTTATTATTGAGAGCATATTATGTTTTCTCTGTCAAAGCTTTAGCTTCTGCGGTGATTCCATCTTATTTATTTCCCCATCTATTCAGCTTTATTTCTTTTCCTCACTACGTCTGGAGCTTTAAATGCTAACCTTGCTAAGCTATTTTGTTTATCGGAAGGCTGTTCATTTACTCAATAAAATGACATTTGCATGTCGTCCGTAATCCTTTCCTCTGTCAGTGTGTCTCACTTGCAGCACAACATGGTACCATGTGTTTTTCAATGCATTTGTGCTATCATTGCCTAGAGATTGGAAAAAAAACCCTTGCAACCAGTTTCTTATCTTTCTAATTTCTAGTAGTCTTAATATTGGTTTTTAGGTTGACATTTGAATTAGACTCTTAAACTCTAGGGTTGCAACCGGTGTTTCAGAAGATATTTAATAATTGTGCCTCCAGATGAAGCTTAATAAGCATCTCTTTGCTTGGGCTTCGATGTTTTTATTTCCTAGGAATTCTACCAACTTCCGAGAACATATAGGTCACTTGTTGAGATTCACTATAATTTGAGCCTTTCCATCCAATGATCAAAAGTTGTTTCACAATCAACCATTGCCATGTATAAATTATATTTGAAATTTGGGTGGTGTATGATTCATCTGCGTTTTCTGTAAATGAAGGTTCCATATGTTCCAGAAGGTCTTGAAGCCATTATTTTCACCGCTGATGGTGATATGAGGCAGGCACTGAATAACTTGCAAGCTACAAACAGTGGATTCCGGTTTGTGAACCAAGAAAATGTTTTCAAGGTCATACTTACAAAATACGCTCAAATATTCTATTGTTTTGTATGTTCTTTGGTAGTCCTAAAGGATTTGCTTTGGTTTACAGGTCTGTGACCAGCCTCACCCATTGCATGTAAAGAATATGGTGCGCAACATACTGGAAGGGAAATTTGATGATGCTTGTTCGGGTCTCAAGCAGCTCTACGATCTGGGTTACTCCCCAACAGACATAATCACAACCTTTTTCCGTATCATAAAAAACTATGATATGGCTGAGTTTTTGAAATTGGAGTTCATGAAGGTACATATGCACACTATGCAGAGATTTCCCTCTCATTATTTCTGAGATCTTGTGTTTTGACAAGTCTTTTACTCGTGCGAGTTTGCAGGAAACTGGATTTGCTCACATGAGAATCTGTGATGGAGTTGGCTCGTACCTTCAGATGTGTGGTCTTCTGGCTAAGCTTTCCCTAGTTCGTGAAACCGCGAAGGAAACATAAAAAAAGAAAGTCGTATTAATTACAAGTAGAACCTGAGACTTTTCGATGGTGAATATTTGTATTGTACTGTGGTTTCGATTCAGAAATCGTTTTGTTTTGTCGGGAGAAATGGATTAGGTGCAAGTTCTTTGTGTTTGTCTAGAATTGCCAAGCACACTACTAAGTAATGGAAATTTGAAACATGATATTCAGTTTCCTTCCAAGGTATACATGCTACAAAGTACTTGTTTCTCGTATAATTTAATGAACAAATTCTAGACAAAATGTGAAGTTCAAGAAGCCATTAGTTATTTTTTTGGTAGCGGAAGAAATCGAACTCTGGACCTAGCTTAGACCTAATTCGTCCCTTCACTCACCTCACCAATTGGGCAATACCCTGAGCCCCGAGGGATTGACTATTGTGTACGTAGAAGCGTGCTAGAGACAGTTGTCTACACGTGTGTGAACTATTGAACCGTCTAATGTCTATGCACGCTTCTACATACGTATGCCGGCTGAGCCTCAAAACTACAAAATTAAAGTTATAAAACAGCCCAGTGCTTCCTAAACGGTGTCGTCTTGGGCGGGGGAAACAGCGAGCGCCTATGGCAGTTGACGTTAAATTGGGTACCTGAGGCATTAGGGTTTTAGAGTTTGGACAGGTCGAAGATTTTAGCAGAGGAGAGCGAGCAGCAGCAGGGGCGGCAGCAGACATCAGCGGCACAGAAGCAGCGGAGGAGCAGCCATGGTTCTGAAGACGGAGCTCTGCCGTTTCAGCGGCGACAAGATTTACCCGGGAAAGGGAATCCGATTCATCCGCTCCGATTCCCAGGTCTTCCTCTTCGCCAATTCCAAATGCAAGAGGTACTTCCACAACCGCCTCAAGCCTTCCAAGCTCACCTGGACGGCCATGTACCGGAAGCAACACAAGAAGGTAGAAGCCTAACATCCGTGAAACGTTGCGTTTTGGTTTGAATCGTTGATTTGTTTGATGGATGAATGAGGGATATTATCGGAAGCTCATCTGTCTCTGATGTGATTTGCTGTTTAGGACATTGCTGCTGAATCTGTGAAGAAGAAGCGCCGCTCGACCAAGAAGCCCTATTCGAGGTCCATTGTTGGTGCCACATTAGAAGTTATCCAGAAGCGAAGGACCGAAAAGCCCGAAGTTCGTGACGCTGCCCGTGAGGCTGCTCTTCGGTATGTTTAATTGAATGAATTATTTTGATAAAAATGGATTCTGGGTTTTGTTCAACTTGTCCTTTGTTTGTTCATTCACATCTGTGGCTTATATATATAAATTGAATCAAATGATTAAGATTTTGAAAATTAGGGTTTTGTTGTGGTAGGCTAACTATGCGTTATGAATTGAATCAATTGATCAAAGGGCAATTTGGAAATGATTCTGCAAACTTCTGCTCATAAGCACTTCTGCTAGAACCACTTTTGTTAGAAGCATACGAACATGTTAATCACAAATACCAGTGCCAAGAAAAACACCGCATTTAGAATTCCATAGCACTTTCTGCTAGAGGTGTTTTTGGTATCCAGAAGCGCGTTTTGCCTTACCAAAGCATTCCCAGACACATTCTAAGTTGATCAATTATTGGTTTTGTTCAACATGCACTGTTGCTCTTTCATATTTATGTGTATTTGTTAAAAATTCAATCAATTGATTAGGACGAGAAATTCAGTTTTGGGTTTTGTTCAACAAGGACACTGTTAGCTCATTTAAATCTGCGCGTGTGAATTTGGCAGTGAAATTAAGGAGAGGATTAAGAAGACCAAGGATGAGAAGAAGGCGAAGAAGGCCGAATCGGTGTCCAAGTCAAAGGGCCAGTCCAAGGGAAATGTGCCCAAGGCTGCTGCTCCCAAGGCCGCCAAGCTTGGAGGTGGTGGTGGAAAGCGATGAGTTTTCTTCCTCTTCCTATCTTAACAATTTACTCAACTTGTTTTGCTCTGACAATTTAAGTCTTTTCTGGTTTGCATTTTTGTATGGATCAATATTTGCATTGTTGGCCACTACAATTTTGGATCTTCCTGTTGGGTTTCAATTGCATCACTGAAAGTTTTGTCATTTTTATTATCATACCTTGAACGTAACAAGTAGTCATTCCAATTAAGTCCTAGATGTCAAATGTAAACCTGCAAACGGGTCGTTTTTATGGGGTTTGGGTCAGTCTCAAACCAAACTGTTAAGTCAACGGGTCACCCAAACTAACCCATTAAACTAACGGATCACTCAAACCCAACTCTTAAGCTAATGGGTGGTAGGCATGGGTGGTAACACTTTTCAAGGGATGGAGAGGTTTTTGGCAAAAGTACGGTGGATGAAAGAGGAAGATGAGTTAGTTTGGATAAACGGGTAGGGTACAAATTGTCAGCTCTACTCAAACGAGGCCTTAGAGAAAATATTGTTGCTTTGTTACATGGCAATATATTATTTAATTGAAACAAATGATCATCGTGGCTGCGTTTTGATTAAAACAAATTAAAACCTTCATTTACGTCTGAAACCCAAGGTTTACTGATTGGCAATTCTTTGAGGGGTGTGATATCCACACCCTATTTTACTTCTCATACACGTTTTTAATTTTCGACCGTCGGATCGGATGAATTGAAAAAGATCAATGGACATAAATTATCAAAGGGTGTGTGAGAAGTAAAATGGGGTGTGTGGATAGCACATCCCTTCCTTGATTCTAGTTAGGGCTGGTTTGGTATTGTTGTGCTTTGAAAAAAAGCTGTTTCTGCTATGCTGTGAGAATAAGCAGCAGAGTGTTTGGTAAACTTTTTTTGTAAAAGTGCTTTTGGAAAAAAAAGAGCAGTATGAAAGTGTTTGGTAAACTTTTATGTAAAGCAGCTGTAACTGTGTGAAATGACCAAAAAATGTATAATAGTAGATGTGCTATTAATTTAATTTTCTTAACAAATAAAGATAAATTACTAAATATACTTTATTTTTAAAAGAAAAATATTTATAAACTTTATCTTAAATATTAATTAGTATGACAAAATACTTCAATTGAAATATTTTAGATTGAATAGCTAGGATTCATTAGTTCAGTATTGTTAATGTACTTGAAAGTAGTCTAATTAGATGCATTCATCAAACTTGCCGCTATAATTGATTGGAATACTTGGTTCAAGGAGATATGTGACAAAGTAAGCGTCACAAAACACTAAATTCAATAACCTATAAATTCGTCACATATCATATATGTGAGCTATAATTGATTAGAATACCTAGTTCAAGGAGATATGTGACAAAGTAAGTGTCACAAAACATGAAATTCAATAACCTATAAATTCGTTACAAATCATATATGTGAGTGACACTGAAATCGTCACTTATTCCTTTGATATGTGGTGTAATGTGCATCACATATGTCAAAATCCAATACCTATTTGCTTCTAGTGTGTGATGAACCAACTACCACATAATC
Source organism: Pyrus communis (assembly GCF_041283825.1). Lineage (NCBI taxonomy): Eukaryota > Viridiplantae > Streptophyta > Magnoliopsida > Rosales > Rosaceae > Pyrus > Pyrus communis. Next base: position 5,860,935 of record NC_142568.1, read on the forward strand.
CTTGTTCATAATTTGGAATTAGAACTGATAACAAATGTAATGTAATACTTTAGTTAATCACATTTTCATTAATCAAGAATTTAATCATATTGAAAAAGTCTACCCTATGCATTTTGTCTACCCTTGATTTGCAGCTAAAAAACCTTCAATTGTGGATAACATCTTCATTCTTTTGCAAACCCATTGAGCTCTCAACTCTCTGTTCTTCTTTTGCACAAGTCGTACATTACATGCAAAAGAACAGTTAGTTAAATAGCTGTCCAATTTGATTTTGAAACATCTCATGCATCAAGTGATGGAAGAAAGATAGTGAAAACACATTCAATTGAGGATGAATAATCAATAAACCATATGGAGAGAGTATGTATACTAGAATGACAGAGGTAGGAGGACTTAACCTTAGGTTCAGGTTTCATAAAAGATGAGCTACTCTTCAGGAATTGGAAGCAACTCGCAAGCAGAAGCAGAAGCAAGCCATGCATTGCATGTAAAGAAACAAACACTTGCTTTATGCCGTTCTAAATTTCTAAGATCTCCACATTGCAGGAAACAGGTAGTGTGTTAAAGTGGGGCCGAAATATTAAAAGGAAAAGTTTAGTGGCTTTGCACGTGGAAAGTTCAATTTTTTTTTAATTCAAACCTTAGTTGAAAAAGGCTTTTGCTAAACATACTTGCTCATACACAGATGAGGGGTTGTGAGTCGTTAATTATTGCATTGCGAGATACTTTTGTAACTAGTTGTTCACTCGTGCATAAACGAGATGATCATGACAGTTACTGGTGAATGGAGTCCCACAGACCTCAGGTTAGGTGGCAAGAAACACTGGGTTTAAATTTCCATGCAAGCAACAAAAGCTAGGGTTTGCTGAAAAAAGTAGCAGCTTTGACATGGCATGGCTCGTGGTCGTGGATGAACTATTCTTATCTATAAAATACTAATTCAATCAAATAAAGCACCCCTTCCCCAACTCCTTAATTAAATACTTTAAATTAACTAGTTAATTGCATTTTTAATTAACTTGCCAAGCTGAACAAGCAAAAGACACACAAGAATGGCAATGCACCGATGGCAAAGAAAACAAAAAACGAATAGCATGTAGCTTCTAAGCAACTGCATGTGTCTAACTTCATCCAACCTCTTCCAAATCCAACAACCCAAATTAACTAACATGATATAGCTGTGTGATACAGGTACATCGTGTGACGTCTCGTGTCAATGAAAAAAAGGACACGTGCATCAATTTACACATGTCTTTATTTCATTGACACGAAAGATCACAGTAAAAGTGTGTGTGTATATCATATAAGTCAATCTCCCAAAAGCCATCGTTTGGTACATATTTGGATATACACACACGCATACGGCTGGCATACGCGTAAGTTTTGCTCATGCATTGTTCTCTGTCCAGATGTAATGTCCCCTTCGTTCATGCTCTCATATTCAACACACACCAAAGCGCACCTTACCCATAATTTATGCCTTCTCCTCATGTCCTTTTCACCACCAAATTCACCATCCACATATTCAGATTCAAGGTGGTTTAAGGAGGGAATTTAATTAGTTAATTACCACATTATTGCATTCTGCATATTTATTGAGAATAAAAATATGTGTGAAGATGTCGTTTGTTAACGTGACTTGAATCTTCATTCTAGGTCAGTCACTTCTCATCTTCTTGGTGTTTATATTCAGAATGACATCGTTTTAGAATTGTCAAAGAAATGGGCCAAATGTCCACTTCCAACAACACTAATATTGTCCTCAATTTGGTAATTACCATATGCACAATCTATCAGGTGTGAGGTTTTATCACAAAAGGCTTCAGTATTAGTTGGAGCGAGGTTAAGATATTTAAACTCTTCTTTTCTCAGAGATACGGTTGATGTGGAATATTTTAACACGTCCCCTCATGTGGGATCCGATTAGTGGATCATATGTGGGAGATCCACACATTGGCAACCACGTGAAGCCAAGGGGACTGACTGTACACGCGGGGCTAAGGGACCCACCATCATCGCGTAGAGCCTAGGGGACTCGCCTATCGCGTGGCAATACAGATCCGTTCCCTAACTCTGATACCATGTAGAAATTATCAGAGAGACGGGCCAAAAGTCCACTTCCAACAACTTTGGTAATTATTTTAGTTTAAAAAAAAAAATTGAAAACTAAAAAATAAAAACTCAAAACCAAAATTTGAAAACTAGAGAAAGTAGTTTCACTTCTCTCTCTCTTTTTTTATTTTTTTTTATTTTTATTTTATTTTTAAATAAAAAGTAAAACGAAATGGTTATAAAAAAACTTTTGATCGAATAAATAAAAACCCAAATTTTATGATATTTTGGTAGTCTAATAATCATGTTGATCCATTAATTTGTTGAAATAATATCATTTCTTTGTTTCTTATTTTGATTTTATGATGAAATGGATGTTGCATCGGCAGGTAAGTGGGTAGGTTGTTCTTGTTTAACTGATGCTATGTTGTTGTCATGTTGACTAACTTCTCCAAACAATCAAACAAACTAAGGAATAAACATTTGGCTTTGACATTGTAAACCTTTCTACAACTTGCAATGCAACCAGCTATTACATACACAGTTGACTTTACTAATTAAACAACTTGGTTAACAGAATGAGTCATTATTTATAATTAATTCAATAAAAATTATACTAGTGTTGACACAGCCAACCAAAACGAAATGTTTAATTTTGATTTTGTATTGTGCAAGAATTAGGGTTAGCAATTTCTTACACGACACGAAAATAACAGGTTTTTTGTCAACCTATTAACGATTTGGATCGTTATCGGATAACCCGTTAACGTATTGGGTCATTATCGGGTTAACCGTTAAGAACCCGACAAGATATTGAGTGCCAGATCTAGAAATTAGGTATGACAATTTCTTGCATGACCCGTTAACTCGACACAAAATTAAATGACATAACCCGTTAACGAATTAGATCGTTTTGGGTCACCTATTAAGAACCTAATACATTATCGGGTTTGACAGGACACGACACGACTGGTTAAGATAACGAGTATAACACGAAAGCAATAAACACGACCCGTTTTCTAGCCTAACAAGAATACAACCAAAGAATTTTCAATATACTTAAAAGACGAACTAGTACACCACGTGTTATAATACAAGTGTCATGACACTCAAAAATATATATTATCTCAACTTATATTATGACACATGATGCACATTCTTGTGCTTCATGTACATTAAAAATACTATATATCTCTTTTGAATACAACACAATAGTAAGATTACAAAGATTTTTTTGGCACGAGCAAATACAACTTTAGAAGCTTACGTTTTTTACTTTTTAGTCACATCTAAATTCGTGTTGTTTATTTATAAGAGCAACTCCACCATTATAAAAGCTCCCTAGGGCAAGTAACTATTGAACTGCCTTAATGAACAGTAATTTTCTTTTGCATCTCCACCCCTACATTGAACAGTCATGGCAATAGGCAATAAAATATTAGTATTTTTTATTTTATAAAATAATACAAAATAATTTTATTTGTAATTTTGGATAAGATTTTTAATCGTTCTCATTACGCCACGTGTCATTATTTGAGAATACAATTTTTGGTGACAGATTTCAATAAGATATTTATCCAATGTTGTCATGCCACGTGTCAGTACCTTTTCAGAATCGTTGAGGATAGATTTCCTATAAGATTTTTAACCAATCACGCCGCGCCATGTGTCACAATATGAAGACAATCTTTGAGGATAGATTTCGATCAGATTTTTAACGAATGACGGCATGCCACGTGGCATTATTTACAACCTAATCCTTTCTTTTTCCTCCATATAACCCACCACCAAAACCATAAATCACACACCAAAATCAAAATCTCTATCATTATTCATAGTTTATGCTTCCTTCTTCACCAAAATCAAAATTTGTATCATTATTCATAGTTGCTGCTTCCTTCTTACAATGTCTTCTTCTTCAAGGATGTTTTGGAAAATTGAGGAGCAAGAGAAAGAATTGTTTAAACAAGGGGAAGAAATGTTCAATCTCCTGGTGGCCCAAAATGAGATGGAAAACGAAGAGGATAAGGAGCGTAGAAGGATAAATGGCGAAGCAAGAAACCAAAGAGCCTCACATTCCCGTCGAGTCATCCAAACTATGGCTCAGAACTGCAGACCCAGCCGTTCCGTAAGCAGGCAACGACGAGGTACGGATCTCTTGGACGATTATTTTGTTCGTAACAGTGCATTCCCTGATACGTACTTTAGACGTCGTTTTAGAATGGAACGACATTTGTTCAACAAAATCATGATTGATGTTTGCAACCATGATTCTTACTTTGTGCACAATAAGGATGCTTTTGGTGTTATAGGTCTCATTCCTGAGCAAAAAATTACTGCTGTCTTGCGGATGCTTGCATATGGAGCATCTACAGACCAAGTAGATGAGATAACGAGGATGGGGAAATCAACCTTTCTTGAGTCCCTGATGAGGTTTTACTCCGTAATCGAATCTATCTACACTGTAGAGTACCTCCGGAGATCTACTGAGATGGACTTGCAAATGCTTCTGAAAAAGGCCGAGATGCGATGTTTTCCTGGGATGATTGGAAGCATCGACTATATGCACTGGACCTGAAAAAATTGTCCAAGTGCATGGCAAGGAGTTTATGGGGACAGAAAAGGATTGGCACTAGCTTGTGCCAAGGCGTTTTATAATAATATATTGTTACCTGATCCGCTAAATTTTCTCCACTTCAAAGATTAGCACTAGCTTGTCCCAAGGCGTCTCTCCAAAGACTAAATGATTGGCTCAGTATTCTCCAACGATTGGACATCGATTCTTTGGTTCTTTTCCCACCAATTTTCTCAAGATAATTGGTATGAATAAGACTCACATTTCTCGCAACTGCATCTCATTACCTGTAATCAGATCATGAGTAACTTTAACCCAGTTAGAACACAACGTAACATCTTCAAGAAGCGTCCAATTCGTACCTGCATCATTAGTCATTTTGTTGGAAAACAATTGGATTGAAACTTTGAGAGAAAGATTGGAATATGGTTGAAAGTATTTGAGAAAATATGAAATTGTGGTTGAAACTTTGAGAAAATATGAAATTGTGGTTGAAAATTTTGAGAAAATATGAAATTATGGTTGAAACTTTGAGAAAATATGGTTGAAAGTATTTGAGAGAAAGATTGGAATAAGGTAGAAGATAATGAGAATGTATTTATAGAAAAGTAAAATCAAAATTTTTTTTAATTTCAAAATTTTTATTAATTTTTAACATTTTTATTAATTTTTATATTAACTTAATTAATTTCTGCCGTTGGATTAAAAAAAGTTTGAAATCCAACCCTCCAGATTGTGCCACGTGGCACAACGGTAACTTTTCAGATTTTTTAAATGTTAATTCTTTTTCTATTTTTTTTAGGTGAATAACGTGAACCGTTGATCTCAAATCCAACAGCTGAAATTAATGAAGGTTTGAATTTTTTCTTTTACTGTTGGAAATCCAACGGCCCACAAAAAGTAACTGTTGAAATCCAACAAACACAGAGCTGCCACGTGGCATCCAACGGTAACATTACGCACGCTTGCACCGCGAGCCCCAACACCTTAAACATGTCTGGGACACGCCACGCATGCGTGTTATGATTGCACTTGACTTAAAAAATAATAAAACGTGGCTGATGTCAACATTGCATCACCCCCACATCTGGCTCTCGGGCCAGTGATTCCCGCTCAGGCCCGCTCCTGCGCAATTGCCCACATGGGCTGGACATGATTGCTGGGGCTGTTGCCCCTTGTTTTGGAGCCGGTCCATTGGGCTATGGACCATAGTGGAGTTGCTCTAAGTAAGAAGAGCCTTCTCACTTTACCAGGAGTGTTGTGACCAAGTAACATTTTGTCATCTTACAATTTACATGACTTATATTTTACATGCACAATATGTGATGAATATCTTCATGAATATAAATTTACATCGAAAACATTAAAAAATAAATTATTATATCTTATTTATATTGAATGGTTTCATTCTTAATTGCATTGAAGATTTTTGTGATAAAATTCAATATTGATCGGTTTTGCAGGTGGTTAAGTTGAGACAACATCGGTATAATTAGTAGTGAATCATTGATTCAACTTTGAAATCTTGATGAAAAAGTTGAGCCCTCTAGCCGTATTGTTTACTAGTGATCCAATATGACATAAGTGACAGAAGACTATAAATGAATCGAATTCTCAACCACGTAGTGTTCCGGTCCATGGTTTCATGTAAAACTCTCCTTAAATGGGGTTAATATATTGGTCTCTCGAGGGTTTGAAATATTTGTTACAAGATTGCAGTGGTTGTTGATTCACAACTATAAACTCACAATTAGATAAGGTGGGCAATCCAAATATGTGAGTAGTAAAAGTTGCTTCTTTTTTCTCCTTACATGATGCCCCAAAACAGGATTCTCAAAATACACTCGTAGCAAAGAAATTTGGAGATTGAGCTCAATTAGTAGATGGTTTAAACTTGTTCTTTTTTGGACGTGAGCTGGTTTAACTTATTTATTTCCCAACTTTTAGAAACAAATTTAGGCATATGATGTTTTATTACAGTGATCGAAAGTAATCATATCTATGTACCTTGATGCGGGTTTGATTCCCATTAATTCTCCTTTCTTTTAGTAATTAATTATTTAACCCACTAACATTATCGCTCTATAAAAAAATTTTAGATTAAATAATAAAATAAGTACTAAAGAAAAGAAATTATGTGACAACCCGTCCCGAAGGTGTATATTACTTTATCCTCGAGAGTAAGGAAAAGACTTAATTGCCCTTGGACATTGAGATGTGTTGTGTGTAATATGTTTTTGGTTGTGGTCCAATTCCTAATTTTCCTATACTTTTGGAACTAGTTAGGACTTAGGTTTTATTTTCTTTTGTTTTTGGTTGGTGACCCACTAAGACCACACACATACACCCAAACCTCTCTGTTGACCCTCTCTCTCTCCTTCTCTCGGATTTCATCCGTTGTAGGATTCGGCAGGCCCGTAAAAAAGAATTGGGATACTTCCCCCAAAAAACCAAGGGAGGCGGCAGCCCCCACCTCCGCAGCCGTACAAGTTGTACGGTCACTCTTCAAACTAGCTTCATCTTACACGGATCAACTTCGAGGAGGTTGCTTTTGTGTTCTTTGTGAGCTTAAGAGCTCATCCATACCCTTAGTTCGACGTGAGAGCTTGTAAAACCCGAAAACCAGAGAACCCAGTTTTGGGTTACTGTTCATGCAGTCGTGATCGTGGACTTTTCTTCAAGTTTTAAGGTTCTAGGGAGCTTTAGGATGTCTTCACGAAGCTCGGGGAGTAATTTTGAAATGTTTTGGACGTCGGGAAGCTCGAGTTCATCGAGTTGCAGAGGTTGCCGGAGTGTTCGAGGTTTCTTCGACGAGATCCCATGGGATTTAAGTCCTAAAAGTGGTAAGGTTTTGTTCTACTCGTTGTAAGCTTCATTTTGGTGAAATTTTCATAATTTTGGTTGAGAAATGAAGAAGATATCGAAGTTCTAAGTTTTTCCAGTTTCCAGCGACGCAGAAGGCGGCCGGCGGAGGCTTCAGCGAGGATCACCAGAGAAGACAAAGAATATTCTGTCAACTTTGATGGAATATACTAACGGTGTTACTAACGGCGTCATGTATATTTAACGGTATATTCCATTTTTGGACAGAATATTCCCTAACGCAGTTAGGGTTTCCATACGTGTGCCAGGCACGTGCCTACGCGTGGCCGGCGCGTGGGTGGTCAGAAAATTTTTCAAAAAATATGGGGATGTTCGTGGTATTGAGTAGATCACGCTGGTATATTCAAACACCCTATTTGAGCAATGTATGAGAAGTTATTAGCTAGTTTCGTTTATGTGCTTTAAGTTAACGTTTATATAGTTGTTTCGCATATAGGTGAGACCTATCCTCAAGACGAGCGTAGTCAATCGAGGCTTGGGGGCTACGACCTTTCCACATACCAGTGAATGGGTTTTTGGTTTTCAGTATATACTTATATACTTGCTATTTCCCAGAAAATGTGTTTAAATGAAATTATGTTTGAAATGCCATGCTTATTGATTTATGCTTAGACTATGAATTTGTATGATATGCGCATATTGTGATTTGACGCGGTGGACGCTCAGGTAAGTACCAGGTGAGTTGTAGATTGTTTATGTGAATTGATGATTACGTGAGATGTGTTGAGAGCTCATAAACCTGCGCCCCGGTGTTAGTGCTCCCGACCGTGGTTAGGGCACAGTCCTTCACGTGATGTTCACCTCCCGCACCATACGCTCACTTTGGATCCAAGTTAGGTGCACAGTCCTGTCGTACAGACCATTATCGGTGGTTCCAACTCGTAGGTGACCCACGATTATTCGCACAGTCTTCACGTGATCGTAGCACTTGAGCGTATTTATTTACACCTAGTCCTGTCATACAGACCACTTTAGGTGGTTTCGACTTGTGTGCAGGTATATTTGTTGAGATGTGGATTTGAGCCGTACAAGTCACGTTAAATGACTCCGCCTAGATGGATAAGCTCTAGATTCAGCCATACAGGTCACGTTAGGTGACTCTGGTTGACATATTATTTGCATTGATTATATCACCTGGCTTACATATTTTTATGCTGAGATATTCGACATGGCATATTTGTGAATTTTGCTATTCTGAGTATGGTTGTGGTACAGATATGTACTTTATTTTCTGGGAAATTATACAGGTTTTACGGCGAGGGGTTACTATCTTTGATAACTGAAATGGTTTTGAAAAGCTTTGTTTTTGCCCACTCACACTTTCTGTTTTGCGCCCATCCAGGTTCTAGTTTGGAGTGCTTTTTGGTGGCTTGCGAGGAATCCATGGTAGCTCTGACAGATTATCACCATTGTAGGATTACCTTTGGTGTTGTATAATTAGTATTCATCCTGCTAGACTGTACTTAGGCTACTTATGCTCTAGTTGTGAATTTACACTTATTTTATCTTGCACTTATTCTTATTTAGTGCTCTAGTTATTTTGGTTTTTATTTATTCACATTTTTATATTATTATTGCTTCCGCATTGTGCACCTGGCTACGTCACCCTCACGTGACGGCTAATATGCCTTGATTTCGGTCGGGGTGTGTCAGTTTGGTATCAGAGTCTAGGTTTGGCGGTCCTACATATTTTGTGAATATTCTAATTATTTGGTGTCTTCTGTCAGAACTATACCGCCTCATAGAAAGCCATGTCGTTCAGCTTAGCCTAGTTCCCCTGATATAGCTCAGTTAGAGGAAGCTATAGCCCATGCGATTCAGTCTTCGCTTCTCCCTCCTCAGAGGACTCATCTGGAGATTATGCATAACTTAAAGTTGGGTAAGTTTGAGGGTCATGAAGGAGCAGAGTGGTGGCTCGATCATCTTGAAAAGACTTTTCGAGTGATGTAAAGTCAAGGGAATCTTCCTTCTGAAAGGTGGGTAGAGATGACTACATGGTTCTTAGGTAAAGAACTAGCATCCTGGTGGGAACATAAGGCTTATCATTTGACCCTAGAGGAAATTGCTGACTGGGAAGTGTTTAAATAGTTGTTTTAGAAAAAGGTTTATTCCACCTGAGTATATTGATCATAAGAAGCAAGAATTTACTTAATTGAGATAGGGGAAAATGATGGCGAATGAGTATTATAGGAGATTCACTGACTTGTCTCGTTATCATCAGGATGTTGCTGCTAATCCAGTTGAGGTGCTTCATCGTTTCAGATTGGGTACTAAGAAGAAGTCGTGTTCTATGGCGACCACTACTCATTGTGCTTCTTACCAGGAATTCTATGAGATTTTGTTGAGGATTGAGGATTCAGATAATATGCCAAGTGAGAGTGAAGAGGAAGAAGAAGATGATGGCAATCAGAAGAGAGATGATAAAGGTAAAGGTCAATCATCTCAAGGACCTCGCAAGACTCAGAGCTTTAAGCGAAGTGGAGCTAGTTCCAGTTCTTTTAGCAGGGGTTTTAGCACCACTGGTCAAAGAAGAGGTGGTAGATTTTTTGGGGGTCCCAGATTCCAAAGACAGGGGGATGCTAGTAGATGAAGGGTTCCGTTGCGTTGCAGATGTAACAATAGACATTTTGGGAAGTGTATGAGAGGCAGCAGTGGATGTTTTACTTATGGTCAAATAGGGCATAAAGTTATAAATTGTCCTCAGAATCAGCAGAGGTCCCAGCAGCCTTCCTTGCCACCACCAGCACTGATCCAGCAAGTTCCAAGGTCTAGTAGTTATGGTCAGATGGGTCGTGGTGGTGCTTACCATTATTACGGTGACGTCATTCCTTATGCTTCAAGGTGATATCAGTATTCCGAGGATCCTTATTATCAGAGTGGGTATCCTTAGTATTCTAGAGGTTATATGCTATATCTTCCCATTCTAGCTGGTGGATCTCATTGGTTCCAGGGTGGACAGCCCCAGCAAGTGGAGATTGCTTCTAGTAGTGCAGGATCTTTGAGGCAACCTAGTCAGCCAAGTCAAGGTCGTGGTGTGTAGGGGCGAAATAATCAAGCTAGTAGAGGTCGTGGGGGACGACAACAAGCCCAGGGACGTATTAACAATATCTCTCTGTAAGATGCTCAGAATCATCCGGACTTGATCATGGGTACGTTAAACATTCTTGGTCACTTTGCTAGAGTTTTAATTGATTGTGGTGCTATGTATTTTGTCATTTCTCGTACATTTGCTCAAGTGACGCAACCTCATCCTACACCTCTAGGGTATGATTTAGAGTTTGTATGCTTAGAGGGGAAAAATATTATGTTGATTGTGTATATCCCGGATGTCCAGTGATGGTGGAGGATATAGTTATGCCAGCTAACCTTATCCCATTAGATATTGTTGATTTTGATGTGATTTTGGGCACATATTGGTTGCATTATAATCGTGCCAGTATAGATTGCTACAGGAAAACAGTTACTTTCCATCGTCCTGGATTACTTGAGGTTACTTTTGTGGGTGAGCAGAGTTGAGTGAGGCATGGTGTTATTTCCATAAGAGCAAAAATGTTGTTATCAAAAGGTTGCCAATGATATTTAGTTCATGTGGTGTTGAATGATGTTGCTTCTAGTAGTGTGGAGGATGTAAAAGTAGTCATGCATTTTCCTGATGTATTCCCTGATGATTTACCTGGATTGCCGCCAGACCGAGATGTGGAATTCACTATTGATTTGCTTCCAGGTACGAATCCTATATCTTTGACTCCTTATCAAATGGCTCCTGCTAAATTGAGGGAATTGAAGATTCAGTTGCAGGAATTAGTTGATAAAGGTTTTATTCGGCTTAGTACTTCACCCTGGGGAGCTCCAGTGTTATTTGTGAGGAAGAAAGACGGGATTTTGAGCCTATGCATTGATTATAGGCAATTAAATTGGGTAACAATTAAAAACCGTTATCCATTGCCGCGTATAGATGATTTATTTGATCAGCTTCGAGGTGCCTGCGTATTTTCTAAGATTGATTTGAGGTATGGTTACTATCAGTTGAAGATTAAAAGTGAGGATGTTCCTAAGATGGCTTTTAGGACTCGATATGGTCATTATGAGTTTCTTGTGATGCCATTCGGATTGACTAAAACACCTGCAGCTTTTATGGATTTGATGAATCGAGTATTCCAGCCATATTTAGACAGGTTTGTCATTGTCTTTATTGACGATATTCTGGTATACTCTAAGTCTAAATCAGAGCATGTTCGACACCTCACTTTGGTGTTGAAGAGATTGAGGGAACACCAATTGTATGCTAAGTTTAGCAAATGCCAATTTTGGTTAGATCAAGTGGCATTTTTGCCACCCAAGGTATTCCGGTGGACCCTCAAAAGGTAGCAGCCGTTGAGAATTGGGAGCAGCCACGAACTGTCACGGAAGTATGGAGTTTCCTTGGTCTAGCAGGTTATTATTGACGATTTGTTAAAGATTTTTCAGTTATTGCTTTACCACTGATAAGGATAACTAGAAAGGACGTTAAATTTGAGTGGGATGATAATTGTGAGCAGAGCTTCCAACAATTGAAGTATTGTCTCACTCATGCACCTGTTTTGGCGCTCCCAGATGATAGTAGTAATTTCGAGATCTACAGTGATGCTTCCTTGAATGGTTTGGGATGTGTGTTGATGCAACATGGTAGGGTGATTGCTTATGCTTCACGACAATTAAAGCCACATGAGATGAATTACCCTACTCATGATCTGGAATTAGCAACCATTATCTTTGCTTTTAAGATTTAGAGACATTATCTTTATGGTGAAAAATGTAAGATTTATACGGATCATAAAAGTCTCTAGTATCTTTTTACTCAGAAGGATCTTAATCTTTGGCAGCGAAGGTGGATTGAGTTGCTAAGTGATTATGATTGCACGATTGAGTATCACCCTGGTCGTGCAAATGTGGTGGCTGATGCACTTAGTAGGAAGACTCCAGTTAGACTTATGCTTTATATGCTTGTCATATTCCTCTTCTTGCTGATTTGAGGTCTACTGGAGTGAAGTTAGGGGTGGAAGCTCGAGAAAAAGCTTTACTTGCTAATTTCCAAGTTAGACCAATTTTAATTGATCGTGTGCTTGAGGCTCAGATGAATGATAAAGAAATCCAGGAGTTAATTGAAGCAAGAAGTCAGGGGAAAAAGAAAAATCTCAGAGTTTGGGAGACTGATGGCATGCTTATGCAGGAGAACAAAATGTACGTGCCAAATAATGCGGAATTAAAGAAAGAAATTTTGGATGAAGCACACTGTTTGGCTTATGCAATGCATCTTAGAGGTACTAAAATGTATCATATCATTCGACCATTTTATTATTGGCTGGGTATGAAAAGAGAAATTGCTGAGTATGTGAGTAGGTGTGCCATTTGTCAGCAGGTTAAAGCTGAAAGGAAGAAGCCTTTTGGGTTGATGCAGCCACTTCTCGTTCCACAGTAGAAATGGGAAAACATTACTATGGATTTTGTGTACAAGCTTCCTCGTACACATAATGGTTATGACAGCATTTGGGTGATAGTTGATCGGCTTACTAAGTTAGCACATTTTAGTCCAGTGAGGGAGAAGTATTCATTAAGCCGATTAGCTGAATTATTTATATCGAATATTGTGAAGTATCATGGAGTTCCAGTTAGTATTGTCTCGGATCGTGATCCCAGGTTTACTTCTAAGTTCTGGGTAGCATTCCAGGAAGCTCTTGGTTCAAGGTTACTTTACAGTACATCATATCATCCTCAGACATATGGACAATCAGAAAGGACTATTCAGACGTTAGAGGATATGCTGAGATCTTCAGTTTTACAGTTTGGTGACGCTTGTGATAGGAGCTATTTATGCTACTTAGTTATGTTGTTTCCTTACATTTAGTTAGCTAATTACTACTTATTATAGTGTTTTAAGCTATTTTCGTGTGTTTATAGGTCCTAATGACAAAGTTGGCAAGAAAAGGCAGTTTTGGGCCTTTTAGAGCAGTTTTGGGCTTATTATGGATAGCTTATATATGGAGCAAGGTGGATGGACGAATTTGGGAGTCAAAAGAGGCTAGAAACATGCTACAAATCAGATGAGACAAGTTTAAGACAAAAAAGATAAGGAAAGAGCAAGAAATATGGAAACGTATCCTAACAACCTTATCTTATCCAAACCTTATCCTATTTTATCCTAGCCTAATCTTGTTCCACCTTAATTCTAGCTGCAAGTGGACCTAAAAACATGATTTCTATAAGCCTTATCTGACCCTAAAAGGGTGCCGCACCCTTCCCCCTTTTATTTCTTCTAGAAGAGCCAAAATCAGCCACAAAACACCTTGTTTCTAGAAGGCCCAAGCTTTGGCAAATTTCCCTAATCTTTTTCCTCTTGGATTCTGATTTAAATTGGCCATTTTCCTCTTGGATTTGGATTGTATAAGTCCATATCAGAAATTTATTGGGCTATGACTTAATTTCCAAGCCTTGCTGCACCCAAGGAACCCTAATCACTTGTTTCTGCTAAGTTTAACCCTAACTCTGATTTCCTAGGGTTTTGCCGTGCTATATATATATATATATATATGTATCTTAATGTGCCGCACCCCCTTACACACCTTATGCAGCCATTCACCCTTCCATTGATTCACTCATTCACACCACACACCATACATTCAGAAATTCACCTTGTGCCGTAAACCTAGGGAGAAGAAGGAGTTGCCGTGCTTCTATAGGAGAAAGACAACCTTGTGCCACAAGAAATCTGCATCCATTGGAGACTTTCAGAGTTTTTTCTTCCCTCGATTCGTTTCCATGTTTATTTTAATTTGCTTTTCAATTGTTATGAACATGTGTAACTAAGTTTTTCTTAGTTAGAGGTGAATTCAAAGCCATGGACTTATGTTTTATATGAATTGATTTCCTCTAGTTTTGTTTCTTGAATTGTGAATCCAATTTACTTAACTAATTTATTGAGAACTTGTTCTTGTGTGTTGATTAAGGATGCATACTTAGTTTTCATACATGAATTTGATGCTAGAATATAAGGGAATTTCACCTAATCGTTATGAACTTATATTCACAAGTAGTAAAAATCACTAGTCATGATTGTGTTAAGTAAATTCTAGGCAAGAGTATCATGCAGTTCATAGTTACGAATGCCTAGTCAATGCTTATGGTTTTCAAAAAGCTTAATGATCTTTGATTGTATCTCTATTATGCGGTTCATGTAGGGAACTTGATAAGAATAATTTAGTTGTCGATGCGTATTCCATCCAATTCAATGAAACTAGGAAAATCTGAAAGTTAATTTGTGCTTCTCAGAATTAATTTGGGGCATTGTCATTCATGGTTTAAAGGGATAAAATCTGGAAATCAATTTGTATTACATATGTGCATGTGTGGAGAAGGACTCTCTAACTAGCCTTTTACCCATTCAATTCACTTAATTTAGTGTCTAATCTGCTTAATTTACAATCTGCCTAATTTAATTAATTTCGTCCAAATTAATTCCCCCTTTTATTAAGTGTGTTAGATTAGTTAGAAAAGTGTTTGAATCTGTCCAAATTAGTGTTTTGAGTCTAAGTTAGTTAAAATTCGTCCAAACAACTCCATAGAGTCAGTTTTGAGTCTTTTTAATTGTTTATTGCTGTTTTGAGTGTTTTAAGTTAGTGTTAAGTCTATAGAGTCTAGTTTTGTGTTTTTGAATCTTATTTGAGTTGATTAGCATCCCTAGTTAGTCCCCGGTTTAGAACGATCCCTACTTGCATATACACTACAATTGTCACAAATAGGGTTTAATTTGTATGTCAGGTTAATTTTCATATCAGCTTGGCATAAACGGTTGGATTTGATGGAATTTACCTACAACAACAGCTCTCATTCAAGTATTGGTATGTTACCATTTGAGGCACTTTATGGCAGATCTTGTCGTACACCTTTGTGTTGGTCTGAGGTTGGCGAGAGGGTTATGGAGGGCCCTGAGATAGTGGAGGAGACTACTCAGAATATTCAGGTAATTAAGTTTAACCTGAAAGCGGCCCAAGATTGACAGAAGAGCTTAGCAGATAAACATGTCACTGACAAGGTGTATAAAGTGGGTGATTGGGTATTTTTAAAGCTTTCGCCATGGAGAGGTGTGGTACGGTTCGGGAAGAAAGGTAAGCTAAGTCCTAGGTACATCGGACCATATGTGATCACCAAGAGAGTCGGTGAAGTTGCTTACAGGCTTGAGTTGCCTTCAGAGTTGTCTAAAGTGCATGATGTGTTCCATGTTTCCATGCTTCGTCATTATGTTTCAGATCCGTCGCATGTGATACCTCCTCAACCTTTGGAAATTAATCCAGATTTGACTTATGATGAGGAGCCAGTGACTATTCTGGATTGGAAAGATAGAGTTCTGAGGAATAAGATCATGCATTTAGTGAAAGTTTTGTGGAGAAATCACTCGGTGGAGGAAGCTACCTGGGAGACAGAGGAGCGTATGAAAGAGATGTATCCACACTTTTTTTGTGATTATTAGAGGTTTGTTTGTTGTTGTGTGAATTTCAGCAATGAAATTTTCTTAAGGGGGTAGGTTGTGATAGCTCGTCCTGAAGGAGTATATTATTTTATCCTCGAGAGTAAGGAAATGACTTAATTGCCCTTGGACGTTGAGATGTATTATGTGTAATATGTTTTTGGTTGTGATCCAATTCCTAATTTTCCAATACTTTTGGAACTAGTTAGAACTTAGGTTTGATTTTCTTTCGTTTTTGGTTGGTGACCCACTAAAACCACACACATACACCCAAACCTCTCTGTTGACGCTATCTCTCTCATTCTCTCGGATTTCATCCGTTGTCCGTATAAGTTGTACGGTTACTCTTCAAACTAGCTTCATCTTACACGAATCAATGTCGAGGAGGTTGCTTTTGTGTTCTTTGTGAGCTCAGGAGCCCATCCATACCCTTAGTTCGACGTGAAAGCTTGTAAAACTCGAAAACCAGAGAACCTAGTTTTGGGTTACTATTCATGCAGTCGTGATCATGGACTTTTCTTCAAGTTTTAAGGTTCTAGGGAGCTTTAGGATGTCTTCATGAAGCACGGGGAGTAATTTTGAAGTGTTTTGGATGTCGAGAAGCTCAAGTTCATCGAGTTGTAGAGGTTGCCGAAGTGTTCGAGGTTTCTTCGGCGAGATCCCGTTGGATTTAAGTCCTAAAAGTGGTAAGGTTTTGTTCTACTCGTTGTAAGCTTCATTTTGGTGAAAATTTTCATGAATTTTGGTTGAGAAATGAAGAAGATATCAAAGTTCTAAGTTTTTCCAATTTTCGACGACGCAGACGGCACCCGACGACGGCTTTGGAGAGGATCACCGGAGAAGACGAAGAATATTCTGTCAACTTTGATGGAATATACTAACGGTGTTACTAACGACGTCAGGTATATTTAACGGTATATTCCTTTTTTGAATGGAATATTCCCTAATGCCGTTAGGGTTTCCGTACGTGTGCCAAGCATGTGCCTGCGTGTGGCCGGCGCATGAAGGCGCGTGGGTGGTCGGAAAAATTTTCTAAAAATATGGGGATGTTCGTGGTGTTGAGTAGATCATGTTGGTATATTCAAACACCCCATTTGAGCAATGTCTGAGAAGTTATTAGCTAGTTTCATTTATGTGCTTTAAATTAACGTTTATATAGTTGTTTTGCATATAGGTGAGACCTATCCTCAAGAAGAGCGCAGTTAATCGAGGCTTGGGGGCTACAACCCTTCCACATACTAGTGAGTGGGTTTTTGGTTTTCAGTATATACTTATATACTTGTTATTTTCCCAGAAAATGTGTTTAAATGAAATTATGTTTGAAATGCCATGCCTATTGATTTATGCTTAAACTATGAATTTGTATGATATGCGCATATTATGATTTTGACGTGGTGGACGCTCAGGTAAGTACCAGGTGAGTTGTAGATTGTTTATGTGAATTGATGATTATGTGAGATGTGTTGAGAGCTCATAAACCTGCACCCCGGTATTAGTGCTCTAGACCGTGGTTAGGGCATAGTCCTTCACGTGATGTTCATTTCCCGCACCATCGCTCACCGTGGATCCAAGTTAGGTGCACAGTCCTATCGTATAGACCACTATAGGTGGTTCCAACTCGTAGGTGACCCACGATTATTCGCACAGTTTTCACGTGATCGTAGCACTTGAGCGTATTTATTTACACCTAGTCCTGTCGTACATACCACTTTAGGTGGTTTCGACTCGTGCGCAGGTATATTGGTTAAGATGTGGATTTCAGTCATACAGGTCACGTTAGGTGACTCCGGCTAGATGGATGAGCTCTAGATTCAGCCGTACAGGTTAGGTGACTTCGGTTGACATATCATTTGCATTGATTATATCACCTGGCTTACATATTTTTATGCTGAGATATTCGACATGGCATATTTGTGAATTTTGCTATTTTGAGCATGGTTGTGGTACATATATGTTCTCTATTTTCTGAAAAATTATACAGGTTTTACGGTGAGGGGTTACTATCTTTGATAACTGAAATGGTTTTGAAAAGCTTTGTTTTTGCCCACTCACACTTTCTGTTTTGCGCCCGTCTAGGTTCTAGTTTGGAGTACTTTTTGCTGGCTTGTGAGGAATCCAAGGTAGCTCTAACAGATTATCATCATTATAGGATTACCTTTGGTGTTGTATAATTAGTATTCGTCCTATTGGACTGTACTAAGGCTACTTATGCTCTGGTTGTGAATTTACACTTATTTCATCTTGCACTTATTCTTATTTAGTGCTCTAGTTATTTTGGTTTTTATTTATTCTCATTTTTATATTATTATTGCTTCCGCACTGTGCACCTGGCTACGTCACCCTCACGTGACGGCCATCACGCCTTGATTTTGATCGGGGTGTGTCAGATTAGCTTAGAAAAGTTGCATAAATTTTTTTGTAGCCTTTATAGGGAATTATGCTTCATGCTTTATCATCTTTTGAAAAATGCTAAGGAAACTCTCTCAAAAGTATAATTCTTTATAAACAATTTTCATGCAACATTATAAAACATTGTACTAAAAACATAAGATAGCAAAAAGTTCATGAAAAGTCACATTTGAGAGAGAGAGTCTCCCTAGCATTCCTCTTACCTTTTAAGAAAGATGTTGTAATCAAATATGCAGAACCAAATATAAAGTTAGGGTTGGATTCTCGAGTAAACATTTAAATAAAAAGAAGGTTTTTAACAAATCATGTCGTTATTGAGTTACCTGTTAAGAACCCGTTATTTTATCTTAACGAGTTTGACACGATACGATCCGTTAAGATAATGAATATGACACGAAAACAACAAACACGGCATTTTTTTAGTATAACAAGAATACAATGAGAGATTTTTCAATGTACTTAAAAACGAGCTAGTACACCACATATTATGCAAGTGTCAGGATACTCAAAAATATATATTATCTCTATTTTTATTGTGATACATAGTATACTCCATAAAAATATTCTATAGAATACAACACAACATTAAGATTACAAAGATTTCCTCGGCACGAGCAATTACAACTTTAGAAGCATGGGTCTTTTACTTTTTGTCGCTATCTAAATTCGTGCTGTTTATCTAAGGAGAGCTTTCTCACTTAATTTGCATGTAGTGTTGTAACCAAGTAATATTTTATCATGTTACAATTTACAAGACTTTATATTATACATGCACAATACATGATGAATATGTAGACGAATATAGTTCTACATCGAAAACATTACAAAATAAATTATTTTATTTCATTTGTATTGAATAGTTCTACTTTTAATTGCATTAAAGACTTTTGTCATAGAACTTAATACTGGCCGATTGTGCATGTCGTTAAGTTGAAAAACGATATAATTAGTAGTGAGTCATTGGTTAAACTCTGAAATCTCGATGAAAAAAATTGAGGCCTCTAATCTTATTGTTTGCTAGTGATGTAATATGACATAAGTGAGAAAAACTATAAACAAAACGAATTCACTATCACGCGACGTTCTCCTCCATCGTTTCACGGAAAACTCTCCATAAATGGGGTTAATGTGGGTTTGAAATATTTGTTATTGATATGATAGTCAAGATTGCAGCGGTTGTTGAGTCACAACTGCAAACTCACAATTAGATAAGGTGGGCAATCCAATTATCTTGATGGTAAAAGTTGCTTCTCTTTTCTCCTTACATGATGCCCAAAAAAGGACTCTGAAATAGACTCATAGGAAGTAAATTTGGAGACTGAGCACAATAAGTAGAGGGTTAAAACTTTTATTTCCAACGTGAGATGGTTTAACTTATTTATTTTTCCTATTTTAAAAAACAAATTTAGGCAAATGGTGTTTTGGTGTAGTGACAGAAAGTAACCATACATATGCACCTTGATGCAGATTCGATTCTCACCAATTCTTACCTTAATAATTAACTATTTAACTCACTAATAATATTGCTTGATTAAAAAAATAAGATTAGATTAAATAATAAAATAAGTAATGAAGAAAAGAAATTAGCTTAGAAAAGTTGCATAAATTTTTTGTTGCCTTTATAGGGAATATGCTTCATGCTTTATTACCTTTTAAGAAAGATGCTGTAATCAAAACGTGCTGAACCAAATGATGAAATTAGGGTTGGAATCTCAGGTAAAAGTTTAAACAAAAAGAAGGTAGGTAATCTAAACTAAAACTATATTTGGTTTAGATTATGTTATTTGTGAATTTTCCCTTTAACTCCATTTGTTCTGTTGCAAGAATTGCTGAGTCATTGCCATTTGGTCGAGAGATTTTTTATTGTTATCGGAATACAGGTAATATATCACATATTTTTATATAAGTAGTAGAAAATTTTAATATTTAAATTATTAACTTTTTAACACATATATCATACCATTTATATAGTGACACGTAATATACCATCTTTTGTTTCGGTGACAAAAAATCTCTCCATATGGCCAAACAAATTTGCAATTCTGATGTGTTGCTGCTTTTGCATTCTACGTTTTATTAATACAAACGAAAGCGTTGTTGAGTTAAATATTTAGTCAACAATTATTAAAGAGAGAAAAATTTGTGAAGATCAAACGCGCATCAATACGTATAAACATAATTCTTTTTCGTAACTTCAAGTTTAATAACACGTGGAGGCATTATCCTTTTCACTCATATTTTTTAGATTGGACATCACCATATGGTGTTTTCCATACACAAAATTATTTATTGGGCATGACATTGAGGAATCAATTTAATGGAAGTTCTCTTTCAGTCCCTCTAATCAATTAAGCAAAGACTAAAAGTGTGATTTGGAGTTTTGGACTAATATGACAACTTTTTTTATTCCTTGGCTATTGCCATTTTCTTTTGCCCTTTACATGTTTGGAAATTGGAGTTCACTAGAACTAATAATTTAGTTTAATTTCTTAAAAAAATATTCACATCACTTTTTTATAGGAAAAAGGAAAGTTTTTTTTTTTTTTTTTGAAAATTTTGACATTGTGGATTTAAGCAACTGGCCACTGCCTCAATTAATTTTTAGGCGTTTGAAAATTAAGAAATGACGTCTTGTTCGTTTAGCACTCACCTAGATCGTGATTCTCATTTAAATAGAAAATAGATAATTTTCATTTTACATTTTATTTTTTCAATAAATTGTAAAAGACTTGTTTAATACTTGGATGCACTCATTATATGCTTATTCCCATGTTTTCAATATGTTCTAAAACTTAGATATTTTTTTTACCAAAAAATTTATAATCTATATGTCATTCTATTCTGCAATTTATGCATCCCAATACAATTATGTATTACTTTTAAGTATTTTTTAACAAACAATATTATCTGCACTAAGGGGAGGGTTGGGTTAGCCTCACAATGAGCTAGCTACAATATGGTTCAAATTCGCTTTTGGCGAAAATCGAACATGAGACCTATCATTTTCAAGTGAAGAAGAATATCACTAGACTGTAGTACTAGGTGATGTATTATTTTTGAGTATTAAGTAGACATTTATATTTACATGTTACATAATAATTAATAATCTGCCTAGGCTCAAGCCTTAGTCTGCCTAGGCACTAGATCTTAGTCTGATGCTCGACTATCTCAAAGCGTCTTTTAGAACTCCTAAGTGAGAGATGTGGTTTTCTTTTTTTCTTTTTCTTTTTTTTTTTAATTATTTTTGTTTGTTTTTTGACGTATTTATACATATTTAATTAATTTGTTTTTAAAATTCAGTTAATATATAAAGACTTAAAATTTTAATTTAATGGATATTCGGTTGATTTGGAAAGTTAATAACGGCACCGCCTAACATACAAATATTTAATAGACGGACAACCCAGAAGAGAGAGAGAGAGTGAGGAAGGAGAGAGAAAGCTACCATTTTACATTACTTCTTCTTCTTTCGGCTGTTAAATCTACAACCCTCTCTCTCTTCTGCTTCCAATTCCTTTCGCTTCATCGAAAAAACACGTCTTCCCCTCGCTTCCAAGTTACTTCTCAAATCTCTGCTCCCCAATTCCTCCTTCCTCTGAAAATATATACCTCCGAATCCACCCAAAAACGAGACGCCTTTCTCACTCTACAAGCCCAAAGTTTCACACTTTCCAGAGAGAGAGACAGAAAGGAGAGAGAGAGAGAGAAACAGAATCTGAACAATCGAAACAATGGCTGATCCAGAACGAGGACCGCCAGCAAAACCCAGACCCACCAATTACAATTACAACTCCAACCAGTACTACGTGGGAACATCCGAAACCCAATGGACATCGTGGCTGATTCCTATGTTCGTGGTGGCCAATGTTGTTGTCTTCATCGTCGCCATGTCCATCAACAACTGCCCAAAACACAATCTTGGTTTCGACGACAAGTGCGTGGCCAAGTTTCTCGGTCGGTTTTCGTTCGAGCCTCTCAGGGAGAACCCTCTGTTCGGTCCTTCTTCTGATACGTGAGCTCTCTGACTTTATCCATCTCTCAATTTCTGATTTTTTTATTGCGAGTTTTTGTTGGTTTTGTGTTTTGACTGCCTTATTGATTTGGGATTCTGGGTTTTTGTGGAATTTGATTAAGATTTGGAAGTGGGCTAATTTTACTGTTTCTTGTTGGATGTGTATGGATTTATTAGAATTTTACTGTTTTTCCTCAAAATTCTATATTTTCGACCACATTTTCATCGTTATTTTCGTTGAAGGCTAGCGATTTCGAAATATTCTTCGATATGTTCATAAATTGGATTTGTCAGTATTATGCAAAGTTCGATTTTTAAAACCTTGGTTATATGTTGTCCAGTATGTTAGTAGCAATTGTTAGTGCTGTAGTTTTTTGGCTTTTGTTTTTTTTTTTTTTTTTTTCGTCTTTTAAATTTGTGAGGGGCTATTTTTCAAATCATGCTATGTGCATCCTGATTTGTTGTTTGTTAAATGTTAATGTTGCTTTTAAATGTCAATCCAAATTCGTATTAATGTGGATTTGGTCCGACTCTAATTTATTGGTTCTCCTAATTATTTGGTTCATACGTTGGTTGGATTTGTCAACTTCATTTTTCGTATTCTAGCCGTCTTTGGTTTGGTTGTAGGTGAAAAACTGTTGATTAATCCACTAAGTTTGTGTCACGACAATTTATCCTTCAGGACTCGGAAGAATGACCCTTTTGTGATTTAAAGAAAGAATATTGAACTCGTTGAATGTAAAAAGTTCGGAAAGATTAATCTGCGGTGTTATAGTTAAGGGACCAATAGTGTTTATCTGCATCTTAATTTAGAAGTTTTCTTTTGTGCTTGTTGTACTTTAATGGAAATGGCTTTCTGGTGTTTCTCGACGGGCAAATACTATGTCTTTCTTCCTTTTCAGTTTGCATTATCTGAGTTACCTGCTTTTGCAGATTGGAAAAATTGGGAGCTCTTGTATGGTCCAAGGTTGTACATGGGCATCAAGGATGGAGACTTTTCACTTGTATGTGGTTGCATGCTGGTGTCATCCATTTGCTTGCAAACATGCTCAGCTTGGTCTTTATTGGCATCCGTCTTGAGCAGCAGTTTGGGTTTGGTATGCCATTTTTCATCCAAGTCGTCATATACGTGAAATATGGCAAATCAACTATTTGTTCTCTTCCATGTTGATAATTGTCTAGATACTTGTCGGTTTCTTACTAATGTATTTCTTTTTACGTCTTTTCGTGATGTTTTTGTTTCGTTCTGACATAAATTTTATGTTTGAATGATCTGGGCAGTACGCGTGGGGATAATCTACCTGTTGTCTGGATTTGGTGGGAGCATATTATCTGCCCTTTTCATTCAGAACAATATTTCTGTTGGTGCTTCTGGCGCTTTGTTTGGACTTCTTGGAGCTATGTTATCAGAGCTTATTACTAACTGGAGTATATACACAAATAAGGTTTGTCCAAAGTTTTACAGTTCTATCAAGTGAAGTTGATATTCTGTTAAAGGTTTTGATGCTTGTATTTGTGTCATGGCTTCGTGTTAAATTTTGAATGTTTCATAGTCATTGAAATTTCACCTCTCTTTGTCTTCCAGGCTGCGGCACTATTGACGCTTATAGTCATTATCGCCATTAACTTAGCTGTTGGGATTCTTCCTCATGTTGACAACTTCGCCCACATTGGAGGATTCTTGAGTGGCTTTCTCCTTGGCTTTATTTTTCTACTTCGTCCCCAGTTTGGATGGATAGAGTCTCGGAATCTTCCAGCCAATGCTCGTGTTAAATCCAAGCACAAGCCTTACCAATATGTTCTTGTGTTGGTTGCCTCTGCCTTACTGATTGCCGGGTAAGCTTGTTGCCGGAATTTTAATTCATTGTTTGAATTTTCGTATACAATTCATCTTTCTTGTATTGGATGAGTTTAAGTATACGTCTTGGCATACATGAGGCATCTTTTGAGATGATTAATGATCGATTTTCTTGTTAAACGCAGATTAACTACAGGATTGGTGTTACTGTTCAAGGGAGATAGCTTAAACAAGCACTGCAGTTGGTGCCATTACCTAAGCTGCGTGCCAACATCAAAATGGAAATGCGGGAACTGATACGAGGAGTGTCGTCCTGTGTGTCTGACTTGTTCATCTCGTTTCCTATTCTTTTCTTCTTTGTGTGATGATATGTGTTTCTTTCTTTCAATGGGAGCTTTCAGTCCACTAATGTACATGCGTAGAACGACATGATTATGAGATGCTCTAGCCTTGCTTTGGAACATTGGGATACTAATGTATATTTGATACAGGTTACGGACGATATCGTGTCCCGTTATATACTGAGATTTGTTTCACGATGGATTTTCTCCTCCTTGTGCGCTTGTGTAGCTTTTTCTTTACCAAATTAATATTCGTCCATTACGGTGTGGATGATGGAGGACTTGTATTTACACAAGAAAGGATTACCAAGTACACTACGGAGGATGGTCTTATTCAAAATTGGAGAAGAATTTCTCCGAAAAGAAAATAATTGGCAATGTGCTCGGAAATAGTCATTCATACTTCCTCGTCAATTGCAGGGCGATCACACATGCCAACATATTATAAAAGGTTTGTTTTTAGAAAGAACAAGCTAACGAAAAATAGCTATAGTACTAGTAGGATGAAGTGACAAGGGTAAACACATCCTCACCTGATAGAACTTGTTCGGTGTGCTTCACTGTCTTTACCTAAATTTGAATCCCATAGTTTAGCCTATTAACACCACCATCAGATTTGGTGCTACTGTGCCGTCAAATACTGGCATGTGATTAGCACGTGATTCACTCTTGAGGGTAAAATTGCATCAGTATTTGACGACAAAGTAGATAAAATTTCATCGAATCTGAAGGTAAGGGCTTAATTGCCTAATTTTAAATTGTTTAGGGGGTTAACTTATCAAAAATATAATTCATGAGTCAATTTTAACTGGAGTAATGATTCAGGAGGTCAAACGACATGTTATCTTATTTAAAATACCGCTCTACTAATAAATAAATAAAAATCTGTTCAGATAGGCTTGAACTAGACAATCCATTTTAAGCTCTGTGGATACAAATTTCTTCCTCCTTGATCTTGGACAAAATTGCACCTACAAACAAATAACACCTTAGGTCAAGACCAAGAGCCTCAAGCGCCCACGATGATTTTGGGGGGGGGGGGGGGGGAGGGGAGGCTTTGGCCGAAGAACCTCCGATGCCAAAGTTAAAATTTAGAGAGAAAAGGGTTTGAGAGTTTTGGAGAATTTTAACAAGAGTGAAGACCTAGCTTTTTAGAGAAAAATGGGGTTCAATATATAGAGCATGGCCGGTCCCCTTTGGAGAAAAGGTGGCCGGCCCTTTGGGGTATTTTTGGTGTGTAATGGGTGATAATTTGTGTAATGGGTGATTAATTGGTATAATGGGTGATTTAATTGGTGATTAATGGATTAATTAGGAAATAAATCCGTTAATTAACCAATTAACCTAATTTTTATGGAATGTTTTGAACGCTATGGAATGATTACTTTGTAGAGAATATGGAATGAGGAAGGATGAAATAATTTTGAATTTGTTACCTTCTTTGGGCACTTTTGACTTGGTTGAGGGATGATTGCCTACTACTCGCGCGTAGGAATCCCAGTATGCATCAAGGGTATTTTTGTCCTCCTCTATTCAAAAATCCATGTGTTACCTTATGATTATTTTTGGCTCCACAAGCCCCATGGCCCAAATTCGGAAATTTGTTTTTGATTTCTTTATCACAACTTTGTTCATGAAAGGTGAAAATAAATAGATATCAGACCTAATATAAATTCTTTATCATCAGGTGATTGAAAGAAGGAAACTCTTATCCTTAAAAACACACACATGTTTGCTAAAACAAAGAAAAAAGTAAAATACAACGTAAAAGAAAAGGGAAAGAACAAGAAAAAGAGGAGCAATATTCCTTGACGGAATACTCTAGTCCAAGGTTGGTGTCATTTTCTTACAAGGTTTATCATCAAGTATCGTATCACCTCATTCTCCCTCAGTGTGACTATGTTTGCAAGATCGTCTTTTATCGTTACTCCAAGCTTGAAATCCATCGCCCGCTAGGAATGTGAGGATGAAGAGGATCCAAACTAATCCACTCATTATCTTTTGTGTGTATCTCAAGACCATATGTATTTTGATGAAGTTTGATGGCAAAAGTTTGGTCCGTATGACTGGTCCTTTTACCGCAAGGTCGTTTTCGATCCACAAAACAGTGCAGGTCGGGAAGAGACCGCGAAGGCCCAATTAAAGTCGAACCCTAGAGAAGATTAAGAAGCCCAAGGTCCATGGGAGTTTCGAACGATCATCAGTTCAGTCTAACTAGGCTACATAATGTACTTTTTGACTGCCAGGGACACGTGGAAAGGCTGACAATTTTATGACACAAGATTTTAGGAGTAGGCTTACTCAAACACTAATCAAAGCATGTGTCAATCAACAATCAAAAGCTAAAGTCTAGGATGAGATACAAAGGCGGTTGGGCCATTGTTCGGAGTGACATGGTTAATTAATTGAGGCCGAGCAGGTCACTCGTCATACATTGATCTAAAAGGGCGAGCAATCCTGACTGAGCAAACGTCACTTCACCGCCGAATATCGACTGATGGTTAAAAAAGTTGTCAGCACGTTAATCGATGCATGTGGCACATTAAATGCTAGACGGTGAGATCAAGTGAGCCGAAGGTTGTTTGGGTTCATTGAGGGCCTATATAAAAGGGTGAGAACCTCTTGTAAGGGGTCAGACAACTAAAACTCTTAGCCGAGTGCTACTTGTAACCCTTGAAATCAATTTAATTCGAGCAACACAATGGAGGTAGCCCAATGCTAAGGGGTGAACCGCTTAAATTTTGAATTCATTTCATTTTAGTTCTATCCCAAGCCCACCAGTGACGGAGCCAGGAATTTAGATTAGGAGGGGCCTTTAACTCATACAAAAAAAATTAGACAAAAAATATAGCAATACAACTAATGAGAGAAAATTAAAGGTTCCTTTTCTGTGTTGGCATGTAAAATTTTAATCAAACAAGACTAATAGATCTTTAACATGTATGAAAAATTTAGTATTAAAATAATTATATCATAAAAACAAAACTTGTTACAAGATTAACAATAAAGTTAACATTAATTTCAAACAAAAATTTAATATCATGGCTCAATACAATTATTATGAGATTTTTCTTCAACATAAATTAACCTTGTTTTGTATCAAATAACCAAAAAACAATTGCTGATAAAGAACTTACCCCTGACATGCAGGAACACAAAAACCCCTTCAACCACCGAATAGCACATTCTTTAGTTACAAAACCAATAGATAAGGTATATAAACTAATATTTCAAGATAGGCTCGTGCCAATCTTGGTCTCCATGTGGCTCCACCACTAAAGCCCACCAATGGTTAATTGTTTTAATTTGTTAACCTGCAAGATTTGAGTGTTAACAGTTTGGCATCGTCTGTGAAAACGCATACAATTTGGTTATGTTTTCTACCACGCTATCTTAGACACATTTTGAGATCGTACCCAACTGAGCAAAATATATTGGGTTTCTGGGCATATTATTGGGATAAATTTTAGTTGAATATTTAAATATGCAGCAAAAATTAACAAATAACATACAATATGTTATCTCAATTATATATCTGATTAGTTGTAATTGATAAAGCAACAAATTAAGATGTCGGAGAGATTAACTTACTTGAATCTAGTCACGTGCATGCAGCTTGATTGGATCATCCCTATCCTTGCAATTTTCCTCTTCATGATTGATCACGTGATGCTTCCCAAATGTTGAGCCTCTAAGAGTATCCACATTGATAAATCTAACAATGAATGATTGAGTGATTGATTTAAATGTGCTAGCAATATCTCTCACTTAGATCAATATAGAATGGGCGGCACACAAAGTGTATTTGGCTTAAGGGTTTTTCTATCTTTTCTCTAATAAACAAAATTGAACAACTTTTACATTGTGTGTATGAGAAAAATATGAGTATTTTATAGACTCCTTGATGCACCCCTACGCTACACTTCCCCTAGGGTTTGGCGCCTTAGGCTTTATGCCATGTGCCAAGCCCACTCACTTACCCACTATTGGTTTGTGAACTTGGACTCCTTTTAATAAAATAAAGCCTAATGCCTATTTAGTTAAGATAATGTCCAATATGCCCAAATAATTAATACAATATAATTAACAATTCATTATATCTTATCATCATTCATATAATGTTACTAGAACTTATCATATGTGTGTGACCTCTTAGGTTCTAACTAAAGACCGCATTGAAATTAATTAGTGAATTTATTTAATTTCACAAACTATGAGTGACACCTAGCAGCAAATCATGGCTCTACTCGAATTAGTAGAAGTATACGCGAACAAGTCATGGTCTTTTTTCGAACCTTGATTGTAGTTACAATGCAATTCTGTTCTTTTATCATCTATATCTTGATCAAAATTTATGTGATATGGATTTATGTCAAATCACATGTTGTAATCGATGATCACCATGATGCATCTCATGTTGACGCAATTCTTACAAACATAGCTTGATCAACAAGTACTTTGGCAGAAGATTTCTGAGATGAATCTTCAAGTGGCTTCAAGGAATATCTCCTTCTATTGAATAACTACCAGCAGGTAATAAATTTCTTATTGCGCATTCATGTATCTTCGTACTCATACACATAAACCCGAATATCACAGTATTGGGCCCTGCGCTGTCATTGAGGGCTTTAAAGTGAAATCAAAGTTCATATCTACAAATATAAGTTACCTATGATGTCTTAGGACTAAGAAGTATTTGCATACTACAACTAGAAACTTTGTATCATTGGACATGTGGTAAGCATCCATACGTTTAAGCTTTTTGGATGGTCAGTGTTCAATGAACTTTACACGGACAAGCACCTGTATATCCATCACGTGTCCAACAAGTGTAGAATAAGACCATGCTAACCTTAAGACTATATACACCTGTCTTTCCAGACAGTTAATGTCCCATTGACTATCCTAATGGCTAGGAACTTTATTTAAGAACTAAGTGACTATGAAATACAAGTAGCCCTGCCTTAACCTTATTTAGGACATTGCGTCCATACCTTAAATCTTATGGACTCATTCATAGAATATTATCTCTATAATATAAAGCCAAACTCATGAATGAATAAATCTTGCCCATTTATATATTAATTAATATGAAGTTGCTACTTAATAACTAATATTATGAAATTGGCTTTTAGGGCACAACTCCAACAAAATGACCAGTATGAGGATGAGAGTTAAGACCATTTATAGCAGGCCAAAAGCAACCAGCCACAGCAAAATATGAGAAGAGAAGGCTAGGCTCGCCAGCATGGAAGAATAGATGAATGATATACTTGCCGGTGTTGGAGAAATGGATGAGGTAAGAAACCTCACCTCATCCATGTTCAAAACGCCTTCCTCCAAGAGAAACATGCTAACCTCCTAGAGCAAATTACTTAGACCAACGAAAAGATCAAGAGCATATCCCGACTGGGGGTTGATCTTCCCAAAAACCCAACGAATGCAGGTCCTCCCACCACTAGAGGACGTCGAGAATAGAAGTGAAGATGGTTGTGAAGACATAAATAGAAAAGGGTCACAAGCCGTTGAGCAGGCAACCAAGGGTCTGACCGAGAATCTACATGACCGCTATGACTTGAGGAACACCCTAAAGGAAGGCATGATTGAGGAGATGAAAAGTGTTTGGGACCAACTGGGAGACCTAGAAATGACGTCTAAGACCAAAAACTCCGACTACTCCGAGAATGAGGTTCCTCTGCCATTCTCCAAGGACTTGCTAGACGAGCCGACAAATGGCGATACTTGAGCGCTCAAAACGCAAAGCTACGAGGGACTTTCCTATCCGTGCGACCATCTTAACGGAATTATGTAAGCAGTTAAAGGTTGACGGAACAATGACGCCACCAAATATAGGTTATTCATGGCCACCCTTAGAGGAACGGCCAAAGATTGGTTCAAATAGATAGCCCTAGGATCAATCACTTCATTCTATGGGCTTAGGCAAGTTTTCCTTGACACGTATATGATTATATCTAAGAGACAGAACACGCCGACCGACCTTACCTCGGTGCACCAAGGCCTAAACGAGTTTTTGAGAGATTACATATCCCGATTCAACAACGAACATGCATGGTGCGATAAGGCAATAGCCCACAATGGCTCATGAGGGGATTTTCCAAGGGCAACTTATATTTCCATCTGACAAGGAATCCTTTCAAAACCTCCAAGGACTTGCTCTGCAAGGCAACCAATTACTCCCGAAACGACCAATTAAATAAGACCACAATGCAAATCGTTGCTACAGTAGTAAGGACTGATCACCTGAGCATTCCGGCTAAGGGAAAACATGATGCGGATTACTGGCCACATACCGCCTCATGTGGCGGCCGGCAGCCAAACTTCGCTGAAATGCGGCCAATACTAAAATAGGCTCAAATTATACCAAAATGAAGCTTGTGAATAATAACGTAATGTTTGTACTTTCGCTAGGGTGAAAAACTGGTTGGAGATAGTTGAAATTCCCCAAAAATAGTAGGATTACACAAAATGGCTCACCCTCGTTGGAGCTCTGATGACTATTACAAGCCATGGGTTTTGTAGCCAGGTTCATGACGAGTCGATTGTTGGTGGTGGTTGGTGTTGGGAAGCACAGAAGAAGACATATTGTTGCTGGATAATCTTGAAAAACCCTGAGCTTCGCACCGTCGCGACAGGTGGCTAAACAGGGAGGTTCTTGGGTGGAAAATGGTGCTGGGATGTCACTAATTTGATTGTGGTGTAGATAAGTCCATCGTCACTGGAATTCACCGGAAAAAAAAAACGTCAAAAACAAAAAAACTACCCAGAAACGGGTATGTTTTCGCAGGTCGTGAAGGAGCAATTCGGGTCAACACGGATCGACACTTTTTATTGGTCGAGGTCACTCCAGCAAAGCTGGAATTGCTATATATAGAGGTGCCAATTATAAAAAATGCCACTGACTTTACACGCTTATTTCTCATTCGTTATAACTCTGGTTCACGAACGGTTTTTCCCCACGCGTTTTTAGGATCAAGCTCTACTCGAAATACTAATTGTGAACCTGAAAGTTCTACAAGATTTGAGGGTAATTACGAAAAGTCAAATTTTGTAACTAACAAGATTTAACGAAAATAAATAAATTTGAGGGAATGAAATTTCACATGTACCTCTGGATTTCAGCAGTCAGCTTTGGAGAAATCTACTAGAATCTTGGCCACTGGCAGTGGTGAAGCCATGTGGGAGCGATGAGTGGCGGCCGCCACTCCCCTCGCCGGAAAAATACGCCTGAAGGGCTGATTCAGCCCTTCCCTTCATCAAAAACTCTACTGGTTTTCATCCCCTCTTTGTTCCGGTGGTTTGGTTCTGCTACTGTGCAGCAGAGCTGGATCCTTTAAAAAAAAAAAAAAAATCCAGGCCAAAACGACGTCGTTTTGGACCTAGTTAAAATAAAAAATAAATAAAAACAAAACAGCCCCGTTTTGATAAGTTTGAAAATGAAAAAAAAAAATATGGGGGGACCGCATGTCCCCCTTCTCTCCTCAGACCCATGCCTCAGTGCATGTCCCTCTTTTCATGTTGAACTTTGCCTTTGCCAATCATAGAGCAAAGCCTGCTCCCCAAATTCCTAGTAGTTACGCAACAACTTGGCAGCCAACGAACGGAAAACCAACCACTTTCCAAGCTCCAGCCGCTGCCAGCCACTCTAGTCAGTTCCCAGCCACTCTCTAGCCGCAGCTTGCAGCCTTCAAAGCCATTCTTTAGGTCAAATTTTTAATTCCCAAATTTATAATCCCTAACCCTAATAAATTATTTAATATGAATGAGTTTTAATTGGTATAGAATCATATGGTAATGCACTAATATTGTTATTGGTTATTGATTATTGATATGATTCTATGATTATTGATATGAAATTATGAAATTATTTTTTAGGGTGAAAATTAAAATTTGAATTCTTGATTCTTGATTAATTAATTGAATTATTCCATAATGTATACAATTATTCTTATTCATATGCTTTTGAATTTTTATTTATTGAATAATTTGTATGCTTATTGAGTTATTGGTATTGATTAATTGAATTGTTGGTTGGATTAGTTATTACGCATATTAGGGGTAATTATTTGGAGCTTATGCAATTGGTTGGATTGGTTGAATTGTTGGTTGGATTAGTTATTATGCATATTAGTATAGTGTACTCTAGGATTAAGAGTCTGAGAATTTTTTTTTCTTTCCATTTTACAATTACGTAATGGAACGATATTATAAGAAACAATGCTTAAGTTCGCCCATCCCCCCATTTTTTTTTTCTTTCCATTTTTCTTTAACCTTTAACTTTTTTAAGTTCGCTCATCCCCCCGAGAAATCCTAGCTTCGCCATTGGCCACTGGTGCTCTAGTACTACTTGTACGGCTTATCTTTTCATTGGAGTTTGAGGCTAGGGCTCTTAGGATATTGAACTGCAAGCTGAATAAATAGCTAGGCTTATGTATTTTAGATTCTTTTTTAAATGCTCATTTGTTTTTCTTCATGCACTTTAGATTAGTTTAAAATAGAACTATGCTCGTATACAAAAGAAATCCCCATTAGTAGCTCGATTGGACTCTGCGATTTGCATTTGTATATTACTAAGAAATCCTTGAGCACATATGTTTAAGTGCATAAACTGTTTACCTGCTCCTTCATCTCTCAGACATACTTGTAAATCATGTTTCTTCTCATGAATTTTATATAAGTGATGTTTAGGTCAAGTTCTCAAAGCAATTTAAATACTAGTATGAAGTGCTTGAACCAATTTCTCACTCTCTTCCTCTTTCACATTCTTCCAATGCCATCTACTTACTTGAAACAGGTACATCACGAAACCATAAGTCAAGAATATGGAAGAATTATGAAAAGGGAAGTGAATTCAACCGATCTTATTCTCCTCTTGCATACCCTTGTTTATTTCTAGCATTTGAATTAAATGAATTAAAAAAAATCAAACAATCGAGAGTGCAGAATGAGAAAAAGCATACAAATATCATTTCCTCTTGGAAAACTCATTTAAGTAAAGTAATGCCCATAAGCTTATAGAAAATCAGAGGATACTAATTTTAAATAAATTATATAACACAACCTTTTTCTTTCAATAATTTCATCACATGAAATTTCATGTTCATACATTCGATTTGCTTCCCCTTCTGAGAACTTAATTTTACAACTGACTCACAAAATGGCATTTGCAGGAAGCTATCATTTTAGCTCTAAAAGAATTGAGATCTGCAAATACATAGGGGTGGGCATAAAAACCACCAAACCGGAAAACCGAATCGAACCGTGACAAAAAAAAAACTGTAAAAAACCGTGTTGACCAAAAAAAGTCAAAACGGGAACAAAAACCGAACCGAACCGTTTCAAACGATTTCGGTTCCGATTTGGAAATATTAAGAACCGGACCGAACCACTTTTAATATAAATTATTGTTTTATTATTATTTTTATATAAATAAAACATTTTTCCAAGAAGACCATGTGCATAAGCCCAATATTTTTCTTCACTTCTCTCCCCCTCCTTTGTTGTTTTATCACTTTTCTCTCCCTACATTATTTTTCTCCATTCTTTTCCAGTATATTATGCATTATGTACATCTTAGTTTTAGTTTAAGATCTACACTTTAGTCTTGATATGAGTTTTTCTATCTTTTGATTTATATTTATATGCACACTTTCTATCATCTGATCACAAATCTTGTAGATCTAGTAGTGGAAACTCAAATTTAGTTGAATTTGTGATTGAAAAATGCGTTTAATATTAGAAGTAGAAAATTAGAAAAAAAAAACATATACATAATTTTGATTAGAACTGTAAACCGACATGAACCGAACCAGAATATAGTTGAAATATGTGTTTGATATTAGAAATAGAAAATTAGAAAAAACATACATATAATTTTGGTTAGAATTGTAAACCGACATGAACCAAACCAAAACCGTCATGAACCGAACTGTATGATTTTAGTAATAAAATTAAACAAAAACACACCAAACCGAACCGTTAAATTTTCCTGTTTTGGTTCCATTTTGAGGGTGGAACTGGGCCGAACCAGACCGTGCCCACCCTACAAATATACATGCCCTGCGCTAATACAACTCTAAACATTCCTCGGACTTTAAACGTAGTTTACTACTACATCAGTTAGCCAAATTAGATTCAAAATTACAATGGATGGCGAAAGACCCCCGCCCGAAGAGTGCCATATCAGTATCTGTAACCCACCGGCATCCCAAGCTTGTCCAAGCGACCAGATCCCGGGTAGGCTTTATTTGCAAAGTTAGCGTGCAAGGCAGATGTCCGTTGTGTAATTGATCTCGACTCACCAAAGCCGTGAATGGAGTACCTCTTTGTTGAGCTAGACCTATCATAGTGAGGCCTCTGCTTTGGAGCACTGAGAGACCTCAACTTAGCCTTTGATGATTCAGTGCACGCCATGTAATTTGGGTAATCGGAATAGCCACTTAGGTAACTTTTTGAGCCATCACTCCTTGTAGGAGTGAAGGGGCTTCTCTTCGAAGTAGCTCCCTGTGATGAAGCAGAATACAACTGCGGACTACAGTTGGCAGTGCAGAAAGAGTCTTCCTCAACCTCTCGAGAGAGCTTCAATGGACTAAAAGACTGTAACTCACAAGACGATGGACTGGGAAGTGTGTGATGGCTTGTGGAGTCTTTTGAAGTGGTAAAGCTATGGCTGTATTGGTCTGAGGCCACAGCAAGATGAGTAGAGTGAAAAAGATTTCTCCGTTTAGGTGCAATGTATGATTTCCCAGTATCTATTTCGAGGACCCTGTCGTTCTTTTCATCATCAGTAGTTCCATTGGACTTGGAGCTATTTCTCTGCAGGATGTAATAGGCATGAGAATCTTATGTAAGTAGCACACATGGAAATCCAGAGGAAAGACAGGATTTGAGCATACCCGGAGTGTTGAGAACTGCTCATGCTTTGTACTCCTTGATCGGATAGGATGTTCAAATTTTTCAGGGGTTGCTGGATCCTGCATGTACATGAAATTTTTCTTGTTTAATGAATAAACAAACATTGGGTAAACACAGATGACAATTTGGTCACGAGGACTCGTAAAATACACAAATCAAATGCAAATACACATTCAATTTAAAGAGTATTTCCCTTATATTGTCCTCAACCAACAATCACACAGAATGAGAAACAAATTATGTACTGCAGATTACAAAACGTGGTGATTTACACGTAAACAGTTCAAATTAGACAGCTACGTAGCAAGTAGCTAACTCAATTCATTTCAATAACTAAATTCATATTGTTTTACCGAGATAAAACCGTATAAGCAGTGCTAGTACACGGTTAAATTGATGCGAATGATCAGTGGGACAAGGTAAATCTATGTAGTAGTAGCTTGTAAAGCATCAATGTGTCCCCTCTACCATGTTATATGCCTCCCAAGTTTGATAATGTACATTAACTGTTATACGTATCATGCCACTCTCATTTATTCGACTGTGAAAGTGGTGTCCACACAAATAAAGCATGTAACTACACATGAATGCATCATGGAGCTTTTATAATTTCCACCAAACAACACTTCATCACAACATTATATGTCTGTACTGAGAAGTACTTGCGGGGAATCCAAAAGCTTAAAAACGATTGGTCCCCCCCCACTCAAAAGTCCACGATTTCAATTTTTTAAATCTATTTGAAAAAACTCAAACTGGAGGGACATAAATTTTCCTTACAGGTTGGTGAAACTGAGATGATTTGATCCTTGAGTGGGAGAGCTCAGAAATCTGGGCCCGCCGTGCTTGAGCTCGTGCCTGCGCTCGCAATATGGCTTGCAGCCGCTGCAACCGGTCAGCATAAAACTTCCTCACAATATGACCTCTAACCAACGCCTGAAGTCGCACCAATCCCTTTAACGCTCGCAATGCTCTCCTTGCCTTCAAAATGTCCATTCAATCAAGTAAGTTGACTTGTGAAAACCCAATTAAACTCAGCGGAGACGATACTAATCACAACTAAAGTAACAACGAAAAGCGTTTCACAAACCAACATTTCCATAATAATCGAATCATAACAAATTGACAACAAAACCAAGATATGTGGTTTCTTTTCGTCAAGGCATCAGTAAACAGATTCATAATCTCATTCATTGAAGAGCTTAAATTCAATGACACTTGAAATTACGGCGCCAAGGAGACCAACATAGAATTTTGAATCAAACAGGCGCGTAAAAGAAAGTAATTTTAGGCCAGTGATAGCAAATAAATCTATGGCCCTGACATGGCAACGAGCAAACAACGACATTTCACTACCAGCCCTGCAAAAAGGTAAAAAAGTATTGTCCACTGTTTGACTTGGATCTATCAACGTATTAATACGAAATTGAAGAACCCAACCTACACAACACCCGGGAAAGACTTCCTGTTACCTACACCCCAAGGATCCACCGTGGCGTCCCAGACAATATGGGGAAGTTAAAGCACATGACACTGTATCATTGGTCCGGGACGTGACGGTGGCATCCCTGAATGAAAGTATCTCTCCCCCCTCCCCTCCTACAAAAGTCAATTAGGAAGATTCTTTTTTAGGAACCCACCAAACTTTAAGTGAGCAGGACCCAACAGGCAAAAACGTCAACAAGCATGGAGTTGAACTTTTAGCCATCCATCCACTCACTAAAATGCATATAACTACAACGGGATTGTTAAACCAACTTGATTACATTCAGAAAGTCCCATCCTACTAACTCCTCCCCCACCCCACATGACCAATTTATATTAAATTAGCCTAGGAAAGATCAAACACTTTAAAAAATGCATTTGTGCAAAAAAAAGCTAAAAGCTTTAAGAAATCACTGAAAACCCCTATTGATTGGAAAACCTAAAGGAGCAGTTAAAAAAAAAAAAAAAGTAAAAAAAAAATAAAAAAAAAGCCAAAAAGCCATAAGAAATCACTTAAAAAAACCAATTGAAATGGCAAACACTGTAGTAATTAAAACCCCCAAGTGCACAGTAAAAACAGAAAAGCCAAAAGCTTCAAGAAATCATATAAAAAAAGAAAATTAATGAAAATAATTTGAAATTTTTGATGTAAGGACAAAATATAAGATAAAATAATATCAGAATTAATTTTTTAATGTAAAAATATAATTTTTCATTAAAATAAATAATTGTTAAAATTCCCTATAAAAAAACCTAAATGTACATAAAAAATAATGAGGACCTTACATCCATTCATCATATATTGTGCATCATATATTGTGCAGCATATTTTGTGCAGCATATTTTGTGCAGCATATTTTGTGCAGCATATTTTCATCCGGTATTATTTATATTCAATTTTAAATGAAAAAATTTACAATAATTTTTTAGATCAACAAATATAATTGAAAGATCCTAAGATCCTTATAAAAAAAAGAAAAGGAGAGGATCCTCATTTCTTACAAAAAAAAAAACCCTAATTTGCAGTAAAAGAATAGAAAAGTCAAAAGCTTTAAGAAATCACTTTAGAATAAACCCAATTGATTAAATGAAGTGTTAGGTAGGAAATTAAAGAGCCTCAAAGGCCTCAGTAAATCCATGACACTAACATTTAGACAAATACGTCACAGGCAAAACCAATTCATCCACATTTATCTCCAAAAACCACCTACAAAATGCAGAAAACTAAAATAATTCACCCTAAAAAAAGAACACAACTAAAGTAGAAACCAGATTTTATGCAATCTTCCAATCACAACAACCAAAATTATTTTGAACATACAATATTATTTACTCTAAGGGAAATAAGATGGGCTTAGTCTCGTAATGAGCTAACAATAATATGGTTCAAATTCGCCTTTAGTGAGAATCGATCTTTAACTTACCAGTAAAGAGGAATACCATTAAACTGCGGCATCCCCAACCAAAACTTAATCCACAAAAAACCCTGACACATTAGATCCTGACCACACTGTGAAAACGCCAACACATAAAAAATGGAAGGCCTCTAGATGGAAGGACCATGCGTGGGTGTGCCGAACCCTTTGGGAGGTCCAGTGGTCCACACGAGAGTGCAGTGCGCACCGCCTGGCGCATTTTAGTGGGGTTTCGAGCATTGAAAAATGCAGACGGGTACCCCAGAAATGGCAGTGGGAGAGAAGAAACTGCACGCATTGCCGTTTTGGGAAAAACGACACGGAATGTACAGCTCGATGCAGCCCCAACTGGGTATTAGAATAATTATACGAAGACCAAAACGACGTCGTATCGGACCTTCTCTAACAGAAGGTGCAACAGTGGAACTGTGTGTAGTAAGAAGTATTGTTTGTGTAAGCACGAACCAGAAAGTGTGGAAGAAGGGACACGTGTCGGCTTCCGGGCATAATGCTAATCCCGGTAACTTAATCAGAGATTAACGGTCGATTAAAAAATTTAAAAAATAAAATAAATTATTAAAGGAAATAATAGGGGGATACGAACCAAACAGCCTCGGAAGGCAGCCTGAATTTTCACAGCGGCCAATTCTTCCTCGCTAATTCCAACGCGGTTCCCGCTAGCGTGCACTGCGGGGCTTCTGGCGCACCGTCCGCTGCTAGTGAGCCGGACCACCGCCGCCGCGGCGTGAGCAGCGGATACTGCTGCTTCGGCCACAGCGGCTGTCGCGGCCGCCACGGCGATAGCGTGTGTGTTGGGGTCGGCGGCGTCGGTGGAGGAGTCCATGCGGCGTTGGAGCGGTGCGGCGTCGTTTTGGTGGTGTTTTTCTCTGTAGGACTTGACGAAGCTCCAGCGGCGTTTGTCTTTGGTGGGTGGATTGGGAGAGGAGGAGGAGGTGGTGGTTTGGTGGGCAGGGTTGGGCTTTTTGAGGCCCAGAATGCTCCGGAACCATTTGGAGGCTTTGCCCATTGTTAGGGGGTGGGGAATGTGGAGGCTAAGGGTGGTGGGATGGGAGTGGGGTGGGGAAGTAGCGATGGTTATGGAGTTGCATTTGCAGTTGCAGAGGAGAGAGAGAAGAGTGGGAAGGGGAAGGGGAAGGGGGTGGAAAAGAAAGAAGACGAGGGAATTTATACGGTGGAGATTTTGTCGAAGGAGGGAGGGGCCGTTGATTAACACATATTTATTGTTGGGAAGTGAAAATCCATAAAATCCATGCTTTTTCTCTGCATGGCGCGTATGCTTCACTCCATTGCTACTTTCTATTCTTTTTCTAATTCTTTTTGTTTTTGGTTTTGGTTTTTTTATAATTTCTTGGCCAATTAAAAAACAAGAGTAAAGAACAAATAGATTGGAATAATTTGGGGTCGTTGATAACGTTTTGTTTTCTAGTGTTTATTTTAATACAAACAGATAGAAAAGATGATGATATTAAATTACACTAGATGACAAAGTCTCGACAGAGATAAATTTTTTACACATGCAATTGTTTTTAAAATACAAACATGCAAGAATAATATTTGCGTTTCTTTCTTCAACGATGAATTCATTCTTCTACTTGTAATTAATATATTTTGCCGTGAAAGTTTTATAATCAAAATCGTTTAAAGTCTTAATTTTCATTTAAAAATAATTTTTACAAAATGATTTCGAATGAGAGATCGTTTGTTCCTTCAAATGTGTCAAATAAATTGACAATTCATTATTGATATATTATTGCTTACATTGTTGTTTTATATATTATTTAAAATAATTTTGTATTATGTAATTATAATTGATTTTACATAGTCAATTTTCTTCTACCATTCATACCATCTTTTTTTCTTGTGTCTCCTTTTTTTAAGCTTCCGTTGGATGCGCATGCATATTCGTAAGGTGTTTTAAGTTGAGAGAGGTTGAATTCTTCTTAAGACATAAACCTAAACACATGCATAAAACTAAGGATTGCCAACACAAAGGAGATGTTCAAGGTTTGCTTAATATTGTATTTTAGACTAGAGTTAGTCACAACTCACAAGCAATTACCTCTTAAAAGACGTCGTGAAGTAGGTATAGCGTTATCAAACTTTATTTAAGCTAATTAAGTGGAGGCAATTATTACTACAGCAAATGTTAGGAATACCAAAATTTTAACCAATAGGAAATAAGCACGTTAACCAACACTTAAGTAGTGATCCAATCATCAACAACCACATTATTTGGTTTGCAAATTTAGTTTAAAAAAAATTTGGTCTTTCTAACATTATCCAAAGTTAATTGGTCCAACTTTATCTTCTTTATTCAACTACTTCAAGACTCTTTTATAGTTATTGAAATTGGTACCAAGCAGAATATCCTCTACAGAAAAATATAATCTACTGGACTGACTAGTCAAGCTGCTAGTCAACTAAGATAGATTTGTTAGTCAATAAATCAAAGATTCAATAACCAATTTGTTACTCTCAATGAAAGAACCAATTTGTGGATGCAAATTTCTTCCTCCTTGTTCTTGGACAAAATTGCACATACGACCTAGGTTTTTAGAGAAAATGGAGTAGTATATATAAGGCATGGCGGGCCTCCTTGGGGGAGAAGATGGCCGGCCCTTTGTGGTGTTTTTGAGTGTATTTTGTAGGTAATTGGTAGTTTATTATCCATTAATTGATTAATTAGGTAATAAATATATTAATTAGCTAATTAACATAATTTAAAGAGAATGTTTTGGGGGTTACCTTGTGGAGAAGATCAATGAAATAGGTTTTGAATAAATACCTATTTTGGGTACTTTTGACTTGATTGTGGGATGATTGTCCACTGCTCGCGTGTGGAAATTCCGGTGCTCCTCAAGGGTAATTTTGTCTTTTTCGCCCAAAAATCCACGTGTCGTCTCTTGATTATTTTTGGCTCCACAAACATGTGTCACGCTACAAACAATTTGGACAGGTCCATAGCTAAAATCTAGTTACTAGCAAAAAGGTGTCAGTTAGCTTATGTGGGTAAGTCTTAAATTGTGTGCCTAGCTTGCTGGAAATCTGACGCAAAGCCTAACTAGACAACTAAGCTACTCAGAATGTAACAGGAATGTAGACGAGAAA
The DNA here is from genome assembly GCF_041283825.1 of Pyrus communis. Lineage (NCBI taxonomy): Eukaryota > Viridiplantae > Streptophyta > Magnoliopsida > Rosales > Rosaceae > Pyrus > Pyrus communis. The sequence continues at coordinate 5,902,466 of NC_142568.1, forward strand.
TGCATGTGCATGAACAAACATTTTGAAGTGAGAAGTGTCACATCCTTGAATATTTCTTCCCAGCAGATACATCTCATAAACAAAGAAAAGCCTAAAGCAAGATTGAGCATGGGGTATAATAACAATGTTGACAAGGAAAGTCAAACCTAAAAGTCTAGACTTCACAATTACAATATACAATCACATAAGGGGAAGAGATTCCTATTTTTTTTTCTTTCCAAAAAGCTGTTTTTGTTATGCTTTAAGATAATCAGCTGCAAAATAAAGCAGTTGAACATTTGATAAACAGTACTTTTAAAATGGGTTAATTACACCAACACCCCCTTGAGGTTCATCGAGTTTTCACAAAACTCCCTAATGTTTGAAACATTGCACTAACACCCCCCCTCAAGTTTTAATTCTCTTTCATACAACCCCTTCAATCAAAATTTTGTTTATATATTTACTAACTCACCTTTATAAATTACTCAAACTAATAAAGAAAACTTTTATAATTGTATAAAAAATTATAAAACATTAAATACTTAAAAAAAACCCAAGAAGAAGACAAATCTCCCCGTCCCCAACCCCTCTCAGTCTCCCATATCGCCCCACCCTTACATTTCCAATCCCCCGACAACTTCCCCCTCTTCCACAACTCCTTCTCCACCGCTTTCATGGTTTCTTCTTTCTAATTTAGCGCATAATCAAATAGTAAGGATTTGATCTTGATTACAAAATTATAATTTTATTAGACAGAGATCATTTATTGGTTTGTTGAAAGTTTGAATGGGTGGCTGTGATACAGAAATAATGAGCAGATGGAGATGAAGGTGGTTGCTTGATCGGGTGGGAGGGAAAAAAGAAGATGAACTTCTTTTGTTTAATAATTTTTTTCCCTTTATTTGTTTTGTCCACATGGTCTTTTTCTTGTTTTTTAAGTGTTTAATGTTTTATAATTTTTTATATAATTATAAAGTTCTTTTATTAGTTTCAAGTAATTAATAAGGGTAAACTCAACGGGTTATATGAAAAGAATTCAAACCTTAAGGGGTTGTGTAATGTCTCAAATGAGAGGAGGTTTCGTGAAAACTTGATAAACCTCAAGAGGTGTTAGTGTAATTAGCCTCTTTTAAAAGTGTTATGAGTATGAAAAGCAGTGAAAAGTATTTGCTAAATTTTAATCTAAAAGTGATACAATTAATATAATGAAAAAAATAGACTTTATAGTGTAGGCAATGACGACGACAACGTGGTGAGGGTGATGTTTGTGATGGTGGTGGTGGTGCCAATAAAGAGGTGTGCTGGTTGGATTGCGGAGGTAACAATGGTGATAGGGGCAGCAACAACAACGATGGTGGCAGTTGCAGTTGTGGTAGCATTTATGGCGGTTATGTTTATGATGATGGTGGTGGTAATGGCAGTTGTGGTTGTGGTGACGGGTATGGTTATGCTGGTGGCGTGATTGTGGTGAGGTGGTGGTGGCAACAATGACGATGATAATGGCAATGGTTGTGCAAGAGGTTATGGTTTGTAGTGGTAAGGGTGTGGGTCACTTGCTTTCTAAGAATAAAATGTGTCTAGAAGGATAAATAATGTATGCATTAAAAGATGCATGTACGGTTTCTAAGGGATACAACTTTATCCCAAGGGTTTGGTTAAGATATGCCAGATTCCACAAAGTATACAAATGGAACCTAACCATACATACCCACCAGTTATATCTTCCAAATTGTCTACACTAACAATCCACCCTTCTCCACCAAATGGGGATTTTAAATAACCAACTACAATATGTGGGATAAGGATTAAGTTGGTAATTTTTCTTACATCTCCCTAGCGGATACATATAATTCTAAAGAATATGTGAGTGATTCATATACAACATCTTTTTCTTTGATCAAGGGTTCTACCAATTGATTTGTTTCCACAAATAATTGAAATTCAATTTCTCGATCTGTATCTTCAATTATTGGAAACATTGCCTCATTTCCACCCCAAGTATTTTTTTTAATTTACAGTTTAAAGACAAAAACCTCATTTATCTGTATACTTTATATTGCTTTACAATCCATAATATATTGCTTTACAACCCATAATCAAATTGTTTTTTTTTTTTTTTTGTTTATGTAATAAAGATTTCAGTTGCTACAATGATATGACTTATATATCATATCTTGACTGGTTCTTTCTATCCAGATAACACAAAGTGATGAGTTGGTTATTAGTTCTATAGTTATCATATTGTATTATGGGTTGTCCTCTGATAAGTGATATTTCGAGTAAGTGTTTACATAATCTTCTTCTGTCCGAAGAAATGATTCATCAAAATAATGAGTCACCATTGATTATGAAATCCATTCTTTCCCACTTCACAACTCAGAATGCACCATTCTTATATAGAGAGGCGTTTTCACATCCTCTTAACCATAAACGGATGGGGAGAAAAAAGGTTCTTTATTTTTAGGGTACTCCCAGGAAGGTTCTTTTTTTTAGGGTACTTTCGGGAACAGATCCAGTGGAGACGGGGTGGGGCCTATAGCTCAGAGGATTAGAGCACGTGGCTATAAACCACGGTGTCCAGGGTTCGAATCGTTCATTGCCCACAACCGCCCATTTCCTCAGCCCCTTCTCATCAATGGACTCCTGACGTATACGAATGAGTGCTATTCGTTTGATAAATTCTTATATTTAATCTTTTACAAAATCAGCCCCCCTGACTGTACAAGAATATTCGGAGCTCACAATGTTTGGAAGCACAGAAGAACGTTCTTTTGCAGATATTATTACTAGTATTTGATACTGGGTCATTCATAGCATTATCTCTAATTTTATTAAATTAGCATTTAAAAGCAACCTATAGGCTGCTCTTAAAAGCTTTTGTGCGGAGGCCAAATTGAAAATTTGATACAATTTACCAACTTATTGTCTAACTACATGATTTTGGGTAACTGGTGTTTAGAACGCTAAAATTGTAAACTATTACCTAATGAAAAAAGTTACATGGCTAGGAAAGGTGAGAGGGTATAAAAATTATAGAATGTGAGAGAATAATTTATACTTTTATTTGGAGCAATTTTCCATCACAAAAGGAGTTGAGTGGGGGCAGATGCCCCTAATGGGCATTTACTGCCTCCATCCATGCACGTTAGTCATGTGACATGCTTAAGAAAAGTAATGATAACCTTTGGTCTCACCTAGAGATGGGCAAGGTCTAGTTCAGTGTGGTTTAGGTGAAACCAAAATCAAAATTGAATTTTTTTGTTGATCAGTTCGGTATAGTTTTGAAGTTTTAAACGAAATGGAACCAAACCAATTGGTTTTGGTTTGGTTCAGTTTCAAACTTTTGCAAACTAAATGCTTTATTCCATTAATACAATCCAATTAAAAAAAATATTGATGATCACCACAAGAAAATTCAACTTGAAATAAAGTTCAACGTCAAAATGCCTTATGGCATTACTTAAGTACAACCCAATCGAAAAGGTTCATTTACCATACGAAAACTAAAGTTCAAACAAACTTCAACATCAAAATGCCTTATGGCATTAGTTTGTTTATGCAATTCAACAAAAAAATTTTGGTGTTTCAACTTTGAAGTCACTACTTTGCATCGTTCAACCCTTTCCCTTTCTTTTTCCTTTTAGATACTTACTCTTCGAAGTTTTTGAAGGCTTTTGAGCTTGTGAACAGGATTGAAAAGGCGATATTTGAGAAGACCTTTGCTCACCTTGACCCGGAAGGTCCACCTGGATTCTGAATCGAGTTGTGATGGCCGACACCGGAAGGTCCACCTGGATTCTGAATTTAGCTGTGATGGCCGACGTGTGTTGACCGACACCGGAAAGGTGACCAAGCCATAAAGTGCAGTAATGTGGAAAAATGTCAATAAATTTAAACATAAAAGGTCTAAATTCATGGCCAACCACCACACACTAGTGAGTACAACAATACTCGCCTTCCTCGCGAATGCATGTGTTTTGCAGGTTTATGCTCTGACTTCTAGAGCTCATTTCGAGCTCGATACTCAACAAAAATCGATGATTCAAAAGCCATTGGGAAGCTAGAAATGTAAGGAATAAGTCTATACCAAAGTATGGCCAAGTTAATGTCAGTGTTGGCCCAAAAAATGGCCTAAAAGTGGCTAGGTGGTAACGGATGTCACTTCCCAGAAAACTAGGAAATCCTCCCCTTCATCCATTCTGCATTAACCTTCCCCCAGTTCACGTACCAAGGTTATAAATGGTACCAGATCAACACTAAAAAGAGAAATTGAAAAATCTTGAGGCTTACCCTAGTTGCACAGTGGAGTTTGCCATGAAAAATGGCGATATTGGTTGCATCATCTGCTTCGGTGCAGTGAGGAAGGTGACTTGAGGCTTACCAACATGGGGGATGGTGGTAGCCTAGCCAGATTCGTGGAAGGATGGCAGTTTCCGCCATTTATACATTCTGTGTTTGTAGAGGTGAGAGACAAAAGAGATAGGTTGAAAGGTCTAAGTTTTGCCTATTATTTGACTTGCTACAGAGGTGGATGTCAGTGGTTAAGGCTAGAGCTCGCTGGTTCTCTGTATTACATAGATGAGAAATAGAGAGATAAAGAGAGTTTGGGAGATTAATAAATAAGAGAAGGTGAAAATAAGGGAGAATGAGATGGCAGAAAAATGAGAGGGAAACACATGAGAGAGGTGAAGGAATGGGGCGTAGGCCCCACATAGCACACATGCCAATCCATAAAAGACGAAACAGAAAAATATCTCCCGTAAACATGAAATTACTAAAACACCCTTCACGTTTGTAGTTTCGTGGAATTTTTGTCGTAACTTCGAATTCAGTTTCGCTTACTCCCACACATTCGTATCATCAAGTACTCTAAGAATATGTGTGTGTATTTAGGTCAAGCCCAAATAATAATTAATTAGGTATGGGACCCAATTAATGAAATACTAATGTAAACGAGCTTATTTGCCTACATGCTTAATGAATCCAACGAATAAGCCATTAATATTACGATCTATAGCCTGCAATACCGACAACTCATCGTCGTCTCAATAAACAAGTAACAAATCCCTAAGAGTGCAAAATTACTATTTTGCCCCTCATGGGGAAACGTGCATAAATCGTCTAATTTACGCCTGTTAGCTTTCACGTGTTCGTGAGGACATGAACAATCTAGAAATATGTGCAAGGTGATAAAGGGTGATCAGAATTTAAAAGTCCAAGAATATAGTCCATTAGGGGTATTTTCGTAATTTTCAAAGGTTAGAGAATAAAATAATATTAAATTCAGGACGGGATGTCACAACCTTCGACCTCATGAAAGTGAAATCAATGGATGAGAAGTAGTTGAACCATATGAACTAGAAGCTTGAAATTGCCTTGGAGGTTATTGTTGTGGTTGTGCAATAAGAGTAAGAGAGGTGATGCTTGAATTCAAATTGGCCAACTCTACACGATCATAAAAAATATAAATTACATTAGTTGTATAATCTTTAACAAGCCTACAAAAGTAACAAAACACATTGAAAAATAAAACAAAGAAGGCCTACAATATCAATTACCAAATATTGGTTTTAAATTGAATATTTATTTTATTGTTGTAGTGTGGTTTGGTTACATTGTGGTTTAGATGTTCAAGACCGAAGTTAAATAGTTTTTTCATATTGCGCTTTAGTTTCGAAACAAAACTATTTCAAAATCGCTAAAGCCAAATTGTTCAATGCGATTCGATTTGGTTCGTGTTTCGATTTCGATTTTCAGTTCTAAGTGCTCACCCTAGACTCACCTACCCTAAAATGGTTGCATGCAAGTGAGTTTGATGTCCGCCCCAGAACATGGTAAGCCTATCTTTCTCCATATGGAAGTGTTGTGGGAACATAGAGATGTGGGTAAAGGAAACCTCAAAAAGCGAAGGCCAAGCTATAGGTCACGTGACTTGCACCGAGTTGGTGCCTGATTGGGATTTTTCCTTGATCAAAGCAGATCAGCTCGCCTTCTTCTTATCCAAAAGTCAGTCGAATTAGGCAGGCCCCCACCCCGTAATGTCAAATGAAATAAGTAGCCGAGTTCCCTTTCTACAACCCTTTTAATACGAGAAGCCTGACCACCTTCTCCCTATCCCTTATGTGACACAACATCACCTATGGTGCAAGGAATAATGGACTTACATCATGATATATTTTTCTTCCTCATTCTAATTTTGGTCTTTGTATCACAGATCTTCATTCACACTTTATGGCATTTCCACTATAAAAAAAAAAATCCAATCCGACAAAGGATTGTTCATAGAACTACTATCGAGATTCTTCAAACCATATTTCCTAGTATCATCCTGATGTTCATTGCTATACCATCATTTTCTCTATTATACTCAATGGACGAGCTAGTAGTATGTATTACCCTAGAAAAATTTTAAATATATGATTATGTGGAAATTTTTTTTTCAAGAAGTGAAATGACGAAATTGTCCCTCGTTGACTAAACATAATTTTTGTTGAGGACGTATTTTATCCTCATATATTTTGTCATGTTTCTTGACATATTTGGATAGAGTTCGATCCTACGAGTGCACAAGTGAAAGCCGTTTGCGAGTCCGGATTATAACGGTATAGTTACGGACATTTGAAGTTGTTTTACTAAACGATAGTTTTTAAATTAGTTAAACCCCCACCATGTGGGAATTTGGCCTATGAGGAGTGAGTAAATTTGGGCCCAATCAGGAAAGGGAAGGGGGAACCAATTAGAAACAGAAGAAGGGAGGGGAAATGAAGGAAGGGAGAGGGAGAGAACCGGTCAACCCGGTTTCTCCACTTAACCAGGTTCCATGACTCGGTCCTATCTTCTTCGTCCGACCTGCGTTCGAGGTGGTTCCAGTGTTTATGGAAAGCTCTCGTCGAGCCCAATGACTCTGTGGTGTTAGATTCCTATATTTCTAACCCAAATTCACAAATCAAAGCCACAAAGCCCATGGGTGTCCTAGTGGTTTTATCCTTTTTCTGGCGAATTCGACAATGATTGTTGTAGATGACCACCACCAAAAGACTCCCCTCAATCCCAGAGACAAGGCCCAAGCATTGGATGAGGCATCAGAGTTCATTTTGGTGGCGAATTGACTACCTAAATTGAGGTTTCCGGCGGATTGAGGAATTTTCAAGCCACTTCCCGACCGAATTAGACTTTGGCCCAAGTATGAAAGTTATTCCTCTCATTGAACTCTACAACCCTGTAAAATTTGGTAATTTTTAGAGTTCGTCGGAATTTGGGGTATCCGTTCACTGGAACCCGCCACGCGCTGCAGTGCATGGCCTGTGACCTGATGTTGCCTTTTAAAACCAATTTTGATACTTTGAAGCTATATTTGATATGAAATTGGTGTGTTTCACTTGTTGAACATAGCTAGTGATTGTTAGTCACTTGAATGATTTTCGAAAATCAGTTAGAAATTGAATTTGTGAACTATGAATGGCTCGATCCCTTTGTAGGATATGTAGCCAGTCTAACGAGACGGTTAGATGCAGCCATAAAACAACCCAAATTTAATATTGTACTTGATTTCTTTAAGAAAAGAGATTTATTATGGTTAACAGCGTAGAGATTAACCATGATTTTAATTTTGGCCTATCACCGGATATTAGCTTCCAAATAAGAATTTTTGGGTCGTTACATAGTAGATCCAGCCCCGCCACATGATGAACATCTTTTGAACTAACTGCATTTTGAGCACTTGAGCAGAGCTTGTGGTCACTCGTTCCTCGCTTGTTCCAATCTTAGTAAAGAGCTTCAGATCCAATTCTACACTATATATGATATTCCATTCCGACTCTCACTAGCTCTTCGCTTGGTTATACAAGGAACATGATAAAATAAGACTAGTGGGGCATCTTGCTTTTCGTAGTAAGCAACTTTATTTATAAAGCTCTTTTTTTTTTATCGAAGTAAATAGTAGTTCCTTTTGTTGAATGTTGTTCCGGCGAGCTACTTCGATCCTCTTGTTCCTATTCTCTGATTCCAAATTTGATATGATCTCTAACTCCAAAATCAGTCTTTCGAGCTCTTTATAACGTTAGGATGCGTCTTCTAGAAATAGATTGATTTTATATCACCATTCAATTCAAATTAGCAAAAGAAATGTATCCTTGCATAATATGGATTCCAAACATTCATATGAAAATAAACAAGGGTTTCATAAACCGAAAATAAAAAAGGACACTCTAAGGATGTTGTGGAGCTTAAAATAATCTCAAAAATTCTAGAGGCAACACGTGAACTTTTTCCCAAGAAAGACGAGATTGCCTTTAATAAATGGGTATGCTTCTCTAAGGCAATCATTCTTCCCAACATCATGGTGCCAAGCATCAGCATTGTACTGCCAAATTTTGAGCAGAATGAGAAGGAGATGGTCATAAACTTAGACTTGGCAGAGGAAGAGCGCGATAAGGTAATCACCCGTATTGCGGCTTATCAGCAGCAGCTTCTCTCCAACTATAACAAGAGAGCGAAGATCAGGTAGTTCCAGCCAGGAGACTTAGTCTTCAGAAAAGCCTTCATCACTGCTCGCCAAGAAGACTCCAAAAAGATAGCTCCCATCTAGGAAGGTCCATATAGAATAAGCCGAGTAGGCGGAAGGGGCAGCTACACTTTCACCACCATGAGCGACTAAGAGATCGAAAAACAGTGGAATGCCTACAACCTGAAAAAGTACTACGTGTGACCTCCCACCATTCCTTGGACCTTGTTCAAGACGAATGAAGTTCGAAGACTCAAGCAGCTCGACGAACAAGAGCTCGCATGTTGAGGATTATCAGTTGTTATTCCATTACTGCTTACCAACCAAGTTAATAAATTTCTCTATTTTCAATGAAGATTGAAGGAATTATTCACAAGCTTGGGTCGAATGCATAAACAAAGTGACCACCCATGTGACAAGCAGAAGATGCCCCTGCCATTGTAAACATGGTGTGTGTTCTCTAATTAGGAAATGGTAAACTAATTCGGAATATCCAAACATGGATAGGTGGTACGATTGCTCAGTTTTCCCTAAATACAGTGATTACCTAAGCCAGATGACTCCCAGAATTAGCTGAAATAGTCATTTTCCTAGAATATACTTAGCTGACTGAAAGATATACTGCGGGATCTCGAGTCGCTAACCAGAAAAGACATTAAGTGCAGGACACCTGCCCATGAAGGAATTCGTGTGACTAGATGATTCATCCTCGATGGCCAAGTCTTCATGAAAGTAGATTGGTTTTAAAGTGTTGCAACACTAGTTAAGTGACCTGAGGAATCAAGCTACCACTCGGAAGGATATGGCCTATGAGGCGCGATTCTACCTACACCTTACGCCAAAAACGCATCCGAGAGCCAGGGACGATGCCTAAAGTGGTCATGTGGGTCGTCTGCTTCTATAAGTAAGACGTCAGGTTAACTACCCAACGGTTGGCAGCCCAAGGCAATCCGTAAATCGAGACTTACATCTGCTATGACTATGCGGACCCATCTGCTTATTTAAAACCAGGGCTTCTGATTGACAATCTACATTTTAAGCTTTGTAGGAAATAAAGTCGAAGTACGACTATAGTGGATATGCAGACTTCCTCTGTTTTATATGAGAAGCAAGTGTCCGGCCGCCAGCACTATAAGTTAAAAACTTCACAACACGCCCCAGGAGGGCCAAAGCTCAAGAAGCCACTAAAGCCGAAGTACGACTGTAGCAGCTACATGAACTTCCTCAGCTTTCTAAGAGAATCAAGTGTCCGCCCGCCAGCTTAATAAGTTAAAAACTTCACAACATGCCCCGGAAGGGCCGAAGCTCATGAAGCCACTAAAGTCGAGATTCAGGACTATAGTAGCTACGCAGATTCACCTACTTCTTACGGAGACAACGAGTTCGGTCGTCGGCACTATAAGTTAAAGGTCTTGCACCTTTTTTTCCTTTTGCAAGTAAAGTTCTAGAAGCCCCAAAGCCAAGACTAAAGCCTAAAGTAACGACATAAGATTGACTGCTCCATCGAAGTGGCCAACACAATCGCCCATCCTATGGTAAAGTTTGCAAGTTGCCTCAAGCAAATAAGGCTCCTGAAGCCCTGAAGACAAAACTAAAACCTAAGTGACGATATGGGATATGCTGCTTCATTGAGGCAGCTCACCCAGCCGACTGTCCTAGGATAAAGTTTTGCTAAAAACATGGGGGAAAGAAAGATGAAGCAAAACAAGGAAATCTGTTTATTAAATTTCTAGCGAATTGATAAACCAGCTTGAAGGCCAACAAAGTTCGAATATAGTAGAACGAAAAGGAAAAGAAGAAAATTCCTAAGTCTAAGTAAAAAGACCACTCATCGGCAACCTGCGCAACCATTGGTCCCTCGACTGCCATGCCTTCAGCAGCGGCATCACTCTTAGCAACCAAAGCTTCCTATTAGCTCCTCCTTAGCCACCTTTGCCTAGACTACCTGACCCTCATTTGCTCCACCAAAGGCAGCCTCAAAAGAAAAATCAAGCAGATCAACTGGAGAAATGGAGAAAGTCTTGAAGTCTTTCTCGAAAAACTCATAATTTTACGGCCTGCCTTGAAGATGGTCTACATAGCCAAACTTGTAGAAATTGGCCTGACAAAAAGCAAGTGCCACTTTGTGACCAACCTTCTCATTCTTCAGCTACACATTCTCTTCAACAAGCCCAGTGTAAGCACTTTGCAGCTTATCCAATTCATTTTTCCGGTTTTTGGTAGTAGACAACGCACCTTGCAAATCCAATTCCTTGGACTCAAGCTTACTCGCAACATCCTTGAGACAAGACACCTCAGCATGCATGAAGACAAGTTCCTCGTTCTTGGCAAAGCAAGCAGATCGTAGCTCCGAATTGACATGCTCAAGGTCCTTAACCACGGGAGAAACACAACTGACTTCCTTTTCTGCAGCTTCCAACAACGCCTGAGTCGTACTAAGCTTATTCTTTAAATGGGCAACCTCTTGATGAGTGATCTCCAGTTGCATAAAAGTAGGGACAGAGACATCGAACCCTTTCAAAATGGCGAGTTCAGATTTGAGCTTCTTGATCTTTTCAGCAGCCGAGCGAAGCTGAGCCACCAACGTCACTTCAGCCTCTTTAGCACACTGGACAACATCCTGATCAACGTGCATAGACTCAACTGCTAGAATCAAAGTTTTATGCATTGTGGCAATCAGGGAGAACCTCCTCAAGTAGGCAGGACACTTCACAAAAGAGTCTGAGGACAACTTTCCCGACACTGTCAATGAACTTGGCACATGCATCTACGTCCTCAAGCAGGTCAGCCTATAGCAGGGCATAAACCTCGGGAAACTCTTCTGCTTCCAACTTTGGATCTCTCATAACTACCCATGCAAGAAGATTTCCCCTTCTCAAGAAACTAGTCAGTTGCAGCAGAATGAGGAACAGGCCCAGACACCACTTTAGCAGCAGAATCCACCTTCTCGCTCTTCATAGTGGCGAGCCTCTCAGAAGCCGAACCAGAATTAGCTCCCGACAGATGCTTCAATACAAACCCGGAGACCATGGGCATCACCGAACCCTTCGGCTGGGCAAGCCTCTCAGCAATGGATGTGGTCACCTTCAAAGTAGCAGGTTTTACACGTTCAAGCTCGACGGACTTTTTCATCCTTTTGGAGAAGTCAGGTCAATGATAGGCTTCTCAGCAGCAAACGAGCCCCCGCGAGTAGCAGAATAAGTGCTTGGCTTTTTTTTGGTCAAAGGCTCATAGATAGGTGAGGAAGATCTCTTCTTTCTACCCTCGTTAACAACATACCTTACAACAATGATCAAACGAGCAAACGCCTCATCCTTTATTCGTTTTATCTCTTCTTTCGGAGGCAACCCTCATTTCACCCGACAAAGAGGGATGAGCAGCCAATGCCACTCATGGCACTCAGCAAGAATGCCCAAGGTGGTGTGCACTTTCTTCATATCCGCCGAAGTTCTTGGAGTTAAGCCAAATTCCGAATCTACACTAAGTAAGAATGACGATTAGTAAATTAAAGTCATGGAGCAGCTCAACAAGAATTCAAGCAGGCCATGAACGAAGAAGTTCATTTACCACTAATAAAGACAGTCGGAACGCACAGCTTGGGAGATGAGTCAACCTCCTAATCTCCACTTACCTCCAAGATGTCTCTCGCTCACTCGTGATCACTTTTGCAGGGAGCATCGAGCAACCTATGACGAGATCTCAGCTGCCTCATGCCTTCCTTGTGGGCAATTTCAAAGAAGTACCAAAAATCACTTATGGTCAAGCCAAGATCAAAGAACCTGCTTAAGTTTAAGAACCCCACCATCGCACGAATCGCATTTGGGGAACATTGAGCAAGCACACATTTCATGGAGCAGATCACCTCCTAGAAAAGACGCGGCATGGGAAAAATGAATCCCAACACGAAGTAATACGAATGGAATTTGATAGCCTTTTTTTTAGCAGTGGCACTTTCACCGCACGATTCATGGCCGCTATCATCCTTCACCCGCTTAATGCTAACCCGTGATGGAATCGCATGCTTGTATGCCTCAAGAAAATCGCGAAACAGCTCATCTAAATTGATCTTGACATGCACAGCCTTGAAGTAGCCCACATTGACGGTACAAAGATGAATGATACTCGTCACTTTTGCAATCAGAGGAAGACATCTCAAAGTCCTTGCAAAAAGTACGAAGATAAATATTTAGAAGGCAGCTCGCGAAAAGAGAAACAATAAATAAATAAATAAATAATAAGACTGCGAGCCCAGCGCCCCAGCGCCAGGCCTCACGGCCCTCACATTCTCTCTTAGCCCAAGCCCAAGCCTCAGGAGCCCAGCGATAGGCCAGGTCCCATAGCCCTTGACCTGGCTCTCCCTCTCTCGCAAACAGTACGGCCCAACACAGATAAAGGCCCACTCATCCTCTCCCCATCTCTTTCGCGCCCTAGGCGCCCCAAGAAACAGGCCTAGGCCTTTCGGCCCAAGCCACCAAGGTCCAAGAGCAAGCTTGAGCCAGTCTCTCCACTCTCTCACCTCACGCATGCACGGGCCCATGCCTAGCAGCCCTAAAGGCTTGGCCTAAGTCAGCTTCTCCATGCCCCAGCGCCCAGCCATCTCAGCCCCAAGTTGAGCCATCTACCTGGCCTACGTCAGCCAACTCTTGCTCCACACCACTAGGCTGCCCACTATGCACAGCAGCAGCTGCCACGTGTTTCACAACTCCTCGGCCCCCTTCGAGACAAATTTTCAAGTCCCAAGACTCCCAAAAAATTCAAGAAGAAGAAAATTCGTTTTTCTTACCTTGGTGCGGCACAAAGAAGAAGAACTATAATGAGAGACGACTCTTTGCAAAGGCAAGAAAAGAAGAAAGCTAGGGGATGGGGAAGAAAATTTTCCTCTGGCTTCTCTTCCTTGTTGGAATAATGATTGTTCTCCAAATTTATATAATCCCCTGCTTAAGGAAAAATTAAATAGGTATTGGGGGCAGTTGGTTTCCTTTTCCTAGAAAAGTTTATCTTCAAATCAAGAAAGGAGATCAAGTTCAAATTGGGAAACAACTCTACATAGCTTGGGATTTCTACAGTTACTACCCTTTTCCTACATGCAGCCCAGCAGATGTGGGGGTATTTGTGGAGCCTAAAATAATCTAAAAATTCTAGAGGTGACACATGGACTTTTGCCCAAGAAAGACAAGATTGCCCTCAATAAATGGGCAGACTTTTCAGATGCTCCCACACGCAGCTCACATCCCTGAAGGTCCCGGCAGCTGAATACGACTGCCGACAGCTCACCTGCCCTTGGCAAGGAAAAGTCAAAGCATTAAAGATAAGGATTAATTACCCAAATCCTATCTTTAATACATTCACAATTGAAAATTGACTCCAATCAAGTAAGTAATCCCAATTTAAAACAATTAGGGATAATTACTCCATTATCTCAAGATTTTATTTCCTATTTAATATCTTGAAAATATTTCTCCATAAACCCTAACATTATGGCCGGCCCTATCCCTATAAATACCCCATATTCTACCAAATTTCGGTGAGCTTTTACAACCCTAAAAAGCCCTAAACACTTTATTCTCCTCAGAGAAACTGACTTAGGCATCGAAGATCCATTGGCCTAACCCCCCTACCTTGGGGGCGCACGAGGCTTAGGTTTTTAATCCAAGGTGTTAATTGTTTTGCAGGTGCATTTTCTTCAAAATCGAAGACAGCGAGCATTTGCATCGACAGATGTAGCTGCTGAATATCAGATAGTTGACCTAAGAAAAGTTCTCGAACATTATTTTTAAAGAGAAAGTTTGAGCTATTTTTTAAGAGTATAGTGGGTTGAGTTGGGAAATGTCTTTCTTGAACTTAGCAAGTAGAATGGGTTTCATCAGAGAGCAAACTCCTGAGATATTAGTGGCTTGATGAACTATCCCATTTATGAATAGATGATTAGTCCATCGCCGATCCTGATTTGGACATGGTGATTTAGTTCAGATTGAAATCGAAGTTTGGGTCGTGAATGAAAGTGGAAGGCGTTAAAGGCGAGGTAAGAGTACGAGATGATGTTTATTTATCCATGAATATTTATTCTATTTGTATATCTAGGGAATCTCTTTATACATATAAAATTATATTATGGCATGATATGATCTCTTAGTTGTAGTCACAAAAGAAAAAGAAAGAAGAAGAAGAATTAGATGCCCCAGAGCAGCAGTCCCCAGATAAGCCTTAAAAAAAAACACACACACACACACACACACAACGGACCAGACACAAACAAAAGAAACAAGGAAATGGCCATGATGATGATCTTATGTTCATTTTTGTTCATGGAACAACTATTAAGATTCTTTGGACCATATTTCCTAGTATCATCCTGATGTTCATTGGTATAACTATAACAGTTCAGATGAACGACTCACTTTTGAGTCGTCATTGTGGGGAGGGCAAAGGGCATCCAATGCAATGCTGCCTTAAATTCCCTTGTTTCGTCGTGCCCCCTCCCCACCCCCCCCCCAACACACCACAAAAATAACCTAACAAGCACACCACAACTGACATGCCTAACCCTGATATCCTCAAAACACTAAGGTAGGCATGTGCTGACCGATACTCGAATGTGACGAAGCTATACTAATATGCATGAGAACCAATGAATATAAATAAGACTTATAAATTTAAATATAATTAATATGCAAATGAGGATCGTGGTCAAAGCATACAGCTAAACCGAGACACTAAAAAGGAAATAATATAGAATTGAATGAACAAAGGAATGGGTTCTACTCCGAGAGGGCTCGAAGATGCTGATGCGGAAGTACCTTGATGTCGGGATTATACTCCTTGATTTTTAAGTCCTGAGGGGGCGCAAAACAAAACATGAGTGGACCAAGTTGATATATAAGTAGTACTAACATAATTATTCAACAACGTACTAACCCTCAAAGTTTAGGAAAACTCATATAGCATAATAAGTAATAGGTTTTCCGAAAACCCTAGCATGCCATAAAATCTTTCATAAAACATATATTATATATAGCGTGCTTAGTAGTGGTATCAAAATCGCCCGAAGGCTCTCCATCACGAGTCTGTAGGCAAAAGATACGCCCGTAGGCAGAACAATGACCATTAGATAAGCACAAAACATTGAATATAATCCTTCCAAAATAAGTACATATATCTCAACGAAGCTCAATAGCTCAAACATCATATCTCAAAACATCTTCATAGTATATAGTCATCCATCATATATACTACAAAGAACATGAAATCGATAAAGCATGGTATTCCACAATATTCTCAGTAAAGCATGATAATCATAAAGCGTGAAACCAATTTACTCATAAATGTTTCATAAAACATAACTAATAAATCATGCTTTCATGTATGCATTTCTAATAGTAAAATCATGCATTTTAGAAGGGGTCCACTCACAGATACTTTGTCGTCGAAGAGCCATGCAAACTAGCGAAGACAGAAACGCCATGATAAATGCACCTAAGCACATGAATGGTCCAATTAATAAAACTTTACTATAATGATTGAATTTAGGAAAACGGATGTCGGAAACGGATTCAAGACGTCAAATTACCCTAAAAGAGCCCCGGGCAAATTTCATAAAAGTCAACACAACGAATATTCAAGGAGTATTCCAAAGAATATTCCATCTAGGTTGGACTTTGTCCTGGGCTGGGTTTGAGTTAATGGGCTAGTTTCTTATTTGGGTTTTAGGCCAAGACATTTGGGTTGGGCTAGGCAATCGGGCCTGGGCCCAAGTTTAGGTTTTTAGGTTAAATGGGTTTAGGTTGGACATTGGGCCGGGTTCCATGGCTCACGAGTTGGGCCAGTCCAAAGTTCCCGGGTCGGGTTTGACCCAGTTTCAGGTTGGGTTGGCTGAGCTCGATGGAGAAGTAAGCCAGAGCTTCCCCAGCTCCAGTCAACCTCGAACCTTAGCCACAATCTACGATCTACCCACCAAATTGAAGAAAAACCAGTGTAGTTAGGATTATAAATATGGTTTCCCTAATAGTGGTCGGAGATAGCCGAAAAAGTTGTCTGAAACCTATGGTTCCTCCCCGGAAACTGGGTTTTCGTACTTTCTTTGTTCCTAAGCAAAACCAACATTTACTAAACACAATCTAGGTTATAGTTAAACCCCCAAGATGAAAGAGTAAGGATCAAAGGCATCTTGAGGCTTACCTTGAGTCGGGAAGTCGAGAACTCGCTGGAGAGGGTTTGCTAGATGGTCACGGTGTAATGGGTCGGTCGAGGGAGTTGAGACCTCTCTTATTTCTGGGTTTCGTAACACTAGTGGAGTTGGTGGGGTTGTAGTTGTTGTGTTCGGGAAGGAAGAAAAGGAGAGGTTCCATAGAGGAGAGAAAGCTTGGGGAGGAAGAAGAGAAAGTGAAGGGGAGCAAGAGAGAGAGAGATCCGAGAAATGTTGGGGGAAAAGGGAGTGCCACGTGGAAGACGAGGGAATGAGGAGGCCGGGGGACCAAAAAGAAGATGGGCCCCACCAGGCTCACCATTTAAGATCCAATAGTAACCTTCCAAAATATCTTTCAACCCCACTAAAATTACTAAAATACCTTTCCGTTCCAAAATATTCTTTCAACCCCACTGAAATTACAACAACTTCCCTCAAAACCAAAATGATAATCCCCTCCTTAACTACAATTTTCTTCACGAGATAAGACTCATAGTGGTACATCATGTCGTTTATTTTGAGGTAGTGCAATGAAATCAGTTTATATATTTCTTTTGGATCAATAAGACCATTTCTTAGAAAAATGCTTTAGACCATCTCCAACCCTTAGGTTAAAATCTAAAATTTTTAACCCATAAAATTTAGTTTTTGACCTAGAAATAATTTTTTTGCTCCAACCCTTTTGGATTAAATTTTTAGCCCGAGATTATTAAAGAATGAATTTAGGATAAATTTTCCCTAAGTAACTTTTTTAAAAGAAAAAAAAAATTATGTAGACTATCCTAATTTAATTTTATGAACATTTTAACCCAAAAATATTTTGATTCCAATAAATATTGAAAAATCACTAAACCGATACTATGAAATTCATGGAACACTATGAAAGAATATAAGACACATGAAATAATTTTTTTTAATTGTTTTAGCCGTTGGATTTAGATTTGGACTGTTAGATCTTTTTTTACTATTGGATTTAATTATATTAGATATTAGCATTCAATGAATATATAGATATAAAACTAAAAAAAATATACATAAATGGTGGACCCACTAACTTAGTGGAAATTTTGGCATAAATTTGCCCCAAAAATGAGTTTTTAGTTAAAACTCATATTTGACCAAACGGTTGAAGCAAGTTGAGATATGTTTAGAATCTAAAATTTGAGTTTTACTTCAAGAATTGTTATAGGTCTTAAACCACACCCTACTTTTTTTTTTTTTTTTTTTTTTTTGTGAAATCATTTTACTAAATAATGTACTTTGATTAGTGACAAAGTCCAGTCTTCGATTTCGATGGTCCGTGACAATTTGTTAAACAATGCATGGGACGCCATGCCTTTCTAGTTGTACGTCGTGTCTAAAATAAGTAGACTTATCATTGATTTAACATCATCTTCAAGTTTCATGCGGTGGGTAAGTTCTTGGCTTTTATAGTTCGGTGCACATGGCACTACTTAAAAAAAATTAACTAAATTCATTATGTTATATGTGAAGTCTAGTAGCTAGATTTATAATAATAAAGTAGAGCATTAAGTGATTAGTTGTGATGAAACTTAATTAAGATGGGTAAGTTTTTGAAATTTGATTTGCGATGACTAATTTGGTGAGTGAAGCCATATTAAATACATTTTATGCTACTCAGGTTAATAACGCGTTCTACTCATAGTGAGCTGATAACAAGCCACAAATTCATTTAGCTACGTTCACAAAGAAGAACTTACCTACGTTTCTGAAAACGTCATAATAACATTAAACTGATAATACAACTTCACATATTTTAAATTTTTTACATAACGCCAAATCAGTATTTGAAGACGCCTGCTAGAACCCGTTTCGCGTGTGTTTTCGAGACGAAAACGGGGTTTGTACTCAACTACAAACCACAAACTACAAACTACAAAATGGTTAATAAAATAGGAAAAGAAATTTTGCCGGATCCTTTTCTTGGGGATCCAGAGGATCCCATGATCATGTTCATCCATCGTACATCGTGCGGTTAGAAATTATTTGAAATTAAAGATTAAATATAAATAATACATAATGAAAATTGATCGTATGATATACGATAAATAGACACGATTACAAAATAATATGCATCCTCAAGAAAATGTTCTGACGAGGATCCTTTTCCAATAAAACAAAATGATCCCCCAATTTACCTTTACTTCCTGTTGCTGAGCTGATTAATCAAAACTAGGGTAAAAACGCTTAGATGCTGTTGGACCCACCTTTCCCCATCATCAGACGAGCACAAGTGGGCCACCACATTAATTGATCAGATCAGAAAGAGGAGAGGGGAAAATCTTGACGATACTGATACCACCCCCTTGGACCAATGGGTATTCCTGGGGGACCCAGCAAAGCTAATCAAATGGGGACAGTGGAAATGTCGGGGGAGGGACTGCGTGGCCTGGGACGATATCTAGGGTCCACTCTCCGAATATGAGAAATCTTCCAAGTGCACAGAGGGACAGATAAAAGACAGAAATTAGAGAAAAGAGAGGGTCACGTGTACCCTATATTTACAGGGAACCATGAGTGATCACAGCCCTAATGGTGTCCGATCAAATCACTAATGCGTTGTCATTTCACAAATCTCCAATGGGATTCTCTACCCTCCGTCCTCTCCTTACCCTCCTCCGTCTCCACTTTAGTTCAAAAAAAGAGATTCGCAGGTAGCTACATTACAGTAGTTTATTTTTTAAAAAGCTAAAAAACAAAACTTATAAAAGTATTTTAATTTTTTTGAGACGTGCCGTTTAGAATACTGAACGTTCAAATAAACTGGATTGAAAAGAGATTGAAAAAAAAAAAAAAAAAAAAAAAAAAAAAAAGAAAGAGAAAGGAATCTCTCTCCCTGCCATAGAGCAATGATACCAAGAGTTGGAAACGAATTGGACGGCTGAAAGTCCTTGGAGAAGGAAGCCCTTATGCTATTTGTCATGTCATGTTTAATTACTTGCAAATAACGTAATATCATTATTTTATATTTTTACATAATTATAAAATTAGCTTGAAAATTACGTTTGCATTCTAAATAATATATATTTCTTGAAAGATGTATCATAAAATTGGAATAATATTGAAAAGACTAGCATGAACAAAAAAAGAAAATTGAAAAAAAAAGGGACCATAGTTCGAACAAAAAAAGAGAATTGAAAGTAAAATAACATTGTTTGGGCACTACGATTGGTGTGTAAAATTAAATCAAATTATATAAATGCTAGACTCAAAGTATGTAGTTGAAAGAGAAATAGGTGCAGCTTATAAATATTTCCAAAATGAATTAGAAGATGAAATAAGATCATAAAAGAAAGTATTCTCTTTAATTCTTATACAAAATCATATGACATAAATTGCACAAAATTAATACGTTTAATCCCTTCAACTTATACAAAATCAAATTTGGCCTTTTTATTCCTAACATAAGTCGCTTCAATAGAAAACGTAACGTTATTCTAGTGAAGTATCATATGATCATTTTTAATTCAAATCTAGACAGCAACATAATTTGTCCGTGAAATGACATTCTTACGTACCTACAAATAACAAACCTATGAGAATGTGACGACATAGTCTCACATCAACGAAGAATTAAACCATGTAAAGGTCAATAAAAAGATTAAGCTACTCTCAATATTATTTATTAGTTTTGTAATGAAACATCAACTTTTTTCAAACAAACACCGTTACTAACCTAAAAATGAAAAAAATTGATAATTGCACACACATGTTAAGCGTTGTTGACAAGAAAATAATTGAGGGAGTGAGTGTCGGACATATAAATTGGACGGTGGGGGAAGCATCAGCCAGAATTCCATAGCCGCCTGCCGACAGGCACCGAGGACAGACCGAGACTCGGTCAACCACGCCTACGTGGTGGTACCAGATGGGGTGGATCAAGAAAACCATGGCGTCGGTCAACCAACGTGGATTTGATTTGATTTAATACTGTTCACAACTCACATGTCTGTAAGTTTGACGAAATGCGTCAAATTCAAATATAGCGGCCGGGTCATGCTTTGCCCTAGTTGGAGCAGTTAATAAGTACCACTGGAAATCCAAAAGTTTGCACGTAAGGTGGGGTTCTTGTACTGCAAACTATGCACCCCCAAAATTGTATCTTAATGGCAGAAATATTATTTCTGGTGGATTTATGTTTTATTGTTTTCTACACATTTCTCTTTATTTTGCATCTTCATTAATTTCTTTTATTCTCTCTCTTGATTTATTCTGGCTAGGGAACAAAACTAGATAGAGCTGTGAGAGGATGAGAATTAGGTTGTAAAAATCATATTCTAATGCACACTTTCAAATTTTCCTTCAGAACAAGAGATACTATTGACCAAGGGACAAGTTGACAAAAGCGGTAGCAAATGGGATAGCGAGGAGAGGTTCTTTCTTACAATAATATAGTATCATTGGTCCAATGAATAATTAAAAAAGTGAACCATTCGTCTAATAAATAATCACACATGGTGTATTTGTTATTTAAGAGTAACTGTTGATAAAGAGGGTCCAAACACAAACCATAAATCTAGAAATCTATTACTCCAAAAAGCCCATAACAGTGATAAAATCCAATACATAAAACAGTGGAGATAATGTTTATGTATTCCCCTAACAGTGATAAAATCCAATCGAGCAGAAACATAGCGGCTGATTCTTCCCCTGGAGTAGACCAATGGAGTTTTGAGGGAAGGACCAAGATACCCACAACAAATCAGAGGAGGAGAGATCAAATCCGAGATGATTTAATTAATAGGCTTGTGGGGATTTGTCGTTTTGGTGGTGTCAATCGAATCCATAAGCTGTTTAGCGAAGCAATGCAAGTCCGTCTGATCTGGGTTTGAAAATGATTGTGGGATGGGAGGGGTGAAGTGGAGAAGTTGGTCATAGCCGTCAGCTCGATTTTGGGGTGTCTCGCCAAGGCCATCTAACGAGTTTAGTTGCGTTTAGATGGACGAGTCTTTTAAAGCTAGTCCCTGGCATGTAAGAAACATAGGATCGCACTAACATTTATATAAATTGGTTTAGGATTGTGTGCTTTAAAAAAAAAAAAAAAAAAAGGCTTATTAAAAATCTGGAATACCGTCACTTAGTACTAACATCATTTATTAAAAAAAAAAAAAAAAAAAAAATCTGAAACATTAAATGTGTTTGGTAAAACAAAAAATAAAAAGTGTGTGTGTGTGTGTTTTTTTTTTTTCCAAAAATTGTTATCAATAACAATAGAAAAGAAAAAGATGCTTTTGAAAAAAGTTTTTTTTTTTATTTTTTTGTTTTCAATGCATAATAATCAGTGTCCAAGTTTTTCAATGACAAGAATACTCCCACATAGCTTATAAATTACAATCATTGACCATACATTATTATCTTTTGGCAATTATTATATTATATTTTATATCATATTACTTTTAGTCATTTAACATATTTAGAGCAATTTATACAAAAGTTTACCAACATTCAGACACTGTTGTTTTTTTTTTTTTGTTGTTGTTAAAGCACCTTTACAACAAAAAAGAAAAAAAAAAAAAAAGGAAAAAACCAAACACTCAAAAACTTCACTTTACAGTTGTTTCTCACCGCACAGAGAATTAGGTTTTTTTTTTTTTTTTTTTATTTTTTTAACACAGTAATACCAAACTAGCATTAGTCCAATCTAATTCAGTAAAAGCCAGTGAGAGAAAACAAACACACCCTAAAGGTAATGTTGAGGAACTGGAGGTGTCCCAACAGTGGTGGAAGTGCAAAACTTCTCCAAATGAAAGGCCACCCACAAGGAGAACAAGACATGCACTTTGAACCTCATTTCGAACTAAGTCTCATATTTCTTTTTCAAAACCTCAATTTACATACATCTTAAAAAACTTATCGTTCAATATACTCTCAACAAATAAAAAGATGAAAAAAAAAAAAAAAAAACTCTACGCAATCTAATCTAATGAGCTTATGCTCATATTGTTATGGAGATGGTTGGTACATTAAATTTGAAAATTTTCCTAATTTCACAAAGTCCATTACATTAACAATACCTCATTGCTCGTCTTGGGTCTCGGTTTGCATTAGGACGGCTCCGCTCCAGAAAAAGGAGTCCAAGAAAGATTGTAAAAGGAAATTCAGCACTACCCAACATATTCCTTTTATTTCTTCATGTTCCACCTGAAAAACATATGTATGCATTTGTAGGGCAGAGAAAAAAAGACTATCTAAAGCAGTTGATGAAATTAATCTATTCGGAATTGTTTAGTAGGCTTAAAGGTGTTTGTTTGACCTAAACCGTATTATAGTTATGATTCTGAGCTCCTCCTCACAGATAATGATGCAAATTTCTGGATTAGGGCCTTCATTCTCTGAATTATGTCTTCAAATGATGGACGTTGTTCCGGGCCGCTGATTGTTATTGGCAAGAAAGAATGGTTTTAGTTTCAACACGTGAGTTCGAATTTCAGTAAACAAAATGAGCTAGCCAGCTGAATGTACTTACCTTTGCCAACAGTCTTCGATGATGGATACTACTTGGGGATCGAGGCCTTCTGGTATGTCTAATCTTCTATCCATGAACCCTACAATTCCAACCACCTTTCGTATGAAAGGAACAATTTTGAGTGAGATTAGAAGACCAAAAGGGAAAAGAGAATCAAAGTTTTTGTGCCGTTATATGCGCACAAGTGTGCACACTGAGAAAAACAAGAGAGAACCTGTAAGGAATTGAGGTTATTCCATGGGATTGATTGAGTCATTAGTTCCCACAGGATGACACCAAAGCCAAACACATCTGACCTGTTTAAAGAGAAGACAACTCAATACACAGTAAAAGTTTAGACGTAAATGTCACCAAACGTTTGCTCAATAATGGAAAAAAAAAAAGGTATACAGGCTCAATTATTGTTAGATAGTCAATTACAGTGCTATGACTGCTCGATCACTACTTGGATGGGCTGCCATAAAATTCCAAGATCATATGATTCTATAATTTCAGAACTACAGCATAGCAGACATAATGTTCGATACAATTTTCATCTAATACAATGGTAACAGATGAATACATTTGATTCTATGTCTGAAGGATATCATATTCTCCAAAAAATCCGCATTTGACATAAAAGCTTTAAAAGGGAGGACATGCAAGACAAGTTATAGATCAGTTTTCAGAAATTACTTCTCATTAGATGGTTCGTTTCGAAGGACTTCAGGGGCCATCCACTGAGGCTGCATTTAGTAAAATAAATACCTCAAAGTGAGATTATTACATATAGGTGGTCATTGTAATCAATAGAGATTCAAAATATTCCACCGAGGTTTCTCAAATTTTTGTAAAGCATAACATATCCATGAGCACATTCCGCAATTAAAAGGACCTTTAGAAGGAGACACTTACTGTTCCTCTTCCAGATCTTGCACTCAAGAAGGTTGCATTCTTCAACTTTGACAGGTCAAAGTCTCCAACCTGACAGAAAAAAGACTAGTCTAAGCAACTGGTGTATACTCCATCTCCTTGAATAAGTAGTGAGGCCATCGATCAATTTACATTACCTTGACAGTCCAATTCTTATCGACCAGCAGGTTAGACGATTTCAAATCTCTGTGAACTATAGGTGGATTTCTATGATGCAAGTAATTCATACCTCTAGCCTGTAATATAAGAGAATTTGTTATTCCATTGACAGCAGAAAGCCGGAAAGGCTTAAGTGAAAAATAACTGATTTGCGTGACTTTGCATATACAAATCATATACAAAACTGCATAACCACTGTTAAATGTGAGCGTGACACCCTGATGTTAGTGACCAAAGTTGGATTTGTGCATGTTTCATGCATCTTTAATTCTTCGAAAGGATAAATTTTGTTGTAACGAAAATGTGAACACAAGCAACTGTGTGCAGACACAAACAGAGAGAGAGAGAGATAGAGAGAGAGAGAGAGAGAGAGTAGTATAGACGCACAACATCAAGAGCCATCACCAGCCGTCGTCTGATGTCTAACGTCTGATTGTTCTTGTGAAGTTGTTTAAAGAGACTTCCCCTGCCCAGAAAAAATGAAATCAGTTTAATACTCGTCCATAATTGCCATATGATAAGGGGAGCAGTATCTTATGATATCTGCATTTTATGGCTTGACCAGATTGGTTAAACTGTTAAGATACCATTCAGAATGATATCAACAGTACAAAATCAAAGGCCTGGTACCTAGTAGCACAGCATGAAATAAACCAGCTTAGCAACAATGTGTGAACTCTTAATATCGTTCACTGACCAATCTTTGAGAAGTAATATAGTTCCAATTACCTAGGTAAATACTCTGTGACGATGGCAAGGCGTTCTTGTGAGCACACAGCTCCCATAAACAACAAGACATTAGGATGTCGCAATCTTTTCATTATATCAATCTAAAGAAAGAAAGAAAAAGGGATTCTTGATCAACTGCTTCCTTTCTCAAACAACAATACAAACAATACAAGTTAACTGAAAATTTATAGCACCTCCTTCTTGTAGTCTTGTAAAATCCCTTCACTGTATTCATTCTTAAAGTAAACCTTAATAGCAACATTCTAAACAAAACACACACAAAAAGTCAAATGTGAAATTATTGACTATTTGGGTAAGATATTAAGGACATTTTGATATAGACATGTACCGATTCATTCCAGATTCCACGATAAACAATGGCACATGAGCCTGTGAGGCAAGAACAAACATGGATGCTTAGATACTGAAGATCCAGTCTCATGTACACTTCTTAAGAATTTCCACCTTTTAAATTAAAGATAGCTACTTGGGACAAACCACCCAGGCTTTTCAAATTTTGAGCATAGGGCACTAGATTTAAAACACAAATAGACACATCTACCTTGTCCAATTGCATCTCCCAAATGCAAGTCATCCCACGAAATCTCACAATCTTCTCTGGAGTTAGAGTCGTTATCCCCTTTGCTTGAACAACTACCATTGCTGTCTAAATTTGGTAGTTGTTTACCATTTTGTCCATGCACTGAATCTTGAATCTCCAAAGTATTCAAGTAGCATTCTTCAGGTTTTGGATC
Organism: Pyrus communis; assembly: GCF_041283825.1. Lineage (NCBI taxonomy): Eukaryota > Viridiplantae > Streptophyta > Magnoliopsida > Rosales > Rosaceae > Pyrus > Pyrus communis. Next base: position 5,928,175 of record NC_142568.1, read on the forward strand.
CTTCCCCTCCACTTGGTAGCGTAATCTTGGCAACAGATAACCCAGTCCGGGAGACCCAAAATCCTCATTGCACTCCCTTGAAGAGGCTAAAACAGAACCCTCACCTGAAATTGAGTTTTTGTGCCCATATGCATTTGGATGAGTTCTATTATCGTCTTGAGAAGAATGGCCATTACCGGGTTTTTCTTCCTTACTGTCTGTATCAACAAAGCAGTGGCATGTACTTGATGCCTTTGACTTTCTTGGGGAATTAGTATCCTTAGTCACTTCATTTCTAAATAGAGAAGCACCGGTTCTACCACTTTGTTGAGAGCTTCTATCATCTTGGTTTCCACCATTGTTGGTTCCTATAGTACGCAGCTTTGACAAGAACTTTGCTGCCTGCAGCCATCTCACCAAAATAGTTTAGACACACTCTAAAGGGAAATAAAAAGAAATGAAAACATAGAAACCATGATTTAGTACGACAGATACTCACCAGTTTACCAGGTTTCTCTAAGTCAGCATCTTCGGTTTGTATTGTAGAGTCCTCTCTGCCCTTGTTTATCTCACTTGAATTGCATACATTGTCTTCATTTCTTGATAGAAGTCTTGAGGCCTGATAAGTTCACCAGCATAATGAGTAAAGCACAATTTCAGTTATCTGAATGAAATCAAAAGAATTGTGATTGTGTAGCACATAAGCACCAGATTAGAAACAGACGATGCAATCTGTGGCAATGGTGCAATAGGTGGCCGTGGGTGCTTTGATTGCCATCCTCTACATTGGACATTGGCATGATCCTTGAATGTTTTCATTTTTTCTGCTTGTAATCTATTAAACAATGCCGCGTCATTTGAAACGGTGATAATACCGACAAGCTCATTGTTCTCATACAATGGGGTTTTGGTTACCATCGCCACAAATATTTCTCCAGACCTCTTCTTAAGAGGGAACTGACCTGACCATGATAGCCCAATGCTCAACTTTTCCATGATTCTCTTTAGAGGTGCAAAGTATTCCTCAGCAATGATGTTCTCAGAATCTCTCTGTCCAAGGACTTCATAGTCCTTCCATCCATAGAGATCCTCAGCCGCTCGATTCCTGAATTAATACGTGATGCAGTGTCAACGAATATCAAATTTTTGAGCAATTGAACTTCACATGGGATAGCATATGTTAGCTGCCATCTAAGGTGTCTATAATGAGGTTTCAGAAATGAATTCAACATGCATGAATCTTGACAAATTCAACTTCAGGGATACATAAACCCATCGGCCCACTAATAATCACTCTGATGGTGAACCAATACTATCCCCAACTTACATAACAGGTGTCGAATTCTATCGCAAAGGATCTCGATGTAAATATCATATCAAACGCTTACAATATTCATTTGTGATTATCTAAAATCCTTGGATTACCCTCAAATTCTTTGTCTCGAACCGATCATATGTTGTGGCATGTAAATATTTACTGAGATAAACACAATATGCACAAATTTCGATGCAATCTAGCTTTACTTTTACCAAAATCCAATTTTGTGGAGTTAAATTTATAAAGTGAACTGTTTCAACCAATATCACATATACAGTACCACCAACCTGTAACAGTGACACCGTAAAAACACATACAACTTCACGAAACAATCACAACGACGCAGTTCTAGCACTCGCGTACCAGTAATTGATCTCTCCGCTGGATGCTACGCAGACATAGACGGCGTGGCCTATGCTATCCAACACGGCTTTGTACGGGCTGCCCGAGAGGAAGAAACCGGGCACGTTGAACGGCGAACCCGGATAGTCTGACGTCGGCACCTCAGCCTCCTCCTCTTGCTTCTCCTTCTCCTTCCTCCTCTGGTGGCGGAGTTGGTGGAACTCGGCTCGGAGCCTGGCGTGGCTCGCCTCCAGGCTCCTGTACCGATCGAATAGAATTTGGTACAGAGTCTCCGGTTGGTCGTGGGAGGCCATCGACACCGATGGCGAGGTCTCGCGTAGGAAAACGGTGCGCAATACGCATAGCTGCTAAATATAGCGGGCTGCTTCCCACTTTTAGTTTCTCATCGCACGAGCAGGTCCGCTCCAAATGCTCTGATATAATATTTTAAGTTTTTTTAATTAGTTAATACACAAGCCTGTACTTGCAACTTGCAAGTCACTAGGAAATAGATTGGTTGCTAACTTTGATGGCAATGATTTAATCTTGACCGTTGAGGTGTTGTTGGTGACTTGAAGCCTGAGTTCATCCACATCCACATTGTTTGCTTCCTTCCTTGTAGCTTCCACATATTAAATTATTAATGTCCACTTTTTGGATTTATACCTGGCTACAGACAAGTTCAAACGTAATCATAAAAGTACCTTTCAGATTTATTTATAAAGAATCTCAACGTATTGTATTGCGACATAAATAACGATAAACACACTTGTATTGCGACATAATAAACGTTGATATTATGAAAATTGTTATTACTAAATTTTTTATATTTAAAAAGATAAACACACTTGTACGCTAATAATAGTTTTCTTTATTAAATTGACAAAAAATGTTGTAAAATTAAGATATCATGTTTAGGGATGACCACGATGCGGTTCGATGTAGTTCCACCCCTAAACTGGAATCGAAATCGAAAAATATCAACGGTTCATTTTGGTACGATTTCGCTTAAATTTATTACTAGAATCGTACAGTTCGGTCTATATCTGTTTTGACCTGGTTCTTGCCGGTTTACAGTTCTAAATACTAAATTATTTGAACACGAAATCATCATGCATTCACATATGTCTTCTAAAATGATTATATAAAGTTGCATACAACACAAATCCTTTTTAATACAAATGTCTTTGGCAGTGGCACCAAGTTAACAAAAAATAGACAATTAAAAGAAATATGCATTAGTTGGTCAACAAACAAAAAAAAAAAAATCAAGAACTAAAACAACATCGATCTCCTGATATTGGCAGCAGCAGCAACGACAGCAAGCAAAAACATTTGAGGGTGGGTGAGCCCTAATTGGGATGGATTCAATACTTTGCAACTTGGTGAAACTAATTTTTCAACCTATTATACCATGACACGTGTATATCTATAATTAATTTATTTATTATTAATAAAATGATTCAGTTCGGTTTCGACCGATTCTTGTTCCTTTGAAATCGAAATCGGAATCGATTTGAATCAGTCTGGTTCAGTTTTTTATTTAAAGTTAACTTTTCTGATTAACGCGGTTCTTTTCGATCTTTTTCCATACGGTTTGATGCGATTTTGCGGTTTGAGAGTTTTTATGCTCACCCCTAATCACGTTGGTGTAGCGCTCTCGTGATTGTGAAAAAACAAACATATGTAATTGTACCTAAGTAATTGTAATTGCGTGCCAACTTAGCTATGTCACTATACATATGCACACTTTTCAATATTAGAGAGTGATCATTTAATAATTATTTTGTTTTTTATTTTCATTTTTTTTAGAAAATAAAAAAATAAAAACTTATTTGGCATATAAGAGCATCTTCAAAGGAAATGTCAAATTGTCCAAATTAGTAATAACGGTAACAAAAGACAACATTAATGTTTTTCAACTGAAAAGTCAAATCTGATGTGATATGATATAGATTGACATCTCTCATCCTTGCTGTCAAATTTGACAACATCTTCACATTTTTTTAATTAATTATTAAATGCTTTTTATTAATTTTTTATTAGTTTAAAGCATTATTCTTTTATTTCTTTTCATTCCCAATGCAAAGAAAGTACATGAATTATTATTTTATGTTTAAAATTTGACATATCGCTTTGAGAGCAAAAGTTTAAAAGATGTCAAAGTGACATGTAAGCCTTCAAATTTAAATTTTAAGTTTAAAATTTGACATCTTATTTGGAGATGGTCTAAAAGCTAATCTTTTTAGTTTTTCATTTTTTTTTTGTTTTTAAAATTTAACTTACATTTTAAAACTTTTTAACATATCATTTAGTGGTATTCCTCTTCACTTGTAAGTGAGAGGTCTTATATTCGATTCTTGTCAAATGCGAATTTGAACTGTATTATCACAAGCTCATTGTGAGACTTAACCACTCTCCCACCCCTTAGTGTAGATACTATCACATTATCGTTTGTTAAAAAAAAAAAAAAAAAAAAACTTTTTAACAAAAACAAAATATTTATTAAAAAAATTAAAATGATTATCAAATGGCTGCACAATCATCTAAAACTACATTAATGAAACCCTCATTGTCAACCAAAAGAGGATAAAAAGACATCTTTGTTTTCTATTACAACAAAAAAATTAAAGGATAATAACCTAATTTTACAAACAAAATTTTGCTATTTTTTTTTAAACCTTATATACATGTAAGTTTATTATCTCTAATTTAAAAATAAAAATAAAAAAACAACCTCTCTCTCTCTTCCTCTCTCCTCACTCTGACGTTATCTCTCATTCTCTTCCTCTCTCCTTCAATTTTGACGACCAAACTAAAAAATTTCACACACTTTGTGTTTGGGCATATACTATACAATGTGTTGGAAGAATGCAAGAGCAGTAGAGCAAACGAGGCCGTTATGTTATGGTTCCTATCAAAATCGCTTCACTCATCCAGGGCCGTCGATCAAGATTTTGCAGATCCAAATCCAACCGTTTTTTTCAAAATGACGAAACCGTTTGTTTTCGTTTCAAAACTAAACCTCTACCCGCCCTCCCCAACCAACCCCCCACCAAAAAACCGCCCCTCTCCTCCGTCTCCCCCTCTCACACTCTCCCAAATCACAGAAACGATGCGAATCCAAGCGCTGAATTTAGGGCACGCAACCCTCCTCTTCCTCATCCTCATCTGCTTCGTCCATTTTCTCACTCCCAACGATGTCGTTGCGGTTCAGATTCTTTCGAAATCGAAGCTCGAGAAGTGCGAGAAGAACTCCGATTCCGGAAACTTGAACTGCACCAAAAAGATCGTCCTCAACATGGCCGTTCCTAGCGGCGCGGTAAATAGCAACCCTAATTTCTTTTCCCCCTTTCTTTTCGGATTTTCAGTTTTTGAAATTCAAGTATTGTAGTAACGGTGGATTCCTGTACGGATTCGCAGAGTGGCGGAGAGGCATCGATTGTCGCGGAAATTGTGGAGGTGGAGGAGAATTCGAGTCAGAAGATGCAGACTTTCCGGATACCGCCTGTTCTGACAGTGAACAAATCCGCAGCTTATGCCTTGTACGAGCTTACTTACATACGGGTTAGGAAGCCAAAATTTTATTGTTGAATTGGTAATTTGAATGCAATTTCAACGCATTTTGTGATTTTTTCTTGTGACATTTGAACAGGATGTCGCCTTTAAACCCGAAGAGTATTATGTTAAAACCCGCAAATGCGAGCCAGATGCAGATGCCAAAGTTGTGAAGATATGTGAGAGGCAAACAATCTTTTAGCCTTTATTTTTTCCCACTCTTTTTTATTTGACAGTTACAAAATTTTCGTTAGAAAAAGGAAAATATTATCTTTGGTTTTGGTTGGTGTGAGTTAATTGGGATTATGCATTGTAACAGTTGCTTGGAAGTTAAAGTTAGGATCAGGTGTTGACCTTAGATTGTGTTAACAAACATGTTGACTGAGAAGAAGTGTTTTGTTTAGAGAGGGGGTATCTTGCACTTGTAGACAAATGTCGTATTCTTTACCGTGCCTATAAACATGACCAGTGGACTTTTTTTGTTTGTTCTGTAGGTTACGAGATGAAAATGGTCACGTTGTTGAACACACCGAGGTACCATTTCTATGATACTTTCAAAGTTATCACTTTTATGTGTACCAGTAGTATTTTTGAGTCTTTCGTAGCAGTTTATTTCTTTATTTGCTTCCTAAATGCCGGTTTGCAATTTTAACTGCATTATGTATGGTATGATCATACAACATTGTACTATGTAAACCTTAGGATTTGTATTGAATACCCACCTCAGTTTCAGTACATTGTTCTTCGAACATGTTCTTTGCTTTGATAGGCATATGCTATGTGATGCTTTGATAAGTGAGGAATCACATGAAACTTACCCACTCGTATTAACATATTTGAATTGGACGGAAAAGATTTGATGAATTTCCTCATAATCAATGTTTTGATGTATCATAAAATTGTCCACAATACCTATGTAACTGTGATTTCAATGTCCATCAAGTGTCCAGAAAATTTGTCTCTTAATCAGTTGTCACTGTCTCGTTGTAGGGCTAATTGTTATGGATCCATACCCTGTGATTTTTCTTTCCTTTTATTCTTTTATTCCTTCCTATAGATCAGGGGATTTATAGCATCCTACGTACACATATTTGGCCTTGTGGCATCAACGAGACAATAAAGTTGTCCATTCTTGATCCTTTCTCCATGTTCCCGTACTATTGAAGTACATCCCATAACAATGTTTGGTGCATATGGTTATTTTCTCTGATTACTTACACTTTTCCCATTTAGCTTATGTTCTAAGGTCACTCACAGTTTGTAGTATATCGCCCTTGGTGAAATGGAATGCCATATGTCGTGAGTTATATGTTCTGTAGTCTATTGACACTTAATAGTTCTTATTTATCATATATTTTTTCTTTAATGAGTTTGTGATGTACACTCTTCTCCCATTATGTCTGTTTTATTCTCTGTAGCCAATGTGCTGTCCTTGTGGGCCTCAGCGGAGGGTACCTTCATCATGCGGAAATGTTTGTATGTGCTTTTCAATTTGTTTCTTGTTTCTTGAACTTTACATGCATGATGCCTCTTACGGTCTTGTGGTATTGAATTTGCAACTTTCTTTTGGTTAGTTGACAAGTTGATGAAGGGAAAAGCCAATACTGCCCACTGTGTTCGTTTCCCGGGTGACTGGTAAGGACCTTGCACTAAGTACTAAGTTCTTCACTGTACTTATGTTTTTTCTTGGACGGTTGATAATTGATTTTTGATAAGTTCTAGCAGATATGCCATAGCCCTCTGATATTTTTGAATATATGTGAAATGAGGTGGGTGTATATAGCAATATATGAGGCTAAGTCATTTTTCTTGGTAGTAGAGTTGTAGTTGTGTAAAATTTTATTTGTTTCCATATTCCTTTTGTTTTCTTCGTAATTTTGATACCATATTCATCATTTTTCATGAATCCGTGATATTTGATACATTTTTATTGTTAAGTGACCCGTCAATTATAAATCATATGAAGACACTTGATTTTTCTTTTTCTGGGAGTTAAGCAGCTTGAACTAAGATTACTGAGAGTTCGAAATTATTTTACATGCAATAATTGTTTGTTTTGGCAACACAAGTGATGGAAGCTACAGAATATAAACAATTTCACATGGACAATATATTTCCTTTTTGATGTTCGTGTTTATTCATCCCGTAATTTCATTATTCAATAAGTGAATTTCTTATTTATTTTAAACCATTTAGGTTCCATGTTTTTGCTATTGGACAGCGGTCAGTGGGATTCAGTGTTCTAATTCAGGTGAAGACAGGGTCTACAGTTTCGGTATGTTTCCTTTCCAAATGCATATACCATATCCATTTCTTGTAATATAAAGTCCTTGTTTATGCCATAAACAATTATTCATTGTACATAACCTGATTTGATCTTGCACATGTGATTGAATCTTGTATTTTGGCCTTGGTGCTGAAAATTAGAGTTCGTTTAATGTTCATGCTGGACTCTATACAGTTTTCCATTCCTTGTAGAACAAATTTCCCTATTCTCTTTTACTTGACAGTATTTCATCGTCTTATGTTGCTTATAGTAAGTGTACAATTTAATTTCATAACCAAGATTTATGTATAATTTATTTGCCACCAGGAAGTGCTTGTTGGTCCTGAAAACAGAACAGCCATATCCAATGATAACTTTTTACGAGTCAATCTTATTGGAGATTTTGTTGGTTACACAAATATACCATCATTTGAGGATTTCTACCTCGTAATCCCAAGGCAGGTATGCTTGCTGCACTGATGTAATTGTCATTAGCATCTGCTATGAGACTAGATAATATGAAAGTTCTTAGAAGTGATTAAGCTGGTCTATTAATTTTTTTTTCTGAACTCCAGTTCTGCATCTTACGATTTTCTTATATTGCTGAGAGTTTCCTCTTAATTTTGTGGAAGGTGGGCCCTGGTCAACCCCAGGATATGGGGAGGAACTTTTCTATGTGGATGCTGCTGGAGAGAGTTCGATTTTCTTTAGATGGTTTTGAATGTAACAAAATTGGTGTCAATTATGAGGCTTTCAATGGGCAACCAAACTTTTGCTCTTCGCCGCTCTGGAGTTGCTTGCATAATCAAATATGGAATTACTGGGTGGTTTGTATATCCAGCCTGAAATCTCCATCTTTTCTGGTGTATGCTCGTAATTTTAGTCTTCTCTTATCATTGTTAAATGGGATTTTTATAGGTACTAATTGGTATTGATTTTCTTGGTATTTGTGTAAAATTGTTTTTCTCCGGAATGTGCATGAAAGTTGCATACTTGCTCTACTGTTTTTCACATAAACTATGTTGAATTTATGTTCTATTGTAGATACTTGTTAGGTAAGCAGGATTTTCTTTCCTTCTGTATAATGAGATATTTCAGATAGTCTTGGTTATGTACTTGGTCTATAGTTATTTATAGTTGGTATGAAACTGGTGAAAATGTTCATATTCTGACAGGCTGACCAGAACCGAATTCAAAGGAATCAGTTGCCACTTTATGGGGTGGAAGGAAGGTTTGAAAGGATAAACCAGCATCCAGTTATGTTTCAGCAATTTTAGAATTACATTCACAAGGATTTATACAGTTTGGATTTACTTATCATTTTTCTGATCGGATGCAGAATGCCGGGACTCATTCGTTCTCCATAGGAGTCACTGAAGTTATTAATACAAATCTCTTGATAGAACTAAGTGCTGACGACGTAGAATATGTCTATCAAAGGTTTGTACTTTTTTGGGCTATTCATTTTTCGAAGTTTTTATTATTTTCCTTATACACTTTACCCTATTCCTCGTATGTTCTCTCTATCAGCATCTGTTTGCCTCTCAACGTGCATATGAGGGAGGGCATTACACTGTTAATCCATTCATTAAGGGCTTTGAATCTAGTGGTTGTCTGGTGATAAAATGGTGTTTTCACTTTGACATCTAAAACTAATCGCCAGCAGCTGTTGTATATATTTGTAGGAGTCCTGGGAAAATCTTAAGCATCAATGTCCCAACATTTGAGGCCCTTACTCAATTTGGAACTGCAACAGTAACAACCACCAATACTGGTGAAGTGGAAGCATCATATAGCTTAACGGTATGCTTTTAATTTTCCTTATGTAGATCTTAAACTTGGTTGTGATTGCTGCACATGAAGAAATTCATGTGTTATTTATTGGTCCTCTAAGTTCTATATTTTTTATTTTCTATTTGTTAAAAGGTTAAAAAAATCAAACACCTTGCTTATAAGAATTTGAGAGCATGCCCTACTACATCTATTTACAGCTTCAATGAAGTATTTTTGTCTACAACTTCAGTGAATGGCTGTTACAATATGTAGTTTCAGATCTGATGAATTTTCCCGTCTTGCAGTTTGATTGCTCTAGTGATGTCACCCTTATGGAGGTACGCTTTTCCCTAGTGCTCTTGTTCTTGGTTTTAAACATGATCAATGACTATGTATTTATAAAGGATATTGTTTCGCAGGAACAATTCTTTATTATGAAGCCAAAAGAAATGTCGACCCGATCCTTCAAACTTTACCCACCAACTGATCAAGCTGCAAAATACGTATGCGCAGGTAAGATGAGCAGTGGTTCACACAGATGATAGAATGGCCTAAATTTATAATGATAGGACTAACTTTTGAGTTTGAATGCACAGCTATTCTAAAGGACTCAGAATATAAAGAAGTAGATAGAGCCGAGTGCCAATTTTCTACAACATCTACTGTCCTGGATAATGGAACACAGGTTGAGTTGAATCAATATATGAGGCAGTTTAGATCTAGTATATCAGCATGTTTATTTTTTAAAGTCTGAATACTTTCGAAGTAATATAAACCTTGTGGCTATTGATTTATATGATTAATGAACCACTGAAGTCATTCATTTCGGCAGGGTAATCCCTTTAGTCCACCAAAGAATGGCACAGCCAGTTTTTTTGAATCTATGGAAAGTATTTGGAACAATCTGTGGAATGTTTTGGTAGATTTCGTCACTGGAAAAACTTGCAGGTACTTGCCTGATTCATTTTTGAACTTTGGTGTTCTCTAAATTCACATTCTCAATTAATGGTTCTTTGATTGACTCCTTTTCTCTCCAACTTTTCAAACATGGATTGCATTATAACCGTCGTTAATTTCTCTACATTTTAACAATCTTGTGATTTTTATGAAATCTCATTGATTTCTCTCTTTACATGTGCAGAAGGAAATGCGCTGGATTCTTTGACTTCAGGTGCCACATACAGTACATATGCATGAGTTGGATTGTGATGTTTGGTCTACTCTTGGCAATTTTTCCAACAGGTAAACTAATTTCTCAGTAAACTTACATATAAGCGGATGATTTTAGAGATGCAACAAGTGCATGACATATTATACGTTGAGGTGCAGTGCTTGTGCTTCTGTGGCTTCTACACCAAAAGGGACTTTTTGATCCTATATACGATTGGTGGGAAGATCATTTTTGGGATGATACTCAGCACAGCAAGGATTATCGAAAGCACAAAGTTGACGTAGACCGCCCGCGCACTCATGCTCTTAAACATAATGGGCATGAAGCGACGCACCACAAGCATGGTTCTCACTATAAGCGAAGAAACATTCACCACGATTACAGGCATAACCAGCTTGAAAGAGGCAGCGATTATTACTACCATCTTCACCATGTCCATAAAGACAAGCACAAGCATGGGCGAAGAAAGCATTCAAGCGTTATGCAGATAGTTGACGAAAGTCATGGATACCATGCCAAGAAAAAAGGAAGGAGAGCAACAAAAGACTATTGAAAGTGACAAGACACGATCAAGAGTGAATTTTCTAAGTACAAGGACTCAATTGACACAACCTCGTACGGTAGATCTGTAAATAGTAACAGCACAATATATTTGTGAGAGAACACTTTTGTTTTCTCTGTTGGAAATTCAAATCAAAACAGGTTGTAAAATGTTGCTGCTAGCTGTTTGTTTCTTTCCAGCTACAAAGAACAAAGTCTCCTCCATGTGCTAGCCGAAAGGTGTTGAAAGACAGCAAGGAATGATGCAGAGCATGTGTGTAAAAGTGTCTAGCAGCTGGTGCATATGTGAAAGGGTGTAAAGATGGTAATCACCATTTGTTGCTGCATGTGTTTGAACGGCTGGAACACCATCTCTTATTGCATGTGTTGTCTTATTGTTTATTAATTTCTGTTTTGTATAAATAGGCCTTTCATGCTAGGCTTTAGGCATCATCCGAATCCCATTTTCTGATTGTATTCTCTCAGGTTCATAAGCTTGTAAGCTTCTGTTTTTTCATCAGTTTGTAAACTGCCTTTTATTTCATATATCAAGAAAGTGTGGTTCGTGGAAGCTTGTTATTTCCTATCCCTTCTCCATTTGTTAGTCCAATTTTATTGAGAGTGAAAGTGAGAGGTGTGATAGAGTTTGTAAACTTATCACCCACATATTTTGGTATTGAGTTAGTAAACTCTTGTGAATACCAACAATTGGTATCAGAGCCAGAATACCATTCTGGCAAGTGCAGTAGCTATGGCGTCCAATTTAGTGCAACTCCAGGTTCCCACATTGAAGAAAGAAAATTATGAAAGATGGTGCATCCAATTCAAAGCATTGTTTGGATCACAGGAGCTATGGGAAGTTGTCAGTAGTGGGTATGTTGTACCCACTGCCGAGCAAGAAGCTGCATATACTGCAGAACAAAGGAACACTCTCAAGGACTTACGAAAGAAGGACCAGAAGGCACTGTATCTTCTATACCAGGGTCTAGAAGATTCAACGTTCGAGAAAGTTGCAGAAGCAACAACGAGCAAGCAAGTATGGGATGCACTCAGTACAATCTACAAAGGAGTAGATCGAGTCAAGAAAGTAAGGTTACAGTCACTTCGAGCAGATTTTGAAACTGCTCATATGAATGAAGGGGAGAGCATCTCCGACTATCACTCAAGGCTCATTATGATAGTAAATCAGATGAGGAGAAATGGCGAGAGACTCGATGAAGTACGAGTTGTGGAGAAGATACTCCGGTCACTCACATCTAAGTTTGAGCATGTGGTGACTGCCATTGAGGAATCCAAGGATTTGGAGGTGATGAGCGCAGAGGAGCTACTAGGATCCCTCCTAGTTCACGAGCAACGCATTCAGAAGAATGCAAACCCCACAACGCTAGAGCAAGCTTTGGAGTCAAAGTTGAATATTGACAAACCAAATGGAGGTCGTGGGCAGTGGAACTCACGTCGTGGGAGTTCATCTAACCGTAGCCGAGGACGAGCTCGAGGAAGAGGTCGAGGCTATGCACAAAATCGAGGTCAGTCTCAGGAGTGGAGATCTACTCGAGGAAAGGCGCATATCCAGTGTCATAACTGTAAGCAATATGGACATTATGCCAATGAATGTTCACATAAAAATGGTGAGCATGTCAATATGGCAGAATCAAGTGGAAATACTGATGAAGAACTTACAGTCTTGCTAGCACACCATGATTCCAGTAGGCAACAAGATGTTTGGTATTTGGACTCTGGTGCAAGCAATCACATGTGTGGAAAGAAGGAGTTTTTTGCCGAACTCAAAGATGGGGCCTATGGATCTGTAAGTCTTGGTGACTCCTCAAAGTTGCCAGTTGAAGGCAAAGGGAAGATCAAGATCATCCAGAAGGATGGTAAAGAAGAATACATCTCCGATACCTACTACATACCAGGTATGAAGAGCAACATTCTAAGCATTGGTCAACTGCTCCAAAAAGGGTACATTATACATATGGAGAACATGCTTCTCACTCTCAGGAATGCAAGGAGAAAGCTTATTGCACGTGTTCGAATGTCAAAGAACCAGATGTTTCCGTTGAATTTGAACACAAAGATTGGAAGCTGCAACATCGGTGTAATGGAAGATGAGTCATGGAAATGGCATCTTCGATTTGGCCATCTTCATTTCAATGGCCTAAAGTTGCTGTCAAGTGGAGGAATGGTTCATGGTCTACCCCAAATTGAAGCCACACGCCAAGTATGTGAAGGTTGTGTGCTTGGCAAGTAAGCACGACTATCTTTCCCTGTTGGTGATACATGGAGAGCAAAGACACCACTGCAGTTGGTGCACACAGATATATGTGGTCCATTGGATCCCATGTCTTATGGAGGTAATAGGTATTTTATTACCTTCATTGATGATTTCAGTAGAAAGACTTGGGTCTATTTTCTCAAGGAGAAGTCAGCTGCCCTAAAAATTTTCAAGGAGTTCAAGGCACTCACAGAGGCTGAAAGTAACCACAAGCTTGTGGCTGTGAGATCAGATAGAGGTGGATAGTACACCTCCAATGCTTTCCAAGCATACTGCAAGGAGCAAGGAATTAGGCATCAACTTACTGCTGCCTATACCCCACAGCAAAATGGGATAGCCGAAAGAAAGAATCGAACCATCCTTGACATGACAAGGTCCATGCTTAAGGAGAAGAATTTGCCAAAAGAGTTATGGGCAGAAGCTGTAGCTTGTTCGATTTATTTGTTGAATCGATGTCCAACAAAGAGTGTCAAGAGGATGACACCACAAGAGGCTTGGAGTGGATATAAGCCGAATGTTACACACCTAAGAATTTTTGGGTGTGTTGCATATGCTCAAGTTCCAGAAGCCAAGAGGAGGAAACTTGATGATAGAGGTGAGAAGTGTGTGTTTGTGGGCTATAGTGAAGAGTCCAAGGCATACAAGCTCTACAACCCACTAACTAGTGGTTAGTAGAGATGTCATCTTCAGTGAGGAAGAGACATGGAAGTGGAACAACAAAGAAGTTAGTAAAGAGAAGATCGTCTCCACTGATTTTGAAGAACCAGAAGTTGTACCACCGATTGAGCAACAGCCTGCTCAAACAATCACAACAACTCCAGTGCACAGAATTGCAAGGAGTGGTCCTACATCTAGTGAGGAAAGCAGCTCCTCAACTCCAGTGAGGTTAAGGAGTCTCACAGAGATTTATGGACAAGAAGAAGAAGAAGAAGAAACCAACCTTTTCTGCTTGTATGCAGACCACGAGCCTCTCTCATTCAATGAAGCTGTGGAAAAAGATTGTTGGAAGAAAGCCATGGAAGAAGAGATCCATGCCATCGAGAAGAATGACACTTGGGAGCTGACAAAGCTCCCACCAAATCAGAAGGCTATTGGTGTCAAGTGGGTTTACAAGATCAAACACACTGCAGATGGGAGTGTGGATCGATACAAATCAAGGCTTGTAGCAAAGGGCTACAAACAGAAGTATGGAGTGGACTATGATGAAGTCTATGCTCCAGTTGCAAGACTTGACACGGTAAGATTACTAATCTCTCTTGCCGCTTATCATAAATGGAAAATTTATCAACTAGATGTCAAGTCAGCCTTCCGTAATGGAGTTCTTGAGGAAGAAGTGTACGTGGAACAACCAGAAGGCTTCCAAGTACAGGGAAAATAAGATAAGGTGTATCGTTTGAAGAAGGCTTTGTATGGCCTCAAGCAAGCACCACGAGCTTGGAACTCAAGGATTGACAACTACCTTCACCAAAATGGATTTCAGAAATGTCCATACGAGCATTCAGTTTACATGAAGAATGGTGCAAAATGGGAGTTCTTAATTATTTGTCTCTATGTAGATGACTTGTTGTTTACAGGAAACAATGAAGCAATGTTCTGTGAGTTCAAGCAATCCATGTTCAGTGAATTCAAGATGACTGACAATGGATTAATGTCATACTTTCTTGGCATAGAAGTGAAGCAAGGAAGTGATGGTATCTACATTTCTCAACAAAAGTACATGAGAGATATATTGGAGAAATTCAATATGGACAAGTGCAATATTGTCAACACTCCAGTTGCAACTGGATTGAAGCTGTCTAAGGAAGGAGAAGGTGAGTTTGTAAACTCAACCGTGTACAAAAGCTTGGTTGGAAGCCTAAGGTACCTTACAATCACAAGACCTGATATAGTTTATGGTGTTGGACTCGTGAGTCGATACATGGAAACACCAAGGGAGTCTCATTGGCTGGCCACCAAGAGAATTTTGAGGTACATAAGAGGTACTCTAAACTATGGTCTATTTTATAATTTTGGTGAAGATGCAAAATTATTTGGTTATTCAGATAGTGATTGGGGAGGTGACCAAGATGAAAGGAAAAGCACAACTGGCTATGCCTTTTTTCTAGGTTCAACAGCTTTCTCGTGGACTTCAAAGAAGCAGTCAATCGTTGCCTTGTCATCATGTGAAGCCGAGTATGTAGCTGTAGCCTCAACCGTGTGTGAGGCAATTTGGTTAAGGAATCTGTTGAAATCAGTGTGTCATTCACAAGAAGAATCGACCTTGATTCATGTGGATAACATTTCAGCCATCAAGCTTGCTAAGAATCCAGTCCAACATGGGAGGAGCAAGCACATCGATACCAGGTTCCATTTTCTGAGGGACCATGTGAAGCAAAAGACAATTGAACTTGTCTACTGTCACACCAAGGAACAAGTGGCAGACATCTTCACAAAGCCATTGCCAATTGAATCATTCCGGCTACTGCGTGAAATGTTAGGAATGAAGGCGTTTTGATTTGAGGAGGTGTGTTGGAAATTCAAATCAAAACAGGTTGTAAAATGTTGCTGCTAGCTGTTTGTTTCTTTCCAGCTACAAAGAACAAAGTCTTCTCCATGTGCTAGCCGAAAGGTGTTGAAAGACAGCAAGGAATGATGCAGAGCATGTGTGTAAAAGTGTCTAGCAGCTGGTGCATATGTGAAAGGGTGTAAAGATGGTAATCACCATCTGTTGCTGCATGTGTTTGAACGGCTGGAACACCATCTCTTATTGCATGTGTTGTCTTATTGTTTATTAATTTCTGTTTTGTATAAATAGGCCTTTCATGCTAGGCTTTAGGCATCATCCGAATCCCATTTTCTGATTGTATTCTCTCAGGTTCATAAGCTTGTAAGCTTCTGTTTTTTCATCAGTTTGTAAACTGCCTTTTATTTCATATATCAAGAAAGTGTGGTTCGTGGAAGCTTGTTATTTCCTATCCCTTCTCCATTTGTTAGTCCAATTTTATTGAGAGTGAAAGTGAGAGGTGTGATAGAGTTTGTAAACTTATCACCCACATATTTTGGTATTGAGTTAGTAAACTCTTGTGAATACCAACATTCTCAACCAAATGTCAATAATTCACAACTAAATTGACTTCATATGCATTGAATTCGACCAAATGTCAACCCAGAACCTTTTATTTTCTCCCCTGTGATATGATCCACACGCTTTGCCATCTCATCTGTGAAATGATGCTTCCAATCCCCAATCTGGCCTTTCCTGAAGAAGTCACGGTTATTAACAACGAACTTGAGGCTACTAGCATTTGGCTCTTGGAGCTGGGCGGTTTTTTTAATCTCCAAACTGCTCAAATGCTCAAAACTGCAAAGCTTTATGATTTGATCCACCACCCCTTCGCTCTCTTCCTCCGCTGAAAAAGGCTGACCGACGAACTCAGCCAATCTCTTCACATAAAGAACCGGCTCCTGCTTCATAGTCTCATACTTCAAGAATAATACTTTCGCAGGAAACTCCAATTCTTGCTTTCCAAAACCCTAGTACATGGTCCCAGAAGGGTCCATAATCCGCGACGCCTTGGCAGAAAAGCTCGAATGCTTCTTCCAGTGAAAGGGGGTCCAATTCTTTAGCCCTCAACTCATAGGGTGATACATATGACGGCCTAGGATTGATTTTTAAGGGAAGGATCTCTCTTCCTCCTATTTCCAACGGTAATATCACACACTATGTATGATAGAATATTCACTCAACACACATCATCATCTTCTACATTCTCTCTGCAATTTTCCCAGAAATCCAAAATATACAAACCTCCATTGAAGATCAGTAAACGTACGTAAACACTAACACCCGCTTTCGGCTTATGCATTGACAACTATTTCTTTTCTGAGGAATTATTGAAATGTTCTTAGATAAGATTGAGTGAAGTTTTTGAAAATTGTGATATGTAATCAAATAAGTAGTTCTGAACTGATATAAGGTGATGCTACGCTTCCCATATGATCGAAGTCTCAGAACTTACACTCACATCCCTTACTTTCGATTCCGTTGCGTTTGATATTTTTACACATGCATGCATGCTGATCATTTAATATATATGGACTTGAATAAAATAAAAATAAAAGTTTTGGATTAGGGCTTATATATTGGGTCAGGTTGATAACAGTTGGACTCGTAAGTCACCCGTTAAGATACCGATTGAGTTCGGATCAAACCGCAAATCACCCCGTTAAAGTGTTAAGAGTAAAAGACTTAGACAACTAAAATAACATCAGATAAAAAGCCTAGATGTTTTAGGGTTTAATTGTTGTGCATTATTCTTTTTCATAGGAGGTAAATATATATTTGTACAAAAGGTTCTATAACAAGAAATAAGGATCCCAATTATACAAGGAATCAATCACATAATTATATTCCTAAACTAAATGGTTGACTCACGCCAACACTTCTCCTCAAGTTGGTGGGTAAATATCTCCTAGACCCAACTTGCTAAGTGAGTCTTGAAACCTCCTCGTTGACACCGCATGAGTTAACACATCAGCTAACTGTTCCTTGGACCTCACATATGGAATATCAATTAATTTGACATCCAACTTCTCTTTAATGAAGTGTCTATCCACCCCCACGTGCTTAGTACGGTCGTGCTGAAATGGATTATTGGCTATTTCTCTTGCCACTTGATTGTCACAATATAACGACATAGTCTCCTTAGGTTTAAAACTAATCTGTAGACATGTAAATTTCGTTGCATACAAATGATGCATTACAAAGCTCCATGTGGCATGACTCATCACAAATGGACAAGTTATCAATGACATGTGGCACAAATCAAGCAAAGAAAGAATAAAACTTCCCCAAAACTCGGCAAAAGGGGGAAGAGATCCTTTAAAATCGGCAAGGAGCCCAAGTTGCTCCCAAAACCGGAAAGAAAGCTAAAGCATCTTTACAAAACAAGCAAGAATTGAAGATTGCTCACAAAATAGGCAAGAAAGCCCTATAATTCGACCAAGCAAGGGAAGGTGGTTGAAATTAAGACACAAAACATGCCTAAATTCTCCCATGAACGAATCAAGACACAAATCAAAGCCAAATCCACCCAAAGGCATGACTTTGGAAGTTTATAAATACAAGGTCCCAGGACAAATAAAGGGTTGACAATTTCTACATTGAAGGACTGAAACTCTCACAAAAGGAGAACCTCTGCCAAATGTTTGAAGACTAATACGCTACTAAAGTTCTCTTCGAAGAACGTACAACAAAAGCCAAAGCTTTCTTTTGACCAAAGCTGAAGCATTCTCTTGAAGAATCAATAAGCACTTGTGCTGATTCCTTCAAGACTTTGTTGCAAGCTCAAAACTTGTAACGACGTTTGATTCAAGATCAAGTCGCCAAGACCCTTGAATCAACGAAATCCTACATCAACACTACCTTTGCCACAACTTTGAGGTGAAGACCATCCACGCATTGTTTGAAACTCAAAACTTGAAGCAATCATTCAATCATTTGTCCAAGATCAAGTCATCACGACTTTTGGATCAACAACTTACATATCTACATCAAATTTGAAGACTGAATTAGAGGAAATTGTAAACAAAGATTGTAACCCTTCAAATTCATCAATACAAATCTACTTTGTACACGTGCTCTTGTTTCATTCATTATAGAATTTTCGTGTTTACAAATTTGGCACGCCCGGTGAGACCTCTCTGCCTCTCATCTCTATCTTCAAATCCACAAGAAACACACATGGCATCAAGAAAGGATCAACCTATTCCCGTAACCAACTCGAAGAACAAGAACATCCTTCCCGCAAGTGATGGCACTTTGGGCGTCACAACCCGAAGCAAGGCAAAAACTCCATCTGCTGTGGTTTCCACCCCTACATCAACTCTGCCGAAGGAGCAAGAGCACCCAAGGCATGAGCCAGTGATCACCCTGGCCTCGCTAAGGGCACCAAGGGAAGAAAGCTCGAGGAGGTACTCCGAGTCGTTGACTACCGATGCCGACTCAAGCAGCAACTCGTATCCCGTAGCCATACAAGTCATGACTACTGGTGCGACTTTAATTGAAGAGTAGCTGGCATAAATGAGCGAAGCAATAGCAAGGCTGACAAAGACTGTGGAGGAAAAAGACTTGCAGATTGCTACACTTGTCAATTGTCTGAAGACGCAGCACGGTGAGAAAGCTGACCCAAAGGTTGATCCACCAAAGAAGGAAATTGATGAAAATGAAAAGCCTCTGATGGACAAAGTTGAGGAGAAGCTAGAGGTGGACTGAGTTATTACGCTTATGGGATTTTTCTTTATCCAGCAGCTGCAAGAGATGATCATGAGCACGATCAAGGTGCAGTACGAAGGAAGCTCACATGACTTCGTGCTGTATTCAAAGCTCTACTCTAAGAAGATTGATGCCTTAAGGATGCCAAGCGGTTATCAACCGCCAAAATTCATGCAATTCGATGGAAAGGGCAATCCTAAACAACATATTGCCCATTTTATCGAAACTTGCAACAACGCTGGGACGGAGGGAGACTACATCGTCAAGCAATTCGTGCGCTCCCTGAAAGGTAACCCCTTTGACTAGTACATTGACCTCGAGCCCGAGTCCATTAACAGCTTGGACCAGCTTGAAAGGGAATTCCTCAACCGCTTTTACAGCACTCGCCGCACTGTAAGCATGCTGGAGTTGACGAGTACAAAGCAGTGGAAGGACGAACCTGTCGTTAACTACATTAATAGATGGAATTCATTAAGTCTGGATTGCAAAGATCGGATTTCTAAAACCTTCACCTTGAGATGTGTGTTCAAGGCATGCACTGGGGTTTACATTACATCTTCCAAGGCATAAAACCGAGAACATTAGACAAATTGGCAACTCGATCCCATGATATGGAGCTGAGTATTGCTAATCATGGGAAGAAGAAGCTGATCACCAGCTAATCATGGGAAGAAGAAGCTGATCACCAACTTAAAAAGGATAAGGTGTTCGCCCCAAAGGTAGACAAGACTGGGAAAAAACCTGCCAAAGAAGCTTTTACCGTCCATACTACCCCTATCAAGACCTTCTTTGCGCCCATCAAGATCTCCTCCAAAAACAAAACGAAGGAGATGAAGAGAGATAAACCTTCTCGCACCCAAGACAAGTACAAAAACGCCATGAGGGAACTAGAGTAGAAGACGTACCTTTTTCCTGACTTTGACATGGCTGCAATGCTAAACGACTTGCTGGAAAAGAAGGTGATTGAGTTACCCGAATGCAAGCGCCCCGAAGAGATGAAATGCTTAACGACCCTAGGTACTGCAAATACCATCTTATCATAAGTCATCTTATCGGTAAGTGCTTTGTCTTCAAGGAGCTCATCATAAAGCTAGCATAACAAGGGAAAATTGAACTCGACCTGGAAGACACGGCCTCAACACATACTACTATGATTGCATTTGGTTCCTTCGATCCAGTGTCTCTCAAAGTAATGGCTGACTACTCCTGTCCATGCTCAAGCTACATGGCACATTCTGCACAACCATCGCTAAGGGTAAGCAACCAAAATGCATCTATCGACGATGAAGAAGGGTGGACACTGGTGACCTACAAAAAGATAAGGAAGCCAAGACCACAAGCCATATGGCCAAAGGTGGAACAAGGGAGAAAGCACCGCTGCCGCAACAATAGAAAGCCCAAAAGGAGCGTAAGAGCTGCTAAGCCAACATACGTAGGGGAACTTATGGAGCGAAAGTCGTGCATTCCCGTCTCCTTGCATGAGTATTTCCCAAAGGACTTCTTCCAACAGTGCACTACAGCTGTCTGTCATATGGTTGAAGTGGAGATAGAAGAGCCCCAAAAAGGCAAAGTTATCGCCATCGAGGAAATAAGGCTTGCCAACATACTTTAGCATCGAGAAAGCACTACGATTGCCCAAGGAGATGTGAAAAGCACTAGTAGCGGTCTTGGCGAGCCCCAACGACCACAAAGTGCAAGAAAGCAATAACGAAGCTCAAAGTTTCGACCACACGAATATGTCGCGTGTTGTGTTACCCATGAGGCAATTAACTTCACTGACAAAGACTTGCTGCTGGGATCAAAGCCTCACAACCGTCATCTCTTCGTCTCTGGGTACGTGATAGAGAAAAAAATTAACCCTATGTTTGTGGATAGTGGGTCGACCATAAACATTATACGAAAGTCAACAATGACCACAATCGGCATCAAGGTGGATGAATTATCCCGAAGCTGCCTCCTAATCCAAGGTTTTAACCAAGGAGAACAAAGAGTGATGGGCATGATCAGAGTGGAAATGACTATTGGCAAACTCAAATCAAGCACGCTATTCCACGTGATTGATGCAGGAACTTCTTACAACTTGTTCTTAGGAAGACATTGGATCTACGAGAATGGAGTAGTGTTGTTCACCCTTCATCAATGCTTAAAGTTCTACCGAGAAGGAGTAAAGGTGATACAAGGCGACACCAAGCTATTCATAAAGCTGAATCACACTACGCGGACGCCAAGTTCTACATGGATGAAGACATGGTGCCCAAAGCTCTTCCAAAAAAATCAAATCCACAGGCAAAGTCGTACCTAAGAAATAAGAGTGGTAAGCCATGCCCAAAAAACAAGAAGGGGAAGCTGTGTCATCTTCAAGCAAACACGACGATGAGCCTGCTAAGCCCACAACAATAAAAGGGAGTCTGACGCCCTCAAAAGGACCGAACACACCCATCTTTCAATACATCCCAATGTCTAGAATAAAAAATAGCCAATCCCTGTTTGAAACTAGAACAAGCAAAGCCAACACACAGTTGCATAAGGACGATGTAAAGTTGCTCAAGACAAATGCATTTTTACCTCTGACACAGCTAGGCGACGCTAAAATTTCAAAACCACCGCAAGGTTTCATAAAACCCCTACCTAAGGGGGTGAAACCAAGCTCTTTTCCAACCAAGAGGACCGAAGAAGGTTTCGACCCAAATGCCTACAAACTCATGTCAAAGGCTGGGTATGATTTCGCCTCCCCTTCAAATCTTGGAAAGAAGGTTTCAAACACTGTCAACAACAAAGAACATGACCTCACTGAGACTCAAAAGAAGTTAAAGGAGCATAGTTACGGAGTTGACAACAACAAAGCTGGACTTGGCTTCACACCAAATACATCCGTGAAGATTTCAAGAAAAGTGAAAAACGCTAGCACTCAACACATTAGCATGAGCGTTGAACAAAGTCAAGAGGGGCCTAAACCTGCCCCTTGAACATCAGTTTTTAATAGGCTGAACCGTTCAAAACTCAAAATTTTGGCACTTAATCGCATTGGTGGTCAAGACCAAACCTTCGTCTTCAAAAGGCCTAACACGTCAACACCCCGAAACCCAAGAAACAAAGCAACATGGCTAGCTCTCATTCGTAACGGTCGGCCTTGGAAAGACTCAAAGAAACCAAGAAGCTTTCTAGAAAGAGGAAGACAACGCCCAAGGAAGAAAAGCTTGACGTCCAGCAGAAAAAGATGAAGTTTGAAGCTCGATTCCTTCAAGGATGAAACGCCAAGCAACCTTGGAAGTTGACACAAAAGGACAACTAAAGGTAAAGAAGTGCATCATCGTTTCCACTGGCCAATCTTTATGCCAACAAGCCCAAGAAGATGGCACTGATGATCTCAAAGAGTTCAACTTAGGCACAAGCAAGGAACCCAAGCCTATCTTTGTAAGTGCACTACTAAGTGCATACGAAATCGAGGAGTACTACTAACTGCTAATGGAGTACAAAAACGTCTTTGCTTGGACTTACAAATAAATGCCCGGCCTTGACCATACCATTGTTGTGCATTGTCTTGTAGTCAAGCCTAGAACTCGACTGATAAAGTAAACTCAAAGATGCTATCAATCCGAGCTCCCACAAATTGAGGTCGAGATTGACAAGCTAATCGAAGTAGGCTTCATTTAAGAGGTGCATGATGCGAGATTTATACGCACACAAATTAAACCCTCTTTTCGTCAAATTGTAGTATATGTATAAGTAGGGATCGTTCTGGACCGGGGATTAGGAGGGATTGTTAATCACTTGGATTTGACTCAAAAACGTAAAAACACAAAATAAAATACTATACTAGACTCAAATATTGCAAAACTAAACTTTAAAACACTAAAACAAACCAAAAGACTCAAACAGTACCCAAAGCACTCGAAACTGCCTAAAAAAACACTTTCTGTGCAGTTTTGAGCACCTTGAGTACTTTGGACGAATTTGGGAAACAAAATGAATCAAAACACTTATAAGCACAAGCTAAATGTATTTCTAACTAATCTAACACTTTAAAATAAATGGGGGATTGGTTTTGGATGAATTTAAACTAAATGCACAGATTCTAATTAAAACAGATTATAAAAACGAAATTGATAAAATAGAATAATGAAAAACTAGTTAGAGGGTTCCTTATCCACACATGAACATATGCATATAATTTGATTCCCAGTTATGACTTCAACGAACGATGAATGAAAATGCTCCAAGTTAATTAGGTTCGCTTAAACTAACTTTCAGATTTCCCTAGATTCAATGGATTGAATGGAATACGCATTACAACCAAATTATTCCTAATCAAAGTCCCTAACCATGGAATACGCATGATAGAGACATTCAACAAAGATCATTAAGTTCAACGGAAATCATAAACATCGACTAGGCATTCATAACTATGGAATACGCATGTTAATCCAGCCTAGGGTTTACTAAACACAATCGTGACTAGCGATCTTTACTACTCATGAATATAAGTTCATAACGATTAGGTGAAATTCCCTTATATCCTAGCATCAAGTTTAGGCATGCAAATTAAGTGTCGACCCTCAACCCACATACATAAACAAGTTCTTAATCAAAACAGAAAAGTAACCCACATCTAAAGTTCATGAATTCATAACTGGAGTAAATCAAATCATAACCAACATATGTTCATGGCTTCAAATTCGCCTCTAACTAAAAAGAAATTAGTTCCACATGTTTAACATAATTGAATAACAATTTAAATTAAACATGAAAACAGAAACAAGAAAAGAAAGAACAAATTGATGGAATTGAATGGATGGAAAGTTAGCTACGGGGTTCATCTCCACATATGTTATACTTGCATAATAAAACGATTTCCAATTGCATTTCAACAAATCATTAATTCTCAACGCTCCAAGTTAATTAGGTCCGCTTAAATTAACCTTCAAATCTTCCTAACGTTATTGAATTGGATGATTGCATACGACAACCCAAAACATTCCCCACAAGTCCCCTACATGATTGCATAATAGAGATACAAGCAAGAATCATTACGCTCTATGAAAATTATAAGTGTTGACGAGGCATTCGTTACTATGGAATACGCATGAAACTTATGCCAAGAATTCATTTAACGCGATTGTTTATAAGCAACCTCCACTACTTGTGAATATAAGTTCGTAACTATTAGGTGAAACTCACTTATATTCTAGCGTCATATTCATGCATGAAAATTAAGTGTGCACTCTCAATAAACATACATAAATAAGTTATCAATCAAACAGTTAAACGAATTGAATCCACAACTTATGAAACGCAATTAGAAGTAATCAAATCAAAATGCAAGCATAAACATATATTTCAAATTCCCCCCTAGCCAAGGGGGGTTTAGTTCCTCATGGTACAAAACAAAGAGAATCAAAGAAACACCTAAACATTCCAACAACTCAAACTTGAATTGTATGAACGTTTAGGCCCTCTTCTCTTCCATTCCTCATTCGTACAAAACAAAGAGTATTGAAATTAAACATTGAAATCAAAGAAACACCTAAACATTCCAACAACTCAAACTTGAATTGTATGAACGTTTAGGCCCTCTTATCTTCCTCTTCGTTGTAGCACAAGGTCTAAGGATAGTTTGATGGTGTGAATGGTTTGGGGAGTGGTGAAAATGGAAGGATGGTGTTTGGATTGTAAGGGAGACTCATGGCACAAAGGGGGAAGTGTTTGTGGTATGTACAATGGATGAATTTCTGAAATGGAAGAGTGTTGTGACTGAAATATGTATGAATGAGAATGAATGAATTGTGGCTGAAATGCATGCTTATTTATAGGTAAATAAGAGGGAACATGACAGCTAGGAGGTGGGTGGAAATCTGAAATGGTGATGGGAGATGCATGTGGCTGATTTATGCATGTGATTAAAGGGTGGGAGTGCATGTGCTTTGACAGAAATGAAAGGGATAATGCACGGCTTTGAGAGGAATTGTGCTGAAATTGAATGTGAAAGCATGTGCAATGAATATGTGGCTGCATGTGTGGTGCAATGATGAAGGAATAATCTGAAAATGCAAGGTGAAATGAAGTGGAATGACAATGGCATGTGGAATGGCTGGAAAGTGTATGAAACTCACGGCAATGATGGTGATTTTCTGGTGGTGAATGGTAATGCAATGTGTTTGCATGTGAATTAAAGCTATGTGAATGATTAAGGTGAATGTGCATGTGCTTTGACAGCTAGGATGAATTAATTAAAGGGAGTGCATGTGGCTTGGCTGGAATGAATGGAATGCAATCTGAAATGGGAGATGGAATGGGATGCACGACAATGATGGTGTTTGTGTGAATGATGGCAGATTGTGTGGGTGAGTGATTAGGTTGGAAATGCATGTAAATGCAAGGTGTGAATGATTATGAGTGCATGTGGGTGAATTAAAGGATGGAATGCATGTGAATTAGGTTGGAAATCTGATGGGAACTCACGGCATTAAGTGGAGTGAAATGATTGAATGTTTAATGGTTGCATGTGGCTGAAATGAAGTGTGTATGCATGTGCACGGCACAAAGGGAAATGGTTTTGGTGAATGGCTGATTAGAATCTAGGGTGAATGGTGTGTACGGTTTTTGGGAGAGAAAGTGTGTTGGATGATTTATGGAGATGCATGTGGATTAAAGGAATGCATGTGCAATGGATATAGGAAAGGTTTAAATGCCCTAGAACTAAAGGGAACAAGGTTCCAACACTTTGGTCTTCAATTAGGTCTTCAATTTCGTCCAACACTTTGGCTCCAAGCATAAGCTATCCATCCTTAGCCCAAAAGTGCTCCAAAAGTCTCCAAAATGCATCTTTTTGCTCCTTTAGCCCTTTGGACCTACAAACACACGAAAATAGCTTAAAGTACTAAAATAACTAAAGAAACATAACGTAAATGCACGAGAACAAGCCATTTAAGTCGCATGAATATGCTCCTATCAGTGCAATACCCTAATTAAATCTCCAACATCGTCATTGTCCTTAAGAAATCTAGACAATACGCGTTTACGTAGATTTCTGCGACCTCAACGATGTTTGCCCAAATGATGACTTTCCCTTGCTAATCATCGAAATCATGATGGATGCAACCACTGGCCACGAGGCACTATCATTCATAGACGAGCTCTGTGAGAAATACAAATTCAAGCAGCACAAGTCTTCCATGTATCATGCTTCAGCCAACGATCTTGCGAAAGCATTCAACAAAACGCTGTGCAACTTCTTGAAGAAGGTGATTGGCCGAACAAAGAGAGACTGGCATGAAAGAATAAGCGAAACACTTTAGGTATATAGGATGACACATATGACTCCTACCCAAGCTACGCCTTATTCTCTCGTATATGGCATGGAAGCTGTTCTGCCACTCGAAAGTCAAATCCCTTCACTAAGGATGGTTATACAAGAAGGCTTGACTGAAGAGGAAAATGCAAAGCTACGACTTCAAAAGTTGGAAGCACTTGATGAAAGAAGGCTCAAAGCTCAACAAAACTTGGAATGCTACCAAGCACGGCTATCTAAGGCATTCAACAAGAAGGTTCACCCAAGGTCTTTCCAAACTGAAGATCTTGTCTTGGCATTATGAAGGCCCATCATCATAACTCACAAAACGAAAAGCAAGTTCACATCAAAATGGGATGGACCTTACATAATACAAGATGTCTACACCAACGGCGCTTACTTAATCATGGTGAAATATGGCTTAAAGATCGACCTCATCAACGGCAGATTCTTAAAGTGCTACTACCCTTAAACCAAACAAGCAATGCTCCTTGCCTGTATGAGCCTAAACTGCACATGGCACAATGCTCCATGTTCGCACGAGCTTCAAAGGCAACACTCAATGCTCTTCGCCTACACGAGCCTAAACTGCACAGGGCACAATGCTCCTTGTTTGCACTAGCTTAAAAGGTGACACTCAATGCTCCTGGCCCATAAGAGCATAAACTGTGTACAGATAAACAAAACCAAAAAAAAAAAAAATCAAAATCATTATCAAAATCACCATCAAAACCGTCAAAACCATAAAAAACACAATCTATCATTCCTTTGAACTACATTATGACTTAATCCCTCCTCAACCAAGGGTACGTAGGCAACTTGAAACTTCAAAACTTCAAGTATAGCCACATCACCGAAAAAAAAAATGCAAACACTTTGAAGAATAAAGAGCAAATTCAAAATGTGAAAACTTTATTTCTTTAAAGGAAAAAGTCAGCTCCAAAGCCTTATTACAAAAAAAAAAAAAAAAAAAAAAAGGCTTAAAGTACAAAGAACGGAAAACACTACTTGAAAGCTATGTCCCCAAAACTACGACGACGATCTTCAATCAATCCTTCCAAAGTCTTCAAAGTCAACACATCGGTGGGAGACAAAATGGGCAACTCTATAGCCATGCCTTTCTCTTGCTCTAGGCGTGAAATCTCCTCTTGATGCTGAGAAAGTGTAGCTTCTTGCTCCGAGAGAACACCCTAAAGTTGTGATGCTTTGACTTCCAACTGTTCTCGTTCTCGCGACAACGCTTCTAGATGCGTCTGGACAGAAGCCAAAGAAGTCCCTGTGGCTTGATAACCTTCCAAAACGGTTTGCTGTGAAGACCGAACTTGGGCAATTGATAAGTCTATTGCCGCAAGTTGTTAAGCTCTAACCTCTGGACTCAACTTCTTCGAGGAAATAGCATGCAAGGAAGAATACTCAGTTGAGGTGGCCATAAGTTCGGCAATCTTGACTCTCAAGAGTGAAGAATCAACATTAAGGTTGTCAATCGTAGAAACAAGCTTCGACAAGTCCTCCTTGAGCAACGCAAGGTCTTTCAATGAGCACTTTGAAATCCTCTTCTCAATATAGTTCTTGATATTCATGGCCACGTCAAGGTTGATGCGATGGATAAACTACTCAATGCCGTTAAGGTTCGACCCTCTCAGAGAGATCTTAAAGCCAGCTGGCAAAGATGTTAGAAGCATGATGGGCTCTTGCATACCTTCACTTGCACACATCAAACTTGGGCAACTTGGTGGATTTGGAACAAGCTCTGCATCGGACGGATCCCCAATCTCCTCGTCTGTAGGTAGATTGCCTCCAAATAGCATCTCTGTAAAGGAATGAACGCCCATGTTCGCCAAATCAAAAGAACAAGAGGGCCCAACCTAAACAAGACAAAGAAAGATGTTAGAAACAAAAGCTAAACCAATGAAAGCAAAAAAAATCACAAGAAAGAAGAAAATACATACATCTTTCTCAAGTGACACACAACCATCGAATTGAGGAGGCCTAAACACTTTCTTCTTCTTATGACAAAAATTGACATCGCTATCATCCTGAGCACATTCAAGCGGTTGCTTGTTCAAAACTTATTGACGCTGCAGCAAAACAAATTCATCTTTGTGCGAGTCAACTTCATCACCTGCCTCTTCAGAAGCATCTGAATGATGAGAAGACAAACATGGGCATTGAGAAGCTAAAGTCGCAGGTCAATCTTGCAAAGGAGCTGCACTCGTATAATCAAAAGGTGCTAGCTGCATAGGAACCGCAAAACAACCCATTCCTGGCGCATCATAGCGTGAATGAAAAGAATTGGTGTCACTTGCTGTCCCTAGGTCTTCATGATGTACCTTTAACCAGCAATGTGAAATCCCGTTCCCGGATTTCACTGTTATAATCTACGCATTGTTATTATTGAAATTTTATGTTATTTTCGGGAATTTATATTAATTTATTTGAATTTAGATTTTAATTAAATCAGTTGTGAAGTTTGAAGTTTGGAAATTAATTATTTAAAATCCGTAGATCTTTGAGGTCACAATTTATATTTCTGAATAGAGCTCGATCCCATTAACGCATAGGCGAAAGCCGTTTGCGAGTTTGGATTATAACGGTATAGTTACGGACGTTTGAAGTTGTGATACTATAGATTTTAGGAATTAATTATCTCCCACTTTGTGGGTAAGAGGCCCAGATCGATATAGGGTTAAGGAGGCCCAGATCATAATTGAAAAAAATAAAAGAAAGAAGGGGAAGCAACTAATGAGGAGGAAGAGGAAAAGAAAGGGAAAAGAAAAGAAAAAGGAAGAAAAGACCTCCCACCCGTCCGTACACTCGCGCCCCCACCCGAGCAAATTTCAACGATTTTCGCCATCTTTTCCGTCGAACCACCACCATACAACACCTGCAACTTCTTCTACAACATCCCTTCTACCATTTTCACCCAAGATTGTGGGTTTTTAGGTCAAAAATCATGAAAAACAGTGCAAGGAACCTGGAGGTGTTCGACAATGATTCGGTCGTTCCAACGAGTTTCACCACCCATCACCACCCTCAATCAACTCCCCTTAGACCCATGAACAAGATCCAACTAGTGGTAGGGGCGTTGGAACACCGAGGAAGGAGAATCGAATAACACTTACCTTAGGGTTTCCGGTGGGTTCGAGCTAAATTGGGGCTTTTTCCAGCCAAATTGGGCTTGGCCACAGGTATAAAGTTTGCTCTACTCACTGAGATCTACCTGCCTGTAAAATTTAGTAATTTTTAAAAATAGTTGAATGTTCCGGAGAGTCGAGGTGGCTGACCGCCACCTGCGGCGGCGCGTAGCGAGTGGGCCGCCAATGCTATTTTACGCTAAATTGATATCTTGATCTCAGAATTGATATCCATATGATGTGTTTTTATTATTGTGAACCTAGTTTGATTAAGGTACAATACTTGATTATTATATGAATCGATGATCTAACCGATGGATCGCGATGAGAATTTAGTATGTGGTTCTATGAACATAATGTGGACTTTGGGGAGTTATGGATTGGAAATCCGATTTACGGATCTTTCGGATCAAATTATGTAGGGTTGTTGACCCTACCGTTGACCGAGAGTTGACTTTTGGTCAACATGTCTCGACATGTTTAAATACTAAATCTAGTACCACGGGATACTAGGTGAAGTCTAATAGGGCCACATTGGTTAGAGAGTGACTGAAATATATATGATATAATTATTACCTTAATTTCTTATATTGATATCATTTGTGAATATGATTTGGGTTATAAATGAAATTTATATTGAAATGTGAATTGTGTGTGTGTGTGTGTGCCATAGACCTATGTTTATTAAATGTGAATTCTATTGAAGTGTTATTTTTATTTCTGGCCATTGATCTATTTTCATTAAGTATGATTTGACTTGTGCATTGGAAATATGGTTTATATTGTATGATTGGATTGATGTGATGCAATGTGAGGGCTAGTAGTGGACCATTAACCCATTGTCATGGGGTTTGTTGCTTTGAAACATGTGTCACCCCTCGTGTCATTATTTCATTCTCGTTTCATTGATTGGTGTTATGCATTGTACTTTGCGATTCCGTTGAGTGATGGTCTGTAATCCTTTCTACTCTGCGATTCCATTGAGTAATGGTTCGAAATCGTATCCTGGTTGGATTCCGTTGAGTGATGGTCTGAAATTGTATACTGGTTTAGATTCCGTTGAGTGATGGTCCGGAATCCCCTTTGTTGTCTTAGCTCCATTGAGTAGTCTGAAATCCCATTCTTCCGAGATGTAGGCTTCGGCTGAACTGTGTCGCTCTAGCCCTGCATTCGATGAATGGTATGTGTTATTGATGATGTGATGCTTGGCATTATTGTTTGATGTGATTATGAAAGGATGTGGGTTATGGTTATTGTAATTATGATTAGATTCATTGACCATTGTGACTAGTGAATATGATTGTGCTCCGTCCTTTGTTCTTTGTAATATTGTATGATATGCATTGTGATATATTGTTGAGACATAGCGATTTATATGATGAATGTTTGAGTATAGTGAATTGGTGAACTACGAAGGGCTTGATCCCTGTTGAGGGTATATAGGCAGTCTAACGAGGAGGTTAGATGCACCCATAAAATATTCAGAAATTACTACGCAATTTGGACTTGAGTGGTGCTTTATTCATATCCCGGAGACGAGGTATGTTAGATATACGAGTATTTGGTGACGTCACGTGTTGATCCTAGACGTATGTCGGGATCGAGACGTGACAAGCAACCTACGTAGGCACGGGTCACCGGATTGCTCTTGAACTCGTCCTTGGTCGGTAGGGTGATAAAAGCATTTGTGCATGAACGGGTACAAGACTCCTAATGCATATACACAGCTTACAAAGATTCCAGCCGTGTGTTTTCTTTCAGCTTGCCTGGCACATGTTGGACAAAACCAAACTGCTTGCTGAAATGGTGAGGATTATACGGCTGAACAATACATCGGTCTCTTTACGACAAAGAAACATACCCAGAGCGAAGACTTGTAAGATAAGACAAGTCTGAGAAACAAAGGTACGAATCTTTTATGAGGCCTCGCCGTGCCGAGCCAACCCTTGCTAGATGGTCAATTCTCAAACCTTCACAGCTTCTAAACAATGCCTACACCTACAAATCATCAAGGCTCTTTCCAGAAAGCATGCTAGAGTACTTTGTCATCAAAGGCCCCAGCTTAGGCAAAGTTGATGAAGAAGGCCCCAACTTGTCTAAAGTTGATGAAGAAAAATGAATGCCAAAGTACTCACCTAACCAACCGTAGTGGTAGGGAAGTACTGCAGCACGATCTTCGGTGCTCGCCGAGTTCGAAACAACATTCAAGCCATCATAAATATTGGCTAAAACTGGAATAGCAAGGTTGAAGCATTCATCTGCAGCCTCTTGCTAGCCACTTTGAAGACTTCGAGGTAGATAAAGTTGATGTCGTCTTTGGAGAAAACAAACTTACAAAGCCAACAAGCTAAGAAAACGGCTAGGTAAGATTCTTCAACGTGCTCTAACACTACACCAAGATCCTCAAACACTTTCAACTCAGCAGGAGCATGGCGTCTAGCTGAACCAATGGTACTTGACGAATCTGAGTTTCCCTTTGGCTTAATGGTCTTGTTGCGACCATTTTCTTCAAAGGCTTCTTGTACTTCATGGCATCCCAATACCAAAATTGGATCCATGAAGAAATCTTCATGCCTAACTTACCCTGAGCCTCCTAGGAAAGCTTGTGATACGCCCAAAACAAATAACGGCAACTCGCAGGCAATCCTCGACTATTACGATGAGAAAATTCCTCCACACCAGGAATAACCTCGTCGTAAAACTTACCCTGAATCGACAAGCCTCCTATCTTGTGGAGATCCCAAAGTGATATCGACATCTACCCTTGTGACGTGTGAAGTGTGTTAGGGATACTTCAGAAGACCACGACTTAATATGCATCGAGTTGTCTTTGGCAGGAAGAACAAGCGCCTTAGGGCCAGTCAATGGCACACAAAGTTTCAACATCATTCCCTTATCTTGCGAATCGCCTTCCTTTGGAAGAATAATGATGGTATTGCTTTTAAAACACTTGAAAATACCATGGCTGCAACAAAAAAAAAAAAAAAAAAAAAAGACAACATAAGAATAAGGTAGGACGGCAAAGAAAAAAAAAAGAGATTGCTTCACTAAAGCAAGAGACATGCGAGAAAAACCTCGTAAGCATTGGAGGATGATGATGACAAAGTCACAACAACAAAAAGAAATTAGCTACAAAGCTTGAGTAGCATGGCAAAGAAGGCAGCTACAAGACGGTCCTTCAAAGCATGTTACAGTAGCAAAGAAAACCAAAGTGCTACGCAATCGCACTACGCAACCCTGTAGCAATTACGCAAGAAGTTTCTTGCACTACACAGATTAACCTCGCTGCAGCCTTTTGCACAGCACCACGC
The DNA here is from genome assembly GCF_041283825.1 of Pyrus communis. Lineage (NCBI taxonomy): Eukaryota > Viridiplantae > Streptophyta > Magnoliopsida > Rosales > Rosaceae > Pyrus > Pyrus communis. The sequence continues at coordinate 5,961,383 of NC_142568.1, forward strand.
AGTAAAAAGTGACGCACTGCAACAAGCACCAAACAACAAAACTCACAGCAGTAAGTAGCAATTGCACACGACACAGCAGCAAGCACAATGGCAATGCATGGCAAGGGTAGTTTGTGACAAAAACACACACCCAATTGCCCTATAAATAAGGGTCAATTGCTTCCTAATGCTATAGGGAGAATACATACCAAATAACAAAAGGAAAAACAAAACAAGGAAGTACATTCCAGCTGCAAGAAGAAGGCAATTCCCAAAAAAAGAAAAAGAAAAAAGGAAGCTGATTTCAGCCATAAAGGAAAAAAAAATGTTGTTTTTTGCAACAAAAAAATCAGCAAAAAAAAAAAAAAAGGAAACAAAAAAAAAAAAAAAAAAAAAAAAAAAAAGAGGAAAGGGCTTCAAAATTTCCAAAACAACAAAGGAAAGGACATCTCCTTGCCAAAATACAAAAGAAAATCCCTTCAAGGCAAGGACAAGTCTTCAAGTGTCCCAAAACAAGGAGAAAAATACCCTCCTTGTCGTCGAAAAGAGAAAGGGGAAAGAAAAAATAAATGCAAATCCTACTTATCCAAGGACAATTATTAAATCTTTCTAAAACCTTGAAGGAAATCACCAAAACTTTCGAACACTTAGAAGGAAGTCACTCTCATTACCAAAATTGAAGGAGATTCCTACCTAAGGAAGGAAAAGCATTTTTTTTTCTCCCACAACCACAAGGAAAAATCCAAGTCTCAAAATACACCAAATGTATTTTGTCAAAAAATTATGGAAAATCAATACGCACAATAAGTACGTGCCGATTTATCCATTTCCAAAACAAAAAATTATGGAAAATTAATACGCACAATAAGTATGTACCGATTTATCCATTTCCAAAATTTCTTTCAAGATCAAGCCTCTACGGCCATTGAAGAAAAATTTCATGTCTTTCAAGATCAAGCTTCTACGGCCCTTGAAGAAAAAATTTCATTTCTTTCAAGATCAAGCCTTTACCGCCCTTGAAGAAAATTTCCATTTCATACAAGATCAAGCATCTACGGCCCTTGAAGAAAATTTTCATTTATTCAAGAAATACGCCTCAACGGCCCTTGACAAAATTCATCATCTCAATTCAAGAAATACGCCTCTATGACCCTTGAAGAAGCAACATAATTCAAGATCAAGTCTTGACGACCCTTGAGTTAGAACATTCACATTGTAGACTTCAAAACATGTTTCCTACATCTGACAAGCACATGCCTACAACACACATTGAAGTGGGGGCGCTTGTAGACATCTAAATTTCGTTGCATACAAATGATGCATCATAAAGCTCCACATGGCATATGACTTATCACAAATGGACAAGTCATCAATGACATGTGACACACATCAAGCAAAGGAAGAATAAAACTTCCCCAAAACTCGGCAAAAGGGGGAAGAAATCCTTTAAAATCGGCAAGGAGCCCAAATTGCTCCCAAAACCGAAAAAAAAGCTAAAACATCTTCACAAAACTAGTAAGAATTGAAGATTGCTCACAAAATAGGCAAGAAAGCCCTATAATTCGGCCAAGCAAGGGAAAGTGGCTGAAATTAAGACACAAAACATGCCTAAATTCTCCCATGGACGAATCAAGACCTAAATCAAAGCCAAATCCACCCAAAGGCATGGCTTTGGAAGTTTATAAATACAAGGACCCAGGACAAACAAAAGGTCGACAATTTCTACATTGAAGGGCCAAAATTCTCACAAAAGGAGAACCTCTGTCAAATCTTTGAAGACTAATAAGCTGCCAATGCTCTCTTCGAAGAACGTACAACAAAAGCCGAAGCTTTCTTTCGACCAAAGCCGAAGCATTCCTTTGAAGAATCAACAAGCACTTGTGCCGATTCCTTCAAGACTTTGTTACAAGCTCAAAACTTATAACGACGTTCGATTCAAGATCAAGTCGCCAAGACTCTTGAATCAACAAAATCCTACATCAACACTACCTTTGACATAAGTTTGAGGTGAAAACCATCCATGCATTGTTTCAAGCTCAAAACTTAAAGCAATCGTTCAATTGTTCATTCGAGATCAAGTCATCACGACCCTTGGATCAACAACCTACGCATCTACATCAAATTTGAAGACTGAATTAGAGTAAAATTGTAAACAGAGATTGTAACCCTACAAATTCATCAATACAAATCTACTTTGTACACATGTTCTCATTTCATTTGTTACAGAATTTTCGTGTTTACATAATCTCAGTAAAAAGAATTTTGAGCCACAATAACTCACAAATTCCATGTGCCATCCCCCTGTACTTTGCCTCCACCATGGACTTTGCCACTACATTTTGTTTCTTGCTTCCCCATGTTACCAAATTTCCAGCTACGAAGGTAAAGTAACCTAACATGGAGCAACGACCAGTAATGTTTCCAGCCCAATTAGCATCAGTATACCCCTTTACCACCATATGTCCATGCTTCCTGAAGATTAGTCCCCTGCATGGTGCTCATTTTAGATAACTTAATATACGCATCACAGCTGTCATATGATCTTCACTAGATGTATGCATAAACTGGCTTACAACACTAACTACATACACAATGTCTGGACATGTATGGGACAAGTACATTAACCACCCTACCAATCTTTGATATCTCTATTTATTGGTAAGAATTTGATTTGGATATATTGCCAGGTGATGATTATGCACAATGAGAGTTTTTGCTAGTTTACAAGCCAGCATTCCGGTTTCCCAAAGAAGGTCAAGCATATACTTTTGTTGAGACAAGTAAATACCATCAGTAGAACGAGCAACTTCAATACCTAGAAACTATTTCAAACCCCCTAGATCTTTCATCTCAAATTCTGAAGAAAGATATTCTACAACCTCTTTATCTCGTCTATATCATTTCCAGTGACTACCATATCATCCATATAGATTATCAATAAAGTAACCTTACCTCTTATGCACTTGATAAATAAAGTATGATCTCAGTGCTGACTCACCACTGGCTTACATCTTTATCTTCTACTTGCACAATCTTAGTATCACTTGTGGACCTATTAATTTCTTTAGATTCCACAACCTCTACTGGCCCAAATCTCGGTGCTGACTCACCACTAGACAGCTGATGTCCATTACTTTCTGGGCTGCTACACAAATTCTTGCGGTGGCCCATCACTGGGCTGCAACATGGGTTATTACCATGGCCTAGTATTGGGCTGGTGGTGGTCACTATTGGGCTATTTATGCCCACTTCCTCCATCTCTGCCTCACGTCCATCATTAATGCTGCTAGGCCCATGCCAACGTGGAATATCAAATCTACTATTGTCTTCATTTGTACTATGCAACTCCATTTGAAGAGTGAAGTGGGTTTGATTAGGGATGAAAAACATTTATTTTTCAGAAAATGTGACATCCATAGTGACGTAAATACGCTTAGGAGAAGGATGATAGCATCAATATCCCTTTCATTAGGCATTAAAACCCAAAAAAACACACCAAAGGGCACACGGTTCTAACTTGCTTCATTGATTTTTGTGAAGATGCACATAAGCCATGCATCCAATACGTGAGGTGACAATTGGAGAGAGGACGGTAGAGTCACATGATCCATTAGGACTTCCATAGGAGTTCGAAATTCATGAACTTGGGAGGGCATTCTATTAAGAAGGGTACGTATGGCCAATAGACGTGGGGTGCACGAGCCCCAATAAGAAGGGTACGTATGGTCTCCAAAATATGCCTATTCTTGCATCCTGCTACCCTGTTTTGTTGAGGGGTTTGATGACATGTAGTTTTATGAAGTATGCCGTGTTCAGTGAAAATTTGTGACATCTCAATATTTAGATATTCTCCATCATTATCGGATCGAAGGACCATAATAGGAAGAGCAAATTGATTTCCAATCATGCGATAAAACTGTTGAAAAATTTGCCCAACATCACTTTTTTGTTTCATAATATAGAGCCCGTCATTCTAGTGCAATCATTGACAAATGTAACAAACCAACGAATGCCATGGTGTGTTGCGATTGGTGAAGAACCCCATACATCAGAGTGAATTAATTCAAAAGACACTGTTCTTTTATTGAAACTCAACTGGTAAGAACTACGATGACTTTTTGCAAGAATGAAATCATTACACTAAAAATCAGAGTTTGAAACGCCACTAAATAAAGACAGAAGTAATTGTTTCAAATAACCAACAGATTCATGTCCTAATCGACGATGCCATAACCAAATTTGCTTGACCCTATTGCTATGACCACTGCGGACTTGGTTGACTCGGCTTGGTATCGCATCATCCACATAATATAACCCTCTCCTCTTAGTACCATACCCAATGATCGATCGTGTCTGGATATCCTAAAGTCGGCAAAAAAGAGGGAAACATCAGTACAACACAATCTAATTGTTCTGTAACTTGTCCAACAGAGAATAAATGATTTGATAATGAAGAAACGAGGAGAGTATTATGCAGAGATAAAGAGGAAGTGCAATAGAACCCGTTCCTGTAACCTGAGCAAGTTCACTGTTTGCCGTAATAACGTTCTCTTTGGGCGGCATGGTTATGTGGTGAAACAGAGATTCATCAGTAGATGCTAAAAATACAGTACCAATTTTACCTGGATCATCATCACCATCGTTCATTGAAATCTGTTTGACTAGAGAGAGCATTGGGCCCACATCTTCAACCGGTGCTGCAGCCTTGTTCCCTTCTGGGCAGTGGTCTGGGACAGATGTCCTGGGCTCGGGCCTGCTCATTGCAATAACAGCACGACCTGCAGCGTCTCCAGCAGTTATGGGCTCTTGACGATAAGTGGTCGTGCTTTGGCCTACTGCCATAACAACCATTCCAAGGCTTGCTTCAGCAAGCTTGGGCTGACCTAGCTTCCTCCCCTTAGCTTTTAGTTGTTAATTCCTTTCCCAGTAACATTCTGGGTATCCATGTATTTCAAAACATATTTCTTCAGTGTGCCTTGTTCCATTGCAGTGGTTGTAGTGGAGCTTATCCTTGTCAATATCTTCTTGGGTGCGAGGACGAGTTGATCCCGTAGTTGTTGGATGAAAGAGTGATAAGGGGGACTTGGAGGCCATTGCCATAGACGAGTTTGTTGTTGTGGATTTCGTCCCAAGCATGGTAGTTTGCCTCTGACCTTCACGTCTCACCAGGTTAAAACACTCCTTAATCCCAGGGATAGGTTTCATCCCCAGAATTTCACTCCTAACTTAATCAAGACCCGCAAGAAAGTCGTAAACCCTATCCTTCGAGAGTTCTTCCTTACGGCTTTGTAGGTCTGCTATGCATATCATCTTGATAGGACACCTCTTATCGAGGTCTTGCCATACTCGTTTGAGTTCAGTGAAGTACGGATTCACCAACAACCGTCTTGTTTGGTACGCGTAGCCTTGCACCTAAGTTCATAATATTGAGACTCATCTGAACGGTCATAAAACATCTGGGTTACGCTTTCCCAGATGTCTTTGGCTGTTGGCAAATCAATAAAGAGACTCAATAGGTGTGGCTCCATAGTCTTCAATAGCCATCCTCGTGTACTATAACATCTTCAGTGACCAACTTTGTATATCCAGGTAAGTTTTCAGCAACAATGGGAGTTTTTCCTATTGAATACCCCAATTTGCCGAGACCAGAGGCATGGACTTCCATCATCTTCGACCAAACCTTGAAATTCGAGTCGCTTAATCTCAACCCAAACGGGAGGCTGCTGATGTTGGTAGACTCCCCTTGAGTGGACATGGTTTGCATGGGAATTATCTCACCAGTTTTTACCTCTGCCATTGCACGGACAGATTTGCAGGTTGTTTTGGTTTTGTTGTAGCTCTGTTGATTCCAAAGGCTACAGAGTTTGGATTTCTGGGTTCAAGGTTTGACGAACACCAGAGTTTTGACGGCTAGGGTTTATATTTTTTTTAGGGTTTGTCGGGAAGACACAGCAGGTCGAAACCTACTCTGGTACTAAGATAAAAGCCTAGATGTTTTAGGGTTTAATTGTTGTGTATTATTCTTCTCCGTAGGAGGTAAATATATATTTGTACAAGAGGTCCTATAACAGGAAATAAGAATCCCAATTATACAAGGAATCAATCATATAATTATATTCCTAAACTAAATGGTTGACTCATGCCAACAACATCTAGCTAGTCTGTTACATACACTCCCTATTCAGTTTATTAATTTAGAGGCAGTCCAGAGGATTCGACGGTGGCGGAGTGGCGTGTGAACTCTCAGATGGGCCTCTTTCAGTTTATTAATTTAGAGGCAGTCCAGAGGATTCGACGGTGGCGGAGTGGCGTGTGAACTCTCAGATGGGCCTCTACGTTCCACAGAACGGTGATGTCAGTTCTATAAACATTGTAGATCGAGCACAATATAGAAATAACTGCAAAAGGATTAAACTACCAGTGCGGTACTGGATATATATCACAAGGCACAGGGGCACAGCCGAAAATAAAAGAAAGACGTGAACTATTGGATACAATGTAGAGAGAATATTGGGACAATTAACGTTCTGTGTTACGTACATCTGTATATGGAATTAAACATCACAGTATTATATATACAAAAATCTGAGAGAAAAACTTAGATCTAGACATTTCTGTGATGTTATTGGAATACAAAGCTGTATATAAAGTAAAACGCTGAGGCTGTTCCCACAGAATGTTACAAGGCCGTTTTTATTGGCAAATTTCTTTAATTTACATATCGCATAGATACATTTTATGTCTGTTCCGTTTTCCACTTCCCACCTTTACTCAACTAAATATTGAGTAAGATCTATAGTTCGAAGCACGGAACTTTCGCATGCAATCCTAAGCAAAATAGGAAAAATTCAAACGGTGAGGGAACGTACAACTTATGAATAGTTAATACTCCACAATATGAGCCAATTAAATATTATGATCAAGTGATTCCTCTTTAAGTAAGAGGTTTTATTTAGTTCAAATCTCGACAATATGAAAAGCAGATTGTGGCTGGCTCCATCACCCACATTGACATTATATTTCTGGTTCAAGTCTCAAGACTTATAGGTTGTTTCCAGTTGCTTGAATCTTTCTCTTGCATTCGAATGTGAAAACCTTCCGGAAATTGTAGACCGGGAGTTCGGACTATATTTCCTCCTCTAATTGCTTCCCACCTGACAATTTTGGATGCAAAATAAAATGTGAATTTTGCGACTCAATCTCTTTTCTTACAATCATTGAAGGAATACGTACTCTTATTAATTTTACCTGTACTTTGTAACTAAGCAATGGAGAAACACAGCCATCTGCACCTTAGCAGAGTCCGCTCCTGCGCAGAATCTCATGCCCCCACCAAAGGCCATGAAATTTCTGGATGCGGTGTGTATTTGCATTCCCTGTATAATTAGTACAACTTAGGACTAAGAATTAATGGTAAGAGGCTTTCTCTTTTACTTTTCTCTTATTATTTTGTTTGTCCAAGATTAACTAGAACAAAACATTCTCAGATATTGAACCCACCTCCCATCTCCATGGATTGAACGCCAAAGGATCATCATATGTTTGTGGGTTCATGTGAACCGCTGGGGGACAAACCATAACTCCCCAACCAGCTGGAATAGTATACCCTACAACAAGAACAACAGGTAAAATATGTTAAATAAGAATACTTCCTATAAAATCTCCCTCAATATACCCTACCACAACGGTTGTGGTTTATGTCCCCTAACTAGGTATATGTAACTTCTTTTCTCTATTTTAATAAAACACTCGTCGATGTTACCTTAGAAAAATGATTTACTATGCAAATACATATGATTCGTCACATGTAAGAAGCCTCACATTTTGGTAGTTTTGCCGAGACTTATTTTGGTATTTCAGTTCAATATATTGTCAACTTTATTTTGATAAGAAGGAATAACTCGTTATCTGTAAGGGGAGGAAAGCAATACTTTTATTGTTCTTACATACCCTTGTAATTTATATCTCTTGCTGCTTTTCGAAAGATGCCTGGAACTATATTTGCCAGCCTAATCGTTTCGTTAATGAACTGCAAATTGGAATTGTCAGTTTGTAGAAAAACCACAGTTACGTACTTTCTGTCCTTGAATCTCCAAAAGTGAAAGGGTCCTGACTCACCTGTAATGTGAATGTCATTGATTTATATTCTTTCCATGCAAGTCCTGATTCTGAATTTTCCCTTTCTTTTAAAATCATTTCATGTTCTTCCTGTAATAAGGTAGAAAATGTTAACAACGGTCCTAAATATCGTTTTTTATGTTGGTATAAACTATCTGAAATAGTTTGAAAGATCAGACCGCCAATTGCTTCAGCGCCCGAGGATGGTCTGAAAGAAGCTTGACGGCAAGAGTTATAGCAGTTGAGGTTGTTTCAAAGCTTGCAAAAAGCAGCACAAAAATCAAATCCAGAGAAATTTCGTCTGTCATGAATGTTCCCTCTTTGTCAGTCTCTTCGATCAAGTAATCAAAAAAGTCGATTGGCTGCTGTCGGGACTTTCCTCGTCTTTCCTGCAGCAAGTTTTGCAGCACCCTCATTGCCCTTTTCCTCCCCTGAGAAATTGTTGAAGATGATCAAACCAAGAATTAAAAGGAAGAAATGAATTCTATATATATATATACGAATTATACTAGTGTTGCAGAATTATACTTACCTGTAAACATTTGTGATAAGCGGTTCCGGGGATGCCTAAAGGAAAGGAAATCAATCCCCGAATGAACTCATCGAAGTTTTCCCTGAGATTATCCGATGATGTTTTTGAATCATAACTGATGAGTTTCTTTGCATTCATATCAAATATCAACTAAAAAAAAAAAAAAAACCAAATATGCCTATCAGACTTAAAAGTTAAAACAAGTACGAAGTATAAAAGAAGAAAGGTTAGCCCGATGATGAAATTACATTAGCACATTCGTCTTTCAATTCTGTAATGTCCTGACACGACCATTGCTGCAATTTTTTCTCCATTTCCTGTTCGATTTCAGGGAGCATCCTTTTTAGGCTTTCAGGGCCAACAAGATCAAACACCATGTTCTTGACATATTTGTGAATGTAACCGTGCAGGGTACCCATGTTTTCCTTGCCCATAACTTCTGTGAAGGTGTCTGGATACCAGCTTAGAAACAACTTATCATCTTGTTGGAAGATAAAGTGATTGAAATCTGGGTCTGTTGATACTATGAGTTGTCTTCCCACCAAACTAGTCTTGAATATTGGCCCATATCTACGCATTAAGTGCAATCCTTTAATTAAAATTTTCATGTAAAGAAGATCGTATATTATTAATTAATACGTACACCGTTTCCCTTCTGCATACCCCATTTATTTATGTCTATTGTTTCTCTTTTAATTTATTCAGTCCAAAGATTATAAATAAACACGGGTGTGCATGAAGATAAAATGATGGGTGTATGAAAATCACTTTCTGTTAAAATCACATTAAATTATTGCAAGGTTCTAAAAGACACTAAGCGTTATTCGAGCAGTGGGCCGGACCTAGCGCCTAGATGGATTAGGCGAATTTGAGTAAATTTATTTATATCGTATAAATATGTGCCTTGTTATACTTAAAAAATAAATAATTGTATTGGGATATATATATTGAAAAATAAAATGACATATAGATTAAAGTACTAAAACATATTGAAAATATGAGGAATAAGCATACAATGAGTGTTCATCTACGTATTTAACAAGTCTCTTACAAGTTATTGAACAAAATAAAATGCAAAATGAAAGTTGCCGATTTTCTGTCTAAATGAGAGTTGCGACCTAGACGGGTCAAAGCGGGCTAGGCGAACACCTAATTAAGGAGATCTAAGTTCCCTTTCTTAATTTTCAAATGCCTAGAGATTAATTTGGCATGTGGCCAGTAGCCTAGCGTCTGGGCGTTTGGAACAGTGAATTATTGTCATAAATCTCACCTTTGCATCCTTTTCTTGATGAAGGGAGGAATATCAGATGAGGTTGTGGGAGTGAAAAATTGCAAGCTCTCCCCAAGTAATGGCAAGCCCATTGAACCTGGTGGAAGTTCTCCATTGCATTTGGGATTCCTCCACCTGTAAACCCAATGTGTTATGCTTATAAGAACTAATGCTGCCATGCACAATGCCCACATCTTGCCAAACTCTCACTCTGATAGTTCTAAAAGTGAGAAGGTTGAGAGAGGGGAGAGGTTATATAAAGGCAGGCCACAACTTTCTTTAACTGTAAGAACTTAAATTAATTCATGACCTGAAAACAAAGAGAGAGAGAACAATAATTGCTGTATAATATTTGTTTCCTTTGTCTAGGATTTTGTACGTACCTTCTTATTGTAAAGATTTCAATGGTTTAGATGATGACATGTGTCAAGAGAACTAAAGAGGGGTATGTGTACACCCACACAAACCCTATCTTCCTCTTCCATTTTAATTTTGAATTATGTGAAAAAACAAAAAAGGAAATATCTACACCCACACAAACCTTAATCTTTGCTAAAAACCAAAAACATTACCAGTCATCTTCTTCTACCATAGAATTATTATACCATTTAAATAGGGTATATGCCAAAGCATCTAACACAGAATTATACCATTTGATTACGCTATATGCCAAAGTTCTACCGACAGACTTTTTCCTATGGCATTGATAGATCACTTTGGACCAAATTAGGCTTTGACTTGGTAGTATTATAAGGCCTAGCAATAATTGAAAAATAAAATGACATATAGATTAAAGTATTAAAACATATTGAAAATATGAGGAATAAGCATATAATGAATGTTCATCTACGTATTTAACAAGTCTCTTACAAGTTATTGAACAAAAATAAAATGCAAAATGAAAGTTGCGACCTAGACGGGTCAAAGTGGGCTAGGCGAACACCTAATTAAGGAGGTCTAAGTGCCCTTTCTTAATTTTCAAATGCCTAGAGATTAATTTGGCATGTGGCCAGTAGCCTAGCGTCTGGGCGTTTCGAGCAGTGAATTATTGTCATAAATCTCACCTTTGCATCCTTTTCTTGATGAAGGGAGGAATATCAGATGAGGTTGTGGGAGTGAAAAACTGCAAGCTCTCCCCAAGTAACGGCAATCCCATTGAACCTGGTGGAAGTTCTCCATTGCATTTGGGATTCCTCCACCTGTAAACCCAATGTGTTATGCTTATAAGAACTAATGCTGCCATGCACAATGCCCACATCTTGCAAAACTCTCACTCTGATAGTTCTAAAAGTGAGAAGGTTGAGAGAGGGGAGAGGTTATATAAAGGCAGGCCACAACTTTTTTTAACTGTAAGAACTTATATTAATTCATGACCTGAAAACATAGAGAGAGAGAACAATAATTGCTGTATAATATTTGTTTCCTTTGTCTAGGATTTTGTACGTACCTTCTTATTGTAAAGATTTCAATGGTTTAGATGATGACATGTGTCAATAGATTAAGGCCTGATATTGTTAGAAATGTTGTTAGGCAGTTAAGCATTTAGTACTGCTGTTAGTGCAGCTGCGTGTGAAGAGTGTATGTGCTAGACAGCCTGTAACGAACTCTCAGTTGTGCAAAGTGTGAATCACAACAAACAACTCTCCGTAGAAATTCTCTCTCTTTCTCTCTTCTCTAATCTTCTTCCTCTGCTTCATTTCATTCTTCATTTCTGCAGAATATATGAATACATTAATTCTCTCTCTCCCTTCGGCTGAAGAAAGAGACAGATATGTTGGACTTCAGCGTGACTAATTATTTTTACTGTAAGAAGAAGGCTTTGAGTGGGAAAATATAGAATATTCACTAGTAACTGCCTGTAGCATAGCTAGGGAATTTATCAATAATAGCCAAAAACTCACTCTTAATTTCAAAAATGTCATTTTTTATAAAAAATTTCAATTGTATTCAAAATCTCACTTAAATAGACACAAATACCTTTAATTAAAGTGGATAATGGTCCAGCCAGAACTGCTGCATACAATTTGCATAAAAACTACAGAAGCAATTTACATAATAACTACATTGCATAAACACTTGAGAACAAATAAAAATGTACCCAAATACATACAGACCCATAGCAAAGAACCACAAATCAACGAAACAACATTTAAGTGTTATCTATTTCTCTCCCAAAAATCAGTGAAACCAAAGAACCAAAAAAAGATACCGATATATATATGGAATAAATTAAAAAATAAAAACAAAACATAGACGAGGAAAAATGAAAAAACTTAACCATCTATAATTACCGTCATTTAGGGCTACACAAGTCTCCACTAGTAGTGATGCCTCCACTATGCCTTAGGATTTGCCATAAAAATTTCATTTAATAGGTTTTGATTTTTAGTTTATTGGATTTTAAAGTTTAGGGTATTTGTGTCTATTTAAGTGAAATTTTGAATATATTTGAAAGTTTTTATAAAAATTGACATTTTTGAAATTATGAACTAATATTTGGCTATATTTGATAAATACTCATCCATAGGTACCAACTAGTGGCATTAGAGCAACTCAACCGTTATGGTGATAATTGCCCTGGCTATTGGGCTATTGGCAAATATTACCTTAGTGATCAGTAATTGCTCGAGGGCATCTCTACTCCTGAAAAAAATTGCCCCGGCAATTCACATGAAAAAATTCTTTAAAAAATAATAAAATTTTTATATTATGTTATAATAAAAATTCCATTTTTTCTGGAACCATCCCTCTCTCCCCCCTTTTCTCCCCTGATTCCTCCGTCCTTTTTCTCAGTCACGACGCAGAGACTGCAAATAGAGAGCCGCATGCAGTTCCACCACGACACGCGTCCGAGTTCATCACCTTAGGCTTAGGCAAAGTCGCATCACTAGCTGCATGTGGATTTTCTCCTCCTCCTCCTCCCCTCCCATCGGCGAATTCTCTCTTCCTCCTCCTCCCTCAACTTCGCACTCGTCGACAACGTGTCCTAGTACACGAGGCCATGATCCGACAGTTGCAGCTCTCCTAGTACATGGATTTTGGAGCTCGCCACGTCCGCCCCCCTCTCCCTTTTTTTTTCCCTCTCTCCTTTTGTCCGTCCCTCACTCCGTCCGTCCTCTCTCTATCTGTAGCTCTCAGCCATCCGATTCCATCACCCTCGCCTGCAAATTTTTTTTATCATGTGACATCATAACGCCTCAGGCGTAGAGGTGAGCGAGAATGGACCGATTGCTGAGTTTGGGGGAGTTGGGCCCACCGAATAGCAGGGGGGATTTGGGTGGGTTATAGCAACTTTTGTTGGGGTCGTGGATTGAATCACCCAATTGCAAGTCTCTTTTGACTCACCTTAATCTATCCGAGTCTACATCATACATAGGTACTGCTGGGCATGCATTCTTGGCTTTCGATACAGATTGGAATATAGGTTGGATTTTAGATTTAGGTGCAATGGATTATATGACCTATGATAAGAATTTGTTTTAATCTTTGACACATCCTCATAGAAAGTGTATGGTAACTGCCAATGGTACTAATGCCCTTGTTGTTGGAGCAGGAATAATGTGTTTTACATCCTCTCTCCACTTACACATAGTTTATTGGTTTTTTCATTGTTCCATCACTTATTGTCTGTACCACAAGTCATTAAACAATTAAATTTTGTTGTATTAGTTTATTCTTTATTTTATTTGCTTCAAGATATTGAGACAAAGAAGATCAATGGGCGTGACACTAAAAGAGAGGGGCTATATTATAATGGAAGACGTGGTTCCTTAAAGAGATAATTTAGTCTATGCGTCGCATGATAGTAGTTTACAAAATTTATGATTATTGCATTGTCGTTTGAGGCATTTACTAATACAAAAGACTCATTTATTTACTAATACAAAAGACTCAGAGTTGAAGTGTGAAGTATGTATATTAGCCAAAAGCCGTTGTGCTTCATTCCTTTCAAGTATCAATAAAATGTTATTTATGTTTGCACTAGTACATTTGGATGTCTGGGTATCTTGCCATGTTAGTACTCCTTCTTGGAATAAGTGGTTTGTTACGCACATGAATGACTGCACTCATATGATATGGCTATATGTAATGAAAAACAAAAGTGGCGAGTTTAAATATTTTGTATTTTTTATCAGATGATTAAAACCCAATATTCTTCTGCTTTAAAGTGTTATGTTTTGACAATGGGGGTGGGTATATAAATTTTGAGTTATCCAAGTTCCTTCAAAGCATGGGATTGTTCTAGAAACTTTATGTCCTCACACCTCACAATAAAATGGGGTGATAGAAGGGAAGAATCGTCATATCTTGGAAGACAGCATGTGCTTTAATTAGTGATGCATCTATTCTCAAATGTTTTTGGCTTGAAGTCATTGTGTTTGCAATTTATGTGATGAATCGAATGTCTTCACGAGTCTTGAATTTTCAAACACCTCTTCAGAGGCTCACTCAAACTGTTTTCATGGTTTCTACAAATACTTTGTCATGTCGTATCTTTAGTTGTGTATTTTATGCTCACATTCAAAAACTCCATCGTAGAAAACTTGACCCGTGTACGCTTCAGTGTGTGTGTGTATTTTTTTTTTCAACTCAGCAAAAAGGGATTTTAGTGTTATCGCCCAACAAGTTGTCGTATGTATGTTAAAATGGATGTGATTTTTTTTGAATCTGAGAATTTGTATGCCTATCTAACTCAAGTCATTAGGAGAGAATGACGATGAAGATTTAGATTATCTACGTTGGTTATAATGTGCTTTAAGTGGAGATGAGGATGGTGTCTTTGTATTGAAGAAGTCAACGAAGCTGCTGCTAGTCCAGCAGAACAGCACAACATAGTCGCTGCTACTTTAGCCACTGAGTCCAATATTGTTCATATTGACAGCACCGAACAACATTATTCATCGTTGCAGCACCAAGCAGGCAGCAGTAAAGGGAAGCTCAGTCTTGCCGTCTATAGTAGCCCCTCTCTCTCTCTCTCTCTCTTATTATTCAGTGCCTATTCCATTTCCTCTTAATATTCCAAAGATAACTATTTTTGAACAACAATGTGACTAATCCTAATATTGTTGTGAGTATATATAAGTTGCCACCATGACAAAATCGAGGTGTACCACTTGACAATTTCTCTTTGAAAGGAAAGGTGAAGTATCCAATTGTGTTATGTACCTTATGAGCATAGTTCACCTCAATGGTAAATCATATAGAGTCAATTAAGATTCCAACTAAGGTGTGGATACAAGCTACGGATGAAGAAATGTTGACGTTGTAGAAAAATAACACCTGGAGATACCGTGAACAAAAGGGAAGAAACTTATTCATTGTCAATGGGTGTTTACAATTAAATATAAGGATGATGGATCTACTGATATATACAAAGCAATGTTTGTGGTCAAATAGTGTACTTAAACGTACGGTGTAGATTACCAGGAAACCTTTCTACTGATAGAAAAAGTGAATAGGTATGTATTTTGAATTTCGTAGCTGCAAATATGGATTGGCCTCTTAAATAGTTTGACGTGAAGAATGCCTTGCTTCACGGGAACTTGGAAGAGGAAGTGTATATGGTTTTTCCATTAGGTTATGGTGCGAGTGGTAATAATGGGGGTGTTCAAATGCGTAAGTCTCTCCCTATGGGCTGAAGTAATCACCTGGTGCAGGTTTGACAGGTTTACTGAAGCAATGAAGAAATATGGATATTGTTTGAATCACTTAGATCACACGTTGTTTCTAAAGCAAAGAGGTGGTAAAATACGACCTTAATCATTTATGTGGATAATATGATTATTACCTAAGATGGTTCAGAAAAGATTCAAAAGTTACAAAAAAAATCTTGCATCTGAATTAAGATGAAAGATTTTGGTGAGTTGAAGTACTTTCTCGTAGTTGAGGTTGCCCGCTCAATTAAAGGTATTTTCTTATCTCATCGGGAATACGTGTTGGATTTGCTAAAAGAAATTGGCATGTTGGAATATAAACCTGTGGATACTCCTATTGTAGGAAAGCATTATTTGGGCATTTATCTAGATCAGGTTCTAGTTGATAAAAGTACGTACCAAAGACGTGTGGAAGAATCATCTATTTGGTTCTTATCCTGATATTACTCATGCAGTGAATCTTGTGAGTTAGTTTATGCACTAGCCTAGTGAAGATCATATGGTTGCAGTAATGCGTATATTGGCTTACTTAAAGTCAGCACCTGGTAAAGGAATATTTTATGTAAGACTTGGGTTTCTAAAGATTGAGGGTTTTAGAGATGGAGATTGGGTTAGTAATGTCACTAACAAGCATTCTACTTCTATGTACTTAATGTTTGTTAGCGGTAATTTGGTTACATGGCGTAGCAAGAAACATAAAGTAGTGTCAATGTCCTCTGTTGAAGCTGAGTATAGAGTATGGCACAAGGAATATGTGAGCTTCTCTGGTTGCATAAACGTTTGGATGTTTGGGTTATAAACCGAAAGAAACAATGAGATTGCATTGTGACAGTAAGCCTGCAACAAAAACCGAAGATAGTCATGTGCAACATGATAAAATAAAGCATGTGTAGATTGACAGACACTTTGTCAAAAAGAATCATGAGATAAAGATTGTGTCTATACCATTTATTAATTCAAAGGAACAATTGGCTGATGTTCTTACTCATGAAGTGTGTAGCAGACCTTTTTGTCACTTACTCGTCAAGTTTGGCATGTATGATATCTATGCCCCAATTTGAGGAGCAATGTTGATATGAGTCTTACTATGTAAATATTCTAGGAATCCTATTTTAGGTAGGGGTAGAATTTTTTATTTATTCTAATCTTTTTTTAGTTTCCTTTTGAATTAAGGCATGTTTGCCTATACATTGTAAACTTAACAGGTTAATAACATTGTCGTAGTTTTCAACGTACTTGGTTCTATTGAGTGTGCATGGTTCTAAAAGTTCTATTGGCTAACGAGGAATTAAATAATCTCCACAACCATTGCTAACACTTAATTATTATGTAATGGATCCGATTGAGTAAGCAAGTTCAATATTACCTTAGTGCCAGAACCTCTATTTCGCATGTCTCAAGTATTTTCAAATCATTATTGTTTAGGAAAATGATTTTCAAACACTTTTTAGCTTTTTACACATATATCTCTTAATAAATAACCACCGAACTAAGTACTAGTTTACGATTGTTGTATTTTTTTATTTTTTTTTAAGTTGTTTTTGTTGTGCTATGAGAATAAATAGTTGTAAAATAAAGCAGTGAGGTATTTGGTAAATTATAATTGTAAAAGTGCTTGGAGTATGAAAAACAGTGCCAAAGTACTTGGTAAATTTTATGTAAAGGTGTTGTGGATGTGTATAGTGACAAAAAAGGACAAGATGTTCAACTTGTACTTATTTATTTGTTTGGCAATAACAAAACTTAATTAAACTATGGTTTGATATAATTTTTAAAATTTTTACTTTGCCTAACCCCAAACAAAAAAAGATAAATAAATAAATAAGTAAAAAAAAAAAAAAATATACTCTGAACCCTATCCTTTTCCCCCACATCCCACCCCCTCGCTTGTGCCACTCTAAGTCTCTCTCTCTCTCTCTCTCTCTCTCTCTCTCTCTCTTTCAAATTTCCAAATGATTATAGCTGAATCCACAACTTTGAATTCACAACTTTGAATTTCTGCCAGATTTACAGGTTAACACCAGATCTAGAACTCTGGATTTGACGCCACACATACTAATCGACCTTTCAAGTTCAGATATTTGAAATCCATTACTCACCAACGTCATTTGTTATATGTTTCTGTTGTAGCAGAAAAGAAGACTAGAAAAGATTGAGTTGGGCAAGTTTAAAGTGTGAAGATTAATGACCAATGGATTTAGGGAGAGGTTGAGTCTGAGGGATGTTTTCTGCACCTAGGTCGAATATGACCAAGTTCAACACAATGATGACATGTAGGAATAAATCTTGTCTTTGATGTACTTACCTTAGGAGGCATACGCAATGATTCCTCCATAATCTGTGTGTTTGTGCCTATAGAAGATGAATCATTTTCCACAAAACCAAGATCATTCTTAGCACCACATAGACTTCCAACACTTAGCATTTTGTCGGATCTTTTAGCACCAAGAGTCAAATAATCCAATTTGTACATAACCTCATTCAACTAAGATGATTGCTTCAAGTTGACCGGATGATACATTTAATTATTGTCTCTCAACGCATGAACTTATTGTGGTAATCTTTCTTGAAATATCATTAATTCCTGGACCTGACCTTTAAGAGAAACAATAAGATCATCTCTTTCATCTTCATTATCACAGATAGGAGTTCGTTTAGTCCATGGAGCTGAGCTTTAAGAAAAGTAACTGAGACTGAACCCTTTTTTTTTTTTTTTTTCTTTTTTTTTTCTAAGCTTAGAAACCTTTTTGGTCAGCTCATTATTGTACAATTTTACAACAAAAGTCTCATCAAACATAGAGTCATACATGATAGACAGATCACGATGCGATATTCTTCAATATCATTCAACACATCATCATTGCTACTAGTAGAAGTCTATTTTACAGATGCAACGAAGGCAACAAGTTTTTCTTCATCTTCTAGTGACTTGTCAGAATAAACAGAATCTTTATCTTCACTATCACTCCATATGGCTATCATGAGTTTGTCACGTTTCTGACTGAACATTCTGTTGTTTGCACACTCTGCAGCTCGATGTCTGCTTCTACCACATGCCAAACAAGGTCCAGGTACATTCAAAGATAACTTGTCCGTCCTACCAACTTACTTCCCTTGTTTCCTTCCAAAACTAAATCTTTCATGAAGTTGACTAAAGTGATTATTTGATGACCCCCTAGACTTATTGACCTCTTTTCCTTTGTTCTTAAGAATCCTTTGAAATTGCTTAACAAACAAAGCAAGGTCATCTGCAGGAGATTGATCACATGATTCATTTGCCATTTTAGCTTTTTCAACACTTTAAAGGACAACCTTTTTTCTCTTCTTAGAGTCACCTTCATCCATGTCAAGCTCCATCTTATAGGTGATGAGTTTACCAACCAAATTTTCAAGCTTAATCTCATTTAAGTCTTGAAACTCTTGTATATGTGCCTTCTTTGCTTGAAATCTCTTGGGCAAGGTTCTCAAGATCTTTTAGATAATTATTTTTCATCAATAGGCGTTTTCAACCCCAAAGCCTCATTAGTCAACATTTTAATTTTCTCATAGAAGGCAGAAAAGGTCTTTGACTCCAACATTCTCAAATCCTCAAACTTTGAAAGAGTCATTTGGAGTTTAAGATCCCTTACTTATTTGTCACCTTCATGTAGAATTCTAAGTTTATCCCTTGCTTGTTTTGTGGTGGTGCAATAACGAATATCTGGGTTGGTGAGATGGTAGGACAATGGCATTTCGTGACTTTCTATTAGTCGTGGTCGATGTAATCTTTCCTTAAGCCCAGTCACCTTTAGCCTTTACCACAAATTCTCCATCGACAATCCTTAAAGGAGCCTTCCATTCAAGGGTCAGATAATCCATAACAATTAAATTATGTGCTTCCAAAAAGATTTGAAACTTCTCACTCCATGCGGCATAGTTCATTCCATCAAAAAACAGAAGAGAGATACAAGATCTAGCAACATGATCACAACCCATGGTGAGATTCCACCCAATACTAGTAACTCCCAGAGATCACTCTATGTATATCTAGAGCAAGGCACTGATATTAATTGAATTGGTACCATGCGAAATAACATGTAATTAAAAATGTTATATATGTTTGATTAACTAGTCAACAACACCGGTCAACTAAGATCAGATTTGTTAGTTTAATAACAGTGAAAATAATCAATTTTATATTTGGTTTACTGAAGTGTTCCTAGTAACTAAGGTCCAATTCAATGCAGATTCTAACTCTGATAAACTTAATTGCATAGACATATCTATTTGCAAGTCATGGGGCCATATATCATATGTAAAGAATGAGATATGTGAACAAGAGAAACCATAATAAACACATGATGTTTTTGGCTGAAAAACCCACCTGGGCTAATAAACCTGGTTTACATAGTAGCTTTACCTTTGTGCAATTTTACTTTGCACGACATGAGGATTCTTCCAATCTTCACGAGGTGACAGCTCCTCTTGAACTCTTCACCTTGCGGCACCAAAATGGAATCATTTTAGTCTTCACAAGATGACAGCTCCTCTTGAACTCTTCACCTTGTGGCACCAAGACCAACACCAATAAATGCAAATGATATGATGATAATGATAAAATGAAATTTGGATTCAACGACCAATTTCTCTAGTCAAATAGTTGAAAGAAAACTAACGGGAATCCAAAAATAGGTCAGTTTAAAGATTTGAAACTTGAAAAACTTGACCACAAAATTAAAGCAAAACCATGAAGAACAATGCAATCCTATTCTGCAATGATTGGGTGTTTAATACTTGAAGATGGTTTTGAGGCTAAGGTTTCTGATGATGAACACAAAAGGCAGCCCCTAAGGCTATAAAAGCACTCTCAAGAAATATAATCTTCCTGCCATAAACAAATGAACATATAAGAAGATTTAAGCAAGCATTTTCAGAGATAGATTTATAAATATTCAAAGAAGAACGTTACCCAGAAAAATGCTTGATGCTTCTAGAGGATCTGAGATGGAGATGAAAAATAAAGTTCTCAAAAATTGTTCTATCTTAGCCACAGATCAAGTGAACCCTAGCTCCACTTTTAAACAGAGGCATGAATGTTTTAGACAAGGAGAACAAGAAGACACGTGTCAAAAGCCAAAGCAATCGTTTCAAATCAAGGGTGAAAAGACACGTGTCAAAAGCCAAAACAATCATTTCAAATCAAGGGTGAAAAATTCACTCTCGGGAAAAAAAGGTGTCAATTGACCCATGTGGGCTGTCTGAAAGTGTGTGCCTAGTAATCTGAAAAGCAACGAGGAATTTTGACAGGATATAACTGCTAGACAAAATGAACTGTAAATATAAGCACGAAATGCATATGCATGAACAAACCTTTTATGTGAGATGTCAAACCCTTGAGTGAATATTTCCACCAATACCAGCCTTTTGTGCAGAGTATGTCACAAGACTAATTTGAGCATGTGTGGTGCATATTACATTATTAACAAGGAAACCCAAACACAAAAGTCTAGACTTCACAGATTACCTAGAACTTTTGAAAAAAATGTTCTAATTTTTAACGTTTTCTATGGCTTGCAGCTTGAAGTCAAAATTTGTCTTAAGTTTTCGTCTAAGTTTTAATTTGTTAGTTTTGTTTTACTTGAGGACAAACAAAAAGCTAAGTTTGGAGGTATTTTGATGAGTCAATTTTAGATTATATTTTAACTCTATTCTTAGTATGTTTTAGTGATTGTTTAGGCGAAATGTTGATACTTTGATTTATATTTTCAATGTAGAACTTGTGACTTCCTATTGAGAAAAAAATGATCAAATTGATATATTGTGGAGTGATTCCAATTGAAGGGCATTCGCAAGTCTTTCAACTTGCTCCTGTAAAAGTTTCAGATTTTTATGACTAGTTGTTAAGTTATAGTGAAGAAATAAATGACCAGTGCGTGAAGCTGCCAAAGTGACCTTTTTGGGCTTATTTGGGTTTTTTGGCGTCCAAGATGGTGTTTTTTGGCATTGTGCCCTTCTAGAAATATGTTCAAGACATCTCAAGCTTTAAAAGAGTCATCTTAAGCCTGTTTTGGAGGTATCTAAGGCTTAGAATGTGGCTGTTTTGTGGCTGGACAGTTTCTCCACGTTTGACTAGGAGATTGTTTCCTAATTTTTCTTAACTTATTTTGTTTCCTAGTTTTTAGAAGACCTTTTCTAGAAAGGATTTTATTTTGCAGCATGATAAATAAGGCTATCTAGCCATTCTCTACGCATTACTTTGGAGAACTCAACTTATAGAGCTTTTCACGATTCAACTCTATTTTTCAAGATGTTTTCTATCCTTTTTCTATTTAGTAAATTTTCCTTTGATTTTAATTATGATTATGTGTAACTTACTTTCTTTTGGTAGGGCGAGGTCACGAGCCTTAGTAAGAATATGTAGTCTCTTTTCAATTTACTTATGATATTATGTATATAGATTTTGAATTATTAATCACCGTGTTGAAACTATCTAATTGTCTTAATGCTTGATCACCACTAAAATACTTAGAAATGTAATTTGATGCAATTTTGGTTGGAAGGTTGTCCCTGAAATTGACGAAGGCTTCTTGTGGTTAATAATTGTAATTTCATTGAGGGGAATACCACGTCTTAAGGGTTGCATGGTTTTTAAAGGGTTTTCATAAAACTTAATGAGTCTTGCATGTTTGATATAGTTCTATAGTAGGGTCCAAGTAGAGCATATTTTAAGAAAACCTAACCTTCAAAATATGTATGTATAAGTCATAGGTGATTCAAAGAATTACATAGGATTGTTAATGTGACAGCAGACCCTAGTGCTTTTGCAACTTTATTTTTAGAAGCTATTTTCTTTTGCTTTCTTTACTTTGCCCATTTCTTTAATTGTTTTAATTAAAATTCGTTTTTATTATTTTAAACTCCAAAATCAACCTTTTTCAAAACTTTGTTTTAAATAATTAATTAAAATTTGGTTTTGACATGAATTATTTTAAATAATTCCTATGGGAACGATCTTGCATTGAGCATTCTTATTACAAGTACCTTGTTCTCTTACAAGTTTTTTTTTAAGTCTTTTTGTCACTACTTTTGCAAGTGGTAAAAATCCTATCAACACTTCTCATCTTACCCCCTATGAGCCCCAAACCGATCCAGTTCACTTCATGAGACATTGATTATATATTGATTATTATTATCCAACTGACAACATTTACATAGGGCTCATTTTTATGTTTGATTGGATTGGAATAGATAACTCCTTAATTTCAAGGCATACTGAAAGCAGAAGTAAATGATTTTTTATTTGGAGGGGACTACAAGAGGATTAGACATGAAGAAAACTCATTCCTTTTAATCCTACCATTTTGGAAAGGATTGGAATAAATAAGTTTTCTTCATGAGTAATTCATCTTCTACTCTCTAGTCGGACATAATTTTTTTCATTACTCACCTCAATGGGTCTTTAAATTAGAGAGTTATCCATTCCAATACAATCTTACATACCAAACGAGGCCTTACCCTTTGGCATTTACGTGGTATTGCAATAGGTAGGTCTCATTTTTCACTCGAATAAAAAAAAGAAAAAGAACATGCTGGAGCATTTTCGTACAAAATGTTACAAGTTATCTCCATTTGATTAAGTTGCATTCTTTGTTGGATCCATATCTCTTAAATAGTTTAATTTGTTCTTTTTTTTTTCTCTCTCTTTTTTTTTCTCCTTCCACCTTCACACAATTGAAAAATGGAGAAAAAAAATTGCACTGGAAGCATAAAATTTTGTGGAGAGTGACCATGGAAATTGCTTTTTCTTCTTTGTACATATTCACCAAATATAGTGATCTTAAAATGCCATCCCTCTTTGCAGCTTGAGAATTATGTCTTTTTTTCTGGCTTGTTTTTCTTTCTCCAGTATCTTCACATGAAAACCATTTGGAAATTGTAAACCCGGCGTTCGGACTATATCTCCTCCTTTGATTGGTTCCCACCTAAAAATTTTGGATGTAAACATGTAATTAGTCTCCCTCCCTCCCTTGCCATTTGCAAATTGTAAAAGCCGGCGTTCGGACATTCTTACCTGCACTTAGTAACCAAGCAGTGTAGAAATACAGCCATCTGCACTTTAGTAAATTCTGTTCCAACACAAAATCTCATGCCACCACCAAAAGCCATGAAATGTTTGGATGCATTGCACACTTCTACGCCCTGCATTAATCCATTTTTGAAGTACAACTGAGGACTAAAATTATGGTACCAAAAAGAAGATTGCAGATGAACTACAACTGTCCATTCTCTCATATTGAACTGACCTCCCATCTCCATGGATTGAAGGCTACTGGGTTTTCGTATTTGGCTGGGTTTAAGTGTACGGCTGGTGGACAAACCATAACTGCCCAACCTGCTGGAATTGTATATCCTGAACCATAACAAATTTGCATAGCAAGTAAAATTAGGATGACTTTCATGATTGTAACTTTATTGTATAATTGAAGAAAAAAAAGATATATCACTCCTTAATCACTCCTTATATACCCTTAAAATTTATTTCTCTCACTGCTTTTCGAAAGATGCCTGGAACTATATTCGCCAGCCTAACTGTTTCGCTGATGACCTGCAAGTTGAAATTGTCAGTTTGTAAGACAGAGCTATGAACATGAAATTCTTTTTTCTATATTTTTTTTTATTAAGAATTGAAAGTTGAAGTGCGAGACTCACCTGAAACGTGAATTTCATTGATTTGTACTCTTTCCATGTGAGTCCAGAATCGGAATTTTCCCTTTGCTTTAAAATCATCTCGTGCTCTTCCTGTCACAAGAAAGAAAATTTTGACATGTTTTGAAATGTTGAAATCATTCACTAGCATGGTTTGAAATTTATTTTGTCGCACCGTTAATTGCTTTAGCACAAGAGGATGGTCTGTAAGAAACTTCATGGCTAATGTTATAGCCAGGGAAGTTGTTTCGAAGCTAGCGAAAAGCAGCACAAACATTAAGTCCAAAGCAATTCCCTCTGTAAGTATTGTTCCCTCTTTCTTAAGTTCTTCAAGCACGTAATCGAAAAAATCAATTGGCTGCTTCCGGGACTCTGCTCGTCTTTCCTGCAGCATGTTCTTGAGCATTCTCATTGCACTTTTCCTACCCTGAGAATGTCAAAACCAAGATAATAAATTAGATACTAGAATCTAGAATGCTTTCACTATTAAACTATTTCATACTAGAACCGTTTAAATTTTTGTGGCTAATTAAATGCAACAAACAAGTGTTATGGTGCAAAAGAAATATGTTTACCACTAAACATTTGTGATAAGCTGTTCCAGGGATGTCCATAGGAAAGGAGATCAATCCTTGTATGAACGCGATGAAGTTTTCCCGTAAGTTCTCCGAGGACTTATTTGACTCATAACTAATAAGTTTCTTTGCAGTGAGATCAAATATCATCTGCGAACACCAAAGATAATCAGACTAAAAAGTTCAAACCAGATACTAAGTTTTAGTGAATGCTAAGTCAAAAAGAAGAAAGGTTATCAGGAAAATACGCTTGCAATTGAGTCTTTTAATTCTGTACTGTCCAGAGATGACCATTGTTGTAACCTGCTGAGTGCTGCCTGTTCAATTTCCGGGATCATTTTCTTAAGGCTTTCAGGGCCAAAGAGATGTAGGACCATGTTCTTGAGGTATTTGTACATGACCCCATGCAAGGAGCCAACATTTTGTCTGCCAAAAATCTCCGTGAATGTATCTGGATACCAACTTTGGAACAAATTTCCCTCTTGTTGGAACACAAAGTAATTGAGATCCGGGTCAGTTGATACGATTATTGGCCTTCCCACCAAATTACTCCTGAAAATTGGTCCGTATCTGGAAACAGAAAAATTCAGAATGCATGTTAAAAATATGAAAGAGAAAAGAGAGTCGAAGATTGCACGAGGCAATGATTTTCATGCTCTCAGTTTCTCCTGCCCTACACTCATTGTTTTCCATTGATTCTCATTTGATTTATTCAATTCTGAGACTAGAAACAAGGAGAAGAGTATAGAAGGAGAAAAAAGGGAGCGCACAAATCATTTCCCGCATAAATTATCACAAATTTCACCTTTCCATCCTTTCCTTGATGAAGGGAGGAATATCAGAAGAGGTGTTGGGAGTGAAGAATTGTAAAGTTTCCCCAAGTAGTGGCAATCCCATTGAGCCTGGTGGAAGTTTGCCATTGCATTTGGGATTTCTCCACCTATAAACCCAATGTGTAATGCTTATAACAACCAATGCTGTAATGCACAAAGCCCACATCTTTTCAAACTCTCACTTCTACTTCAGCTTCAAGAGATCTTGAAGTGAAGAATTAACAACAGCTTTTTATGCTGCTACAAACACTTGATTTTTGACAGAAGAGGGGAAAAAATGGACAGCTTGAGATTGCTTGAAATGAAAGAATGGGCAGAGAGGAAGAAAAGGAAGTGCTGGCATGTATCTGATTAGGAGATCTTCTTAAATAGAAGATATTTTCTCATGCAACTAAGTTTTAGTCTCAATAACGTCACTGTCAATTAAACGCTTTCCAAGTTTTAAAAAAGTGCATATAAACCAGTCATCAACTACTCAAAAATATTAGTAATATTACATTCCAGCTTTCTTTTGTATTGTAAAGTTGGTTGCTCAATTATTTATTGGTTGAAGATAGAATAAATATTTATGGATTAATTCTGTCTAGAGAATACTTATTACCCTTTGTCAACCCCCTCTAGAGAAATTTGATTAAAGATTAAGCGTTGCTTGACCATGAACCTCACAGGATGCTTCCTCTCTCTCTCTCTCTCTCTCTCTCTCTCTCTCTCTCTCTCTCTCTCTCTCTCTCAATGATTTGAGGTTATTGACAGGCCAGAATTCAGGCCATTTTTAAGGAGATTTTACAGGAACAGGACAGTTCCCTAGATTTTGAGTAGATAGAGGTTCACAGCATGTGTCTCTAATGGGTTTTACCAATAACTGAAATCTTATCAAATATCAATGCTAAATATGATACAATATCTATGTGACGTTGCAGTTTCATTTTCTTTGTTTCTTAATTTGTTTGTTAGAATAAGATCTCTCCCTAGATATTTGCCTGATGGATCATACTCTAATACTAGCAAATATCAAACCCTCATTAATCTTAATGCATACATCAATGGTGATCTCAAATGGATTCAATCTTAATGCATGTATCAGTTGTGATCTCAAATATTGCAACTGCCACTTGTGATTTTGTATGCATTTGCTTATTTGGTCTGAATAATGTCTAACTAACATACGGACACAAACAAATTATGTGTGAAAATTTTTATTTTATTTTTTTCATTTTTCATTTTTCATTTTTTTAATTTTTTAATTTTATTTTATCAGAGATATGTTAGAATCATATGAAGGTGAGGTTTTGAAAAGAACAGCAAAATTTTGTTTGTGTGAAGTTACATTTCTGCCCATATTTCTTATTCATATTCAGTTTTAATTAGAGGGCTAAATTGATAATTTCATAGGATTTTGGTTGACAATGAGGGTTCTATTAATATGTAGTTTAGTTAATGCCTAATTTGTTCTTTATAATGCCTAATTTGGTTTAGTAGCTCGATAAACATCCTGTAGTATATTTGACCTAATTTGGTCGTAACCTGTAGTATATTTGACCTAATTTGGTCTTAATAATGCTAATAATTTACCGTCTAATCTTGATAAACATCCTCTATATGAATATTAAGGTCCAAGTTTATTAGTGTTGATGCCAAAATTTGGACCAATGTAAAGTGTGCTGACTCAGCTAGGGAGAAAGCCATGAGCACCGGTGTTATACCAGTCCAAGAACTTCTGATGCTTGATAGTGACACGGGTCCCTCATTAGTTGGTTCCATGACTGGTAACAAAGGAGACCTCTCATTTGTTACGAGAATAACCAATCAATGCTCGTCACGTAAATTGGTACTCTTTGGTCCTCGGCAGTTTCCATATTGAGCATTTGTCAATCTTCCTACCCGTCGGCGATGTTGGACGATCTGTCTGCACAAGGGAATTGTTGTTGATTGACAAACGTCATTTAGCTACATGCACCCAAGGCCCTTCGGTGGATATCGATGGGTGGATCCTGAGTTGGGTCAGTAGAATCACGAATGGTCGATATTCATACAAATAAATTATATAAATAAACCACAAATAACTTGTAACTCAAGCAATTAAAAACATTTATCTTACACTCGAGGTCTTAAGTTATAATCCTCCTCCCAAGCTTGTATCAAAGGGAACAGAATGATTATGTTAGCCAAATATGGACACTAGTGTAAATTTTGGGTAGAAACTTGCATAATCTTTTAAGAGTAGGCATGCTAATTTGACTGCATTGACCCATTTGGACACATAGAGCACCGCCCCATTGAGCCACGGACTGAACGGGAAGCAACAACTGCAACCACAAATGTAGGTGTAGGTCACTGTACGTGGATCATGATCCACAATGATAAGCAGTTTCATTATATATAATACGAGTATTCCAATCAGTCACCATACCACAGGAGAAGGCAATTTTCACATGCATCAATTAAACATGTTAGGCTATGCCTAGGGCTTAGTTAGAAAGCATAAGGATGGAGATCCTCCAACTTTGACTGCGGTGATTTTTATTTTTTTTTTACTAGTTTTAAACTCATTCAACCATCTCAAAACCCTTCTCAATACTCAGAAAATATTATATTTGCATTTGCATACAATACAAATATAGGATGACACAGATTACTTAACTACTTTGTTTTTTTTTTTTTTATGAAGATTAGTTAACTTTTTAAGGCTTGGAAAGCTTAATAAAAAATTGCAATATCCATTATAACCTTTGCAATCAAGGGAGTTTTAATATTTGTGTTACAAATCAAGAATATTATAGTAATTCAAGTTGCAAGAGTTTTAATAGGTTAAATTTTAATTTTACACTCAGCTTTCTCTATTTTGCTCCCTAGCTTTTCTCACGTATATTCTCCTTTACTGCAATTCTTCCTAAGCATAGGTATAGTCTGGGTAGAGATTGTTAATATTATTAATGATAGGAACTATTATTAACACTCCAAAAATCTTATTCTACAATCCTCATAAGTGTAGTTTTCTTACTAATTATAGAAAGTTTGGAGTTCAAAATAAGATTTTTAGAGTGCCAATAACAATTCCTTTAATGATAGCTGACGATCTCTTAGACCTTTAAACTTTTTTTAGTTTTCTTTTCAATTTGTTTGATTTATTTTCCTTATGCGGAGCGAAATTCAAATTTAAAACCTCAAAATACACGAGTAAATATCTCTATAAGGAATTGACCTACAAGGTTGTTGCTTCAATTTCTTTGTTATTGTTTGAAATGGAAAATGAAAATGATCATGATTGGAGGACTTGGATCTGATGGTGGGAAAATAAGGAGTAGGTTATCTCCCCTCCTATTCTCATTCCCTTCCCTTCCCTCCTCTTACATATTGCTTTTTGTCTTATTGTCTCTATAAAAAAATAAAATAAAAAAAAATAAAAAAAAAATAAAAACCAATATAAGATATTGACGTGACTTAACCGTAACTGTTTAAATAAGAGGGGAGAGAAGGGGAGAGAGATTAGGAGGGGAAAACAATCTGAAGGGTCCGCTGGTGGGAAAACAAGGAGTATGATTCTCCCCCCTCCTATTTTCATTCCCTTTCCTCCTCTCGTCTCACACATTGCTTTTTGTCTTATTGTCACTATAAAAAAAAATTCAATATAAGATGTTGACGTGACTTAACCATAATTGTTCAAATAAAAAGAAAGAAGGGAAGAGAGATTAGGAAGGGAAAACAATCCAAAGGGTCCACATCTAGAGATCTCCTATGTATAGTCTCAATTATCTTAGATCTGGTGGTGGGAAAGGGTCCGCATCTAGAGATCTCCTATATTTAGTTTCAATTATCTTTGTTGACTTCGCCGCCCTCATTTTGTCTACCAGTTGGAAGGTGTATGATCTCAGTTTGTCTACCAGTGGACGGTGTATGAAGATCCATATGGTTGGTTTATAATTACAGGGTGGCACTACTTTGTGAGGTGTCATTAAACATCGACCCTAAAAAACATTTACAACAAAATTTTTACCTAAAAATTGATTCTTTGAAATAAAGAATCGAAGTATAGTACTCTCTTCTCAAACAACTTGACGTGTTATGTGAGTATACACAATCGAATAAGGGAAATGTTTTATTTTCATAGTATAATATAATTTAAAATACTTGTCAAAATATTTATTTTAAATCATCAATAAATAAAATAAATTTTATTTCAATAATGTATCGGATCAAATTGACAGTCTAACAAAATAACTTGACTCCATGTGCTGAAAGAGTTTAAGAGCAAATTATTTGTTACTTGGTGAATGGGTTTCGAGCTACTCGAGAAGGAGAAGATTGAGGAGAAAGTTGTTTCTATCTATAAGGTGCGCATTGGGAATGCACTATGAATCAAAAGTATAAGCAACAAGTAAATAGTAGTAGTAGTAGTCAAAATGACTAAACCGCTTTTTACTGTTTATTCCTCGGCATCTTCCCTAAATTATGCCACGACTACCAAACCCTTTCCAGAACATATTAAGTCCCAAGGACATCAATTATGTAGGTAGAACTGTTGTAGCCAAGTTTACCAACACAAATACATTCTTCTTTTTTTATTATTACAAGTCATACTATTACTCTAAACTACGATAAAGGAAAGAGAGAAGAGTTTTAATCTAGCAGTGTGTTGAAGTGAAAAACCCTACTCACCACTTGTAAGTACATTTGTTACTGTAAAGATTATTGTTTTTAAGTATGTAATTTTGGTTCTACAACATTAGGCAGATATTAGGAATACCATAATTTTGTATGCAATTTTGTATGTATCACCTAATGTGGCAGAAGTTTATTTCATTGAATGTTGATTGTATGCATCATTTGCCAAATGTCATATGGTACAAATATATGTCTCCCTAACAATACTCTTTTGTGTAATTCTGGCCAAAATTATTCAATCATATCCAAGAGATTAAAGTTAATTCTTCAACCAGATAGTGTTCAACCAAACATTCAACACATTACCTAGACACATAAAACTAATTATGTCGTCACCCTTTTAATAGAGATCAGCCTCACGTTGTGACCTACCTAGACATATGACCTCCTTGTATTAGAAAAAATTGCCAGGAATGTGATCAAGAATGGGGTCAGTTTTGTAAATAGCATTACTCAGTGATTTAATAAGACACACATATATACGATCATATTGTGTGTTTGTGTGTGTGTATTATGTACCAACTTGTGCCCTCAAGTTGCCTTGTACACTGGTACGTATCATGTGTTAATGATTTGATGATATATACCAGTTAGATAGAGAAGAACTAAGAATAAGTTGATACATAAAGAATTAATTAAGGTACCTGGTTAACTTCTTTGTTTCTTCGTCATTGGAAAGTGATGATTAATATTGTAAATGCATGCATGTGTATACACATGGTTAGCAAATATACGTATCGCACATGCATGTTTGTACATAATTCCTGAATCGTGTACCAATAATCTGGCATTAGTAAATTAATGACGGCTTAAGGGCTAGTTTGGTATTACTATGATTTAAAAATTAAAAAATTAAAAAAAAAAAAAAAAAAATTGTTTCTGCTATACTGTAAAAATAAACAGTTATAAAATAAAGTTGTTGAGTGTTTAGTAAATTTTTTCGTAAAATTGCTTTTAACAAAAAAAAAAAAAAAAAAAAAAAAAAACCAATGTCTGAGTGTTTGGTAAATTTTTATATAAATTGCTATGAATATGTTAAATGACTAAAAAGGATATGGTATTTAAGGTGATATAATAATTGTCATAGTCAATAATGAAAGGGTAAAAATTGTAATTTTGTAAAATATGTGAGCGTATACTTGCTATTTGAAAATTTATTAAATGGATACTGATTACTATGCTTTATTTAAAAAAAAAAAAAAAAAAAAACACAAAGAGCTTTTATTAGGGTTTAGGGACATTGATGCTTTTCTACTGTCTTTGACAACATATTTTTTAAAAGCACTTTTTTTATTTTAACCAAACACATTTGATGTTTTAGATTTCTTAATAAGCTATTTTTTTAAAACGTCACAATCTCAAACCAGCCCTAAGATTTACATATTTTGTAAAACATATGACGTAGTCCAATACAACGGGAGTGAGGCGTAAGCAATTAATCTAATCTATATATCTAAATAATTAATGACCATACTGAAATCGATAATTTCGATGTTTTATTGTAAGATTTAGAAGCTCTAGTCTCAGCGTAGCTTTAAGTGCAAGTGTCTTTAGCTTTTTTGGTCATCTCTTCAGCCAGTCAAAGAGCCATTGTTCTTTTTACGTACACATACATACATATCTTTTATTTGAGAACACGTACATATATAATAATTACAATAATACAAAATATGAACATGTACCACTTGTTTAGTTTGCAATGCACGCAAGCAAGTACCTGAAAAGTTTTAAGGGACGATTAGAAGACTACTAATATCTCCAGAACACCCTAATACAGAACCTCTTGATTGTAAATACTGCATATAGTTTGTTGATCAATTTTCTAACAATTGAAGATTTGTAATTCTAGTGGGCATTGTTTAATCTGTTTAGAGCCTTCTTTGCTAGCAGTCCAAAGTCACAACCCTAATCACTACTACTTGCTGGTGGTTTGTAGGAAGCATGCTAGCTTAATGCCGCAACCATGTGGGCTATAATCTTTTATTCTTCTCCATAAATGTTGGCCCGTTGATTGGCGTTGTCTTAGGAGCATTAGGTGGAATCAATGGAATTCGCACCCTTACTTTGTCTAGTTACCCTTGGCTCCATGCCTTGCCTCGGCCCTTTTTGACGCATTTTGTCACGTATTTTACCCTTATGAAACGCATGCCCAAAGAGAATATCAAAAGTAGCCCTAATGTCGATCCGCCAGTGAGTGGATTGAACCAATTCTACCAGATGGGGTTGAACTTCCTTAAAATTAGTGCACCTAGTATCAATTTGTCCAAAGACTTGCACTGGACTAGTGCAAACCCAATTTCTTAGGGTTTTGAGGCTAATAGTTTGTCTAACATTGCTATCCATGCTGCAGAATTGGTTTGTTTGAGCCACTATAGATTACGTGGTCTTATTCAACTGCAATGCAAATGCTCAAGTACAAAACATATATATATATATATGTTATATTTCTTGCATCCAAAAGGTTCCAAACATTTCACTTCGGCTCTTCATTAATTTTTAAATGCATATGCTCCGTAAAGAAATGAAGGCACACGAGCTAAGCAAAGCTGGATTTAAATGGTCAATTAGTCCCTAGGAAACATAAGCTGGTAGGGTTTGAAAATATAAGCTTTGCCTTGTAAAACAATCCAATTCCATTCAATTTCCTTGATTCAGCTACAAGCCTAGCTACAATGAAGGGACATGTTCCTTGATTAACATTGGATCGACATATCAGAGAGAGTTAGCTTTTGCTTGACCCTGACCTTTACATATATTTGCATACTAAGGGACTGACTGGTCTAATTGGACCGAATTCAACCTATATACAAAATGAACTGAGAAAATATACATACATACATACATATATATATATATATATATATAGAGAGAGAGAGAGAGAGAGAGAGAGAGAGAGAGAGAGAGAGAGAGAGAGAGAGTGAGTGAGTGTTGATATTGGATTTCAAATTCGATCACTGCACATAAACATGCATGATGCAAGCAAACATAGATCAATGTGAAAGAGTTTTGGACACGGAAAGTTTCACTTACTTCGGCTTTGATACTTTTATGTTCCTATGTACTCATCACGTGCAATTAAGTTTAGATTTTGTTTTTTTTCAATCAAACATGTGCATGCATGAAAGCTTACCTTAAATTTGATCTGTAGGTATCCTTTACAAATGAGCTTCCATTAAAGTCCAAATAAATATGAATTTGGAAACAAACATCAAACTCGTCAAAATTACATCCATATGAAACATGTACATAAATCCCAGCAGTGTCCAGATGAAACTTTCTTTACCTTAATGCCTCTAATTTTGCTCACCATCCATCACATAAGCTTCAAATCCAACAACAAGCTTGAGATCAAATATCTTAGCCTAATTAGTCAAGATCCCCAAATTGAGCGAATTAACAATAGCCCTCTAAACTTATTCACAACATTGGGCTCCATTCACTGAGCATGTTAGCTCGATCCAATTTATTATTAAGATTGGGGTGAAGTGCCAATTAAGTTCATTAATTATCATTTCAGTGAAAATTAAGTCCTTAAATTATTGTTTCTATAAAATAAGTCCCTAAATTCATTAAAAATTGCTAATTTCATCCCTACTATTATATTCAAAGCTATTTTATCCAATTTTTCATCAACTTAAGTCACTTGATACACTTTAGAGTGTGATACCGTTCTTTTCTCGCCTATAAGCCCTTAACATTTCATATAAGTTACGAATCTAACGTATAATTTACCCTCCAAAGTTAACTCCGTACACTATTTATATGTAAAATTATCAATCTACCCTCCAATGTGTATCACATGCAAATAACATGACTTAAGTTGATCGAAAATTGAATATAGTAGCCTCAAATATAATATTAGGGGTGTAATTAGCAGATTTTTATAATTTAAGCACTGATTTTTCTTAAAAAAAATTATTTAGGGACCTAATTTTCACTCAAGTGATAATTCAGGGACTAAATTGGCAATTAACCTTAAGATTGGGAGATTTCTTGTGGGATAAAAGTAGGGGTGGGCAAATGGGTCCACAACCCACGGGGTCGGGATGGGTCCATGCGATTTAAGATGGGTACAGGGCGGGTCCAATAATTCTAAACACAAAACAAGGCGGATTGACGTGATTAGCATGATGTCGCCGATCCAAAAAGCTAAGGAAACGGGAGCCCAGCCCAACCCGTTTCTAGCATGGGATAATTGGATTGGATTTAGTGATTAATCAATCCTACACTCTCCACCATTGGATTGGATTATTTTTTTTCATCATCTCAAAGACTTAGACAGAGATTGAGTCATTCAGTCTCCCCTTCTCCCATTCATTCATGACTCAAGTCACTCGAGTCTAGTCCTCGACATCAGTCATCCATCAGCAATTCTCCTGCTCCACAGCCCTCTACTCCATCTTCGTGTCCCTCTTTCTGGCAAATTACAAGTTACGACCACCACTAACAACCACCATCACCGTCGTCTCTCCCAATTACAACCACCCCATCACCATTGTCAAGAAACACCACCATCATCACGAAACAGTTCTTTCTGCCCTTATTATCTTCCTCTATTCATAAAATGTTTTCTTGAATTGTTTGGTGGTATACATAAAGTGTATGTCAATAGTTTATACAAAAGTAGTGTATATTCGTATTAAAAAAAAATTAACTTCAGCTCCTCAAAGAATTAGTAGAAACTCTTCAAAACAATAAGTGAGCGATTCACAAAATTTCATGGTTTTAATCGAAATTGTTCATAGTAAAAATGCAGAAAATTAATAAAATATGGTATCATTTAATCATTGAACTATATACAAATAGATGATCGGAATCTGTAAAAGTATTACGATTGGTCTATTTATTTTCTATAGCTAGTTGATTAAACGACATTGATTTTACCTAGATGATCTTTACATAGTTGTTGACAACATAATCCTTTCAAATTATAAACACAAATTTCTGCGAATCAACCACAAAATATTTTGCCAATGATTTTCTCCTCATTCTCAAACATTGTTGAAAAATAATGAGCTTGAACCCGTCTCTTTTAAAATGTCATGACCCATTAACCAATGTCATAGAGTTATGAATTATAAGACTAGCTCAACTAACTATGTAATAATGGAAGGTTTGCGATTCATAACGTCAGCAGTAATGAATTGGAAGCCTACCTAATTTGGCGGCTAAATGTTGGAAATTTGTCACCCAACAATCCAACATATGCATTGTATTTTGTTTGTATTTTCTTTTTTTTTTTATTAACTAAAATCTAGATAGGGGCTGCGAGGGTGAAATGTGTCGCACAATGAGCTAATAATAATGTGGTTCAAATTCATCTTTAGCAGGAATCGAACTTAAGACCTTTCACTTACCAGTGAAAATGAAATCACTAGACCACAGTATTTTTTAAATATTGAAAAATTCTAAAGAAATATGATGGCATTGGCAACGGCAATGGCAATTTGGCATGGGCTTGTTGGGAAAATCCCCTGCTTCATTTAATTCAGATTTTGTTCGCCACTCCGCATTGTAAAGTGTTGGCAGTGTCGTCTGTTTGTACAAATAACATTAGTGAAAAAAAAAAAAGGAAGTATCTTTGCGGATGCTACGTTGGCAATTAAAATGATATTAAATCGTGACAACAAATAGGCATCTATATCAACAACAACAAAAAAGGCACTCCCTAATAGTCATTCCGCACTCTTCCTAATGAATAAAATAAGAGAATAATCGCAAGATGACTATTAACCACGTATACATATAGAATTTTGTTCAGAAAGTTAACACGTAAAAAACACGGCATGACTCAATTACTACTATAACCAATTTTGTAAAATTTGAAACTAAAATACAAATGAAAGAAAGATTCGAAGACAATACTTTCTCATTTACCGAAAGTTGTCTTAAACTCATTGGAGGGGAAATCTTTGAAAATAATCTCTGTTTGTGTACTCGCAGGCATCGGGAAGAATAAAAAAACATGTGAAATACTGTACAAATCCTCTATGTGAACACAAACCCCCCACCGTTAATTAAAACCCTATATAGATCGTGAAGAAAATGTGTTCAAAAGCTAGTAATGACCTTCTCACCCGCTATAAACACAGCCTTGAATTATTGCACGCAAGAAAGAAGAACCACTGTTGTTAAACCACTTCTATGCTTGGTGCTGCAAGGATACTGAGAAGAATGATCAGAGACAATCTTCATTTGTAGGAAGTAATTAAGATTTGTCAACATGAATCTTTGCGTTCGATAGCTTTCTTAGCTTCCTGTCATGATTGAGCATTGCACTTACACTCTCAATCACCAAAACAATCTGCAGGGTGCAGAGGCAAATTAGTAGAGAGGGATAAGCCCAAGTATTCCATAAAATTAACAGATGAATCAAAATTGTAAATCAGCAATTGGGTTTATCAAATATCATACGGCCTACATAGCTTCATGTATTAATTGGTTTTCCATAATCAGCTGATTTAAAGTGGTAACCTTAAAGTTCTCCATTTAGATTGACAATTTCGAACACGTGAACTCGAGTCAAATAATAAGGGAAATTTTGGTTAATGCGACGAAGACAATTCTCAACTTTCAATGAATACAAGAACAATGTACAGAAGTTTTTATTATCATTTAGGTATGTTACACAAAAGTATTATACTCATACTACATAAACACAAGTTTTAGAACTAAATACTACCTTGGAAAACCATAAAGTAATATCCAACATGAAGAAACCTGATTTCCCTTCTCAACTATGTTGGCAATTAATACTAAAATGGTCATTGTGCAAAGTACTCAAGCTGATAAGAAATGATCATGCTAACAAGACTTTTTCATTCTAGTGTGGAAGTATGTATAGCAGGGTGATCTCATGGTTTATTTCACGAAAATCTAGCTATGAATCAACTATATAATAACGGAAGGTACATTTTTTCTGCCATAGAAACTCTTATACGAATCATCTGATGCTCTAAAGTATTAATGGACAAAGAATAATCGGTCAAAGTTTACAAACCTGCAAACAAGCATAAGTAATTGCAGTAGCGAAGTAGAAATTTGCATTGCCAGTGCCCTGCAAGTTTGAAAAAAAGTCCTTATTCATAAGAATCACTTGTATTTCATGCCAACATTCAGAACAAGTGAACTAAGAGAGTGCCATACCCTCCATATCCATAGGTTGTGCATCACAGGGCTAAGGAGGGAAATGCCAACATAAATGCTGAAGAGGCAGAACGAGAATCGCATTTCTACATATCATAAAATACAAGTTTTAATATGTCAAACCATGTAAAATGCATAAAGTGAAATAAAAAATGAACCTACTGCCTTGCCTGACAGTTCATTAACAAACCAGCCCAACAAACCAAAGTACAGAGCTGAATCCCCAACCTAAGCAATATTTCAAGAATAATAGACAAAGCAAGAACAAAATATCAGGTCGCCCATCACAAAATAAGAAGCACAGGCATCGAGACTTTAGCTTCAGTACCAGTGTAAAGTGGGAGACTTCTAAAGCAAAAGGGGAACTTACAGAAGGATAAGACTTAAGCATTGAGGAGATAGTGATGTAGACAAAAGCAAGAAAGCACGGACGATGCTTCAGTCGTATGGCCAATGGAACTATCATAAAGAGAATATTCATTTGGAAAACTATCAGGAAGAAATTTCTGAAAAAATCAAAGACCTCTGCAAAGAAATACCTGCATCAAAATATTAGATGAATGATTAAATTAATGCCACATCTCAAAGAGAAATTTAACTGCTCCAAAATCCAGTTGCAAGGTAATTTGGGGCTTACCATAAGACACCTATATTTGGAGACAAATCTTGCACAGTGAGAATGAAACCATACAATCTGCAAGAACGAGCCATAAATTTTAGGAAAAATTAGACTACTGATTTAACAATTAAATAAAATTTCCAAGAGCAACCCTTCACATCAGAGGAAGCACAGCATTTATGAGGCAAAAGCTAACGCCCATAACATTAAAGGCAAGCATAAAAGTCTAACCACATTTGTTATTGGCCTGTTAATCATGTTCTGAAATAAATCACGCAATAAGGATCATGCAACAAAGGATTTACTTCTGTTACAACTGTTTCATATGGTGGGCTATTCAGCATAGGAGATAAGATCATAAGGCTATCCTTGGGACATAACTGGATAAAATCACTGTTTAGAAGGAATAACCTTTTAGTTGCATCAGTCTTCAATTTTCATGTTTACTTTCTTTTGTTGGTGAGTTGGGAGGGAAGGGGGGAATGGAGACTACGAGATAGCATCAATCATGTAGTTACTACCGTGAGCCATTCACCTAAGTATAGGCTTCAAGTGCTCTGGATCATTATAGAAGCAGCAACCATAGTGAACACCAGGACCCGGTGCAGAGCTCTAGTCCATATGCAAATGCGCTTCTCTTGGTGCTAATTTACCATAATTGTCCTGGAAAATTAGAATAGCTTTGAAACCTCCGCAATCTTTAGTTTGTTTTGTGTAAATTGATTTTATATGCAATTCTATTGACTCATTGTTTACTATCCAGAGTTTTACATGTGGACTGGATGACCTTTTAAGAACTGTAAAATAGCTTTTTACATAGACTTGAAAATTTCAGTTGACATCTTAATCAACCTCATAAAGGACTTGAATCAGTCATAATGCTCATATGATCAGTCCACTCCCTTCAACAGATTTTTCAAATCTTATTTTGCACAAACACCTAGAAAATTGGGCAGAAAGAAATGCATATATGTACAATGTGCCGTTGATACCTTTCAAACATCTCCCAGAGATCACCATACTGTTTAGCAGATACACCACAGAGAAATAACACGTAGGCTGACCACATAATAGCCCACAATAAGAAAAGTCCGACAGGTCTCCAAGAGAAAACACGGGGTAGCTCTGATTGATTAATAACTTTCTCCTGTTGTTGACAACTATCACTTGAGGAGTTATCTTCAACATTACCATATCTCCTCAGTAGCAACAGTTTCCTTGGAGTATCTGGACCTTATCCTAATAAAAGAATCATCTGGCACAAAAGTGAATATTTTTTACGATGCATGAGTAGGCAAGAAACATACGAAACATGCCAAAAAATCACCTTTTTAGATTTTTTTTATGTTTGATAAGAAACATAACTTCTAACTTCATTAACAGATTGGAAGATAATTTCTTAATTACATCAAACACGATAAGTCAATGAAAAAAGGGGCATACTGGAATTATGAGAATCATAGGATAAAGAGACAGATGTGTTGCTATGACCCACCCAAAAGCAGCCAAGGGAACCAGTCCTGCAGTACATCAGAAGAAGAATATCAGATAGGAAACTTTATGTAAAAAGCAGCACAATCCATTGACCTACATGCCTTCACCCATTCCTAAATCAAATTCTAATATCTCACCTTAAAGCATAAATTTGGGAAAAATATTTGTCAAACACAAGTAAAAGAATATCTTCCTTGAGAAAGTTTAGAACATTGGAATCAGAAAATTAATCAATCATGATTAGATGTGCTAAGATCATATGACTGGAACTGCATGGTATCAATACCACTTAAGTCCAGATGTTCAGTGTCATCAATTGATACTGCTTCACTTAGAGTTATAATGAAATTTTAAAGAACCAAAATGTTTATGCACAATAAAGCTGTCTCCTGTAATAAGATCATAATTTGTCTGTAATTAACTTTATGTCACAACTCACAACAATATAAAGGCGGGGACTTGTGTGGGTAATGCTTACAACATGAAAGCCTATGTAGTCTCAAATATGTAAACAAGAAATCTTGTAACCAAAGTTGAGAATATATACATTATTATTTTAAGGAAAGAACAATTCTCCTGTACAAAATGACAAACAGAAATTAGAAAGAAAAATACCCACGAGTAAAAAATAAAAACAAAAATATTTACAGATAGCCAACAGAAACAATCAAGTCAGAAGATAAAAACAAAAATATTTACAGATAGCCAACAGAAACAATCAAGTCAGAAGGATTATCGTTAACTTACTTTTACATGCTCCATACAAGGCCAGTGTGATCACAAAATTCTCAATTGGAGATGTTGACAAACCCACACATGCAACTATCGTGAAAGGATTCCATAGATACACAAGAGAAGCAATATCTCCAGAAGGGAGCACCTCTGAAAACAACAAATATGAGCAATGCATTAGCCTGTGAATGGCACTGGGTAGGCAAAACTATCACTGCATCCACAGATATCTAGCTGCTTTGTTGTATAACAGTTTTCTATTTCATTCGAGGAACTTATAGAGAAAAAACATGGCTACTCATAATTAGGAGTTAAGGTATCTCGACATTAAATGGTAAGCTTACCAATGCTTTCTAATGTCGTATCAAGATCTAGTGACTTCAAACTCTGCCAGTATGCAACCTGAAGAGTCTGACCAGTAGCACGAATAAGCATTGCATTCAATATATCTGCAACCACATAAACCAAACTGTATCCAAAAGTGTGTTGATATCAACTGTCAGTCTAGATATTCAAAATAAGTCAAACAACGAAAGAAAACTAAGGAACTCTAAATTATTGGAATGTATAACGTGACAGAGTGATACAACATAAAGATGAATTTGTTGTCACAATTGAGCCTGTGCAGTTTTATTCGGTTTGGTAAGTTATCAAGTAAAATCAAATCAAAACTTAAGTAAAAAAAATCCAACAAATCATATTACTGCAATACAAATTCACAACATTGACTAGAATGTACTATCATGATGAATTATAAAGCGTGGTCGTGCTGCAATTTAGAGCTTTCAAGATCTTCTTTAAGTCCATATCAACAACAAAGGAAAACAAATCATGTAGCACATGAATTCGTAGATTGGGCGGCACAGAGAGAGAACTACGGAAAAGATACAAGATAATTCTTACCTGCAGAGAAGATGATTAGGTTGCCCTTCAATTCTGCAGCACCAATCAAAATATTCAACAAATTACCAACTGAAAAACATAAAAGAAAAAAAATCAACCACCCAAATTTCACATTCACTTAATTGGGATTCATTGCAACCAATCAAGACCCAATATAAATCACAGAGTAATGCCAATGGGAACAAAATTTGAAAAAGGGAAAAGCTTTAGCTGGAACGGTACCGTTTGACTGTGAGTGGCCCAAGAAGTGAGAGTAACAAAGGAGACCCATGGTACATGGATCCTGCAAAAACAAACCCAACAGATGAAGAAAAAAATATGATAAAAAAGATTATAATTTCCAAAATTAAACATAAATTTTAGGAAAGTGAGTAAATTATAAATAAATTAAAAATAAAATAAAAAATAAAAAACCTGCATAGGGAGACATTGATGATTGCTTCAACCAGTAACCCTCAGCAACTGAAAAAAAAATTACCAAATTAGAGCAAAATAAAAGATAAATTGAAAATTTAGGGTTTTGAGCAAGCTAGAGAGAGAGAGTACGGCGGC
Source organism: Pyrus communis (assembly GCF_041283825.1). NCBI lineage: Eukaryota > Viridiplantae > Streptophyta > Magnoliopsida > Rosales > Rosaceae > Pyrus > Pyrus communis. The sequence goes on from NC_142568.1 coordinate 6,003,137, forward strand.
GGAGGCTGGTGAGAGGAGTGGAGACTTCGGGGCGAGAGGAGAGGTTGAGATTTTTGGGGAAGTAGATGAGAACGAGCCTGAATAGCACTGATGCCGCCTCCCATGTCCAGAAGCTTCCGGGCTTCTGCGTCTGCCTCTTCCTCTTCGAGCTCTCCTCCTCCGTCTTCACGTCCATTTTTCTGACAGTTTTGCTGTGTATTTTGGGAGCGAGATCAGTAGGAGAGGAGGGAGACGATTCGGACGAGTTTGAAAGGATAAAACGACTGCGTTTTCACGCTTTCTGATTGTTAGAGCTAGACCTGGTTTGGTACTGAGCTGATTCTGAAAAAAACTGCTATAAAAAAAAGTTGGGAGCTGTTTTTGTGTTTGGTAAACACTCAGCTTCAGCTTTTTTTCACAGTTTTAGATGAAAAAAGCCAAAAACAAGAAGCTGCAAAACCCAGCTTTGAAAAACCGGTTTTTTTTTCACATCTGTTTTACATAAAAGTTTACCAAACACTCTAATACCGTTTTTTTTTTTTTTTTTCAAAAGCACTTTTACAAAAAAGTTTACCAAACACTTTGCTGCTTTATTTCACAGCTGCTTATTCTCACAACACAGCAGAAGCAGTTTTTTTTCGAAGTACAGCAATACCAAACTAGGGGCTGGTTTGGTAAATTTGTTAAGTGTTTTGGTAAACCTTTTATTTTTGTAAAAGTGCTTTAAACAAAAAAATTTAAAAAAAAATTGATAAACCAAATTATATTAAAGACGAAAACATCTAATACAACTATTAGCCCGAGTCTAATCTAAGGACATTCAAAGCGTCATGGGAGAGACAATGATCCCAAACATGAGGGTTAACAAGCAACAAACCAATGTGAGCTAGAGTATCAGCAACAAAGTTTGCTTCTCGAAAGATGTGGTTCCGTGAAATCTTATCAAATTCAAGCGCTAATCTTTTAATATCTATGATAACATGGCTAATGTGCCAGGGAGCTTCCATTCACCGCGAGCAAAGAATCTCCCTCCACCATCAACCTCTGAAACCATTTCCTCTTGGCAAGTAGCAATCGCTCTCTCAAAGCCATAGCTTCAGCCATAGTGATAAGTGTATCCTCAAGCCACATAGCACCAACCCCAATAAGGAGTCCATTCGGATTTCTTAGAATGAACACAACGACTCCCATAAATTATCAAAGCTTGTTTGCCAGAAAAAACGCATCACCCACCTTTGAAGCCATACTAAGCTCTAATTTGGTACTGAGGTGATTCTGAAAAAAAAGTGGCTATCAAAAAAAGCTGGGAGCTTTTTTATGTTTGGTAAACATTCAACATCAGCTTTTTTCTACGGTTTTGGGTGAAAAAAAGCCAAAAACACAAAGCTGGAAAACCTAACTTTGAAAAACCAACTTTTTTTCATATCTGTTTTACATAAAATTTTATCAAACACTATAATACTGCTTTTTTTTTTTTCAAAAGCACTTTTACAAAAAAGTTTACCAAACACTCTGCTACTTTATTTCATAGCTGCTTATTCTTACAGCACAACAAAAGCAATTTTTTTTCAAAGCACAGTAATACCAAACCAGCCCTTATCTCTTAAAAGCAATCGGGTTCATGCTATTAAAAACTTCATTATTTATGTCTTGCCAAATTTGACAACAAATTAAGATTGCTTTGCTGAGTCACTTAGCTCTATCTCCTCAATTGTAGTGAGACTATCCAACTAATCAATTACATTACTAATTTGATAATTGCTATGCTTCCATGGACTCACCATTGATAAGCTCCATATTTGTAGAGCATGGTTGCACAATAAAAAGAGGTGATTTTGACTTTCTTCATCACTGTGCTACAAATAGGGCAACTTCTGTCAATGTTATGTACATGTCTACTTATTCTCAACCTGGTATGTAGTTTTTCCAAAATTAGCAGCCAAGCAAACATCTTGACTTTAGGAGGCATTTTCAAATTCCACATTTTCTTCAGCAATTTCTTTCTATTGATTTCTTGATTACCATTGATCTGTATTCACATTGCCGACTTAATGAAGAAGTCCCCACTAGCAAAATGCTCCCAAACAAAAAAAATCTTTTGTGTCATATCTTGGTATAGTTATCATACATATCTTCCTAACAATATCCCTATGTAGTACTTGTTGAAGACGATCTCGATTCCGACAATTATTCTTAATAAATTCACTCAATTTAAGGTTCCAATTCATCGTGCTACGGTATCCTCTACGGATGAGATGGAAAACGGGGTAACGAAAAACCCAATGATAGGTCCAGAAAAGGATATTTTCTCCATTGACCACAATCCATCTCAAACCGTTGCGAATAACCTTTCTACTTTTTAGGATACCTTTCCAGGTAAGAAAGTAGTTTTTGCTTGATTTTACAGTCTGAAAACTTTTTAATTCTAATTTTCACCCATAAATTATCCTCATCCTTTAAAACTTTCCATCCTAGTTTTGCCAGACAAACATTATTAAAATGATCCACCCTACATATATCCAGACCACCCATGTCTTTAGCCTTACAAATCTTGCTCCACCCAACTAGATAGAATTTTCTCTCTTTTCCCCAGAAAAAAAAATCTCTACACTCCATATTTAGTTTTTTCATTATTCTTTCCAGACATTTGAGGCATACCAAAGAGGTTGGATTTTATTAAGGTTAACCTACCTACCTTCGACAAGGTATTTGCTTTCCAACCTGCTAACTTGTGTTTAACCCTTTTAATTAGTTCAATTTCATTCACTATATCTTTCCAAAACACAATATTATGAATACCAAGGTACTTACCAATAGTTGTTTTGTGTTGGATATTCAGTATATTGACAATAGCAATCTTGTCTTGATTACTTGTGTTACTTGAGAAATAAATAGAAGATTTGTGAAAATTTACATGTTGCCATGCAGCCATTGCAAATAGGCTAAGAATGTCAAGGACCTTGTGTGTACCCCTAGTAGTAGCCTTCACAAACAGAAGATAATCATCTGCAAAAACCAGGTAAGCCACACGAATGCCCATAGGCAAAGAAAGGATGCCAATATTGGACTAAGGGAACAAAGCTAATTTATTGAAGTGTCTAATAAGAGGTTTCATGCATAGAATGAAGATGTAGGGGGAAGAGGGTCACCCTGCCTAATACCCTTCTTTGGAAAGAAATACCCATGTGCACTACCATTAATCATCACAGAGAAAAAAGTAGAATTTATGCATTCCATAACCAAATTAACCCATCTCTCAACAAAGCCAAATCTTAAAAGAACATACAAGATAAAATCCCAATTAAGGTAGTCATAAGCTTTCTCCAGGTCCAACTTTATTCTCATAACACGAGTGGCTCCTTTCCTACCTTTGAAACTAGAAAACAATTCATAGGCAATAAGAATATTGTTTTGTATTGATTGCCCTGGTACAAAGGCACATTGGTTATCAGAGATGCAGATGTCAAGCAAAGGCCTTATTCTCTTAATTATGATTTTGGTTATAATTTTGTAACTACACTACTACAATATTAGCTTTAGGTGTCGAAAGATGGTGGCAGTTTAATAAGCCATTATGTCGGATAAAAGATATCCGACACATCATTCAATTATTGTCGAATAACAATAAAATCTTGTCGGTTATATCCGACATAAATTCCTGGCGGATATTTAGTGTCGGATGCACCACCATAAAATTATTATAACTGCCAATATTTTTGAATTCTTTTTTAAAAATATTTTTAACATATTCCGACGGTTATAACCGACTGAAATTAACTATTTTATTATTTTATTTTCTGACGGTTATTATTTTAGTATTATGGCGGTTATAACCGATAGAAATTGACTATTTTATTATTTTAAAATGTTATTCGAGAGATGCGTTAACTTGGCCGGAGAGGGACTGTGACACACCCCGATCGAGATCAAGGAATGCTGGCCGTCACGTGGAAGTGACGTAACCATGTGCACAATGCGGAAGCTAAGAAATAATAATAAAAGTACGAATAAATAAAAACACAGCTATACACAGAGTAAATAACAAACATGTGCAAGCGTAAGTGTGAAAAACAATGTTCAGAACATGGAAGACCTAGTGCAGTCCGGGAGAAACAACACTAAATAAACAAACCCAAAGGTGGTCCTACACTGGTGATAATCTGTCAGATATGCCGAAAAATCCTCTGGGAGGCACCAAAAGTGCTAGCCAAACTAGAACCTGGAGGGGCACAAAATAGAAAGCGTGAGTGGGCAAAAACAAAACATTTCAAAAATCATTTCAATAACAAAGTTCTAACCCCTCGCCGTAAAACCTGTATACTTCCCAGAAAAATAGAATATACACATAATATAGAAAACATGCTCAGAAAATATGCCATGTCGTATGCCTCTAAATCGAATGCAAGTACCCAGGTAATGTCAATCAAAGCCATGTAATCTGTCAGCCGGAGTCACCTAACGTGACATGTACGGCTGAATCTAGAGCTCAAATCTCCAACTCACTAATTACACCTGCACACGAGTCGGAACCACCTAAAGTGATATGTACAACAGGACTGGGTGTAAATAAGTACGCTTAAGTGCTACGATCACGTGAAGACTGGGCGAATAATCTCGAGTCATCTACGAGTCGGAACCACCTAAAATGGTCTATACGATAGGACTGTGCACCTAACTTGGATCCAAGATGAGCGTGTGGTGCGGGAGGTGAACATCACGTGAAGGACTGTGCCCTACTCTGGGCGGGAGCACTAACGTCGGGGGTGCAGGTTATGAGCTCTCTATGCATCTTAAATCACTACTAAACAAAAACATAAACCATACCTTACCTGGCACTTACCTGTGCGTCCGCAACACCAAACATATATATATATATGCAACTAATAATGCATAATTAAACGGGCAAACATAATGCAAGGCATATAAAACATATAAACGTTTAATTTCATTTTCTGGGAAAATCACAAGTATATAGGTATATACGGAAAAACAAAAGCCCACTCATTGGTATGTAGAAGGGTCGTAACCCCCTTACCTCGAGTGACTGCACTCGTCCTCGGGATAGGTCTCACCTATATGCGAAACAACTATAAAAACATTAATTTTAAAGCACATAACCAACATTATGAAATAACTTCTCATACAATGCTCAAATAGGGTGTGTGAATACACTAACGTGATCTACTCAACCTCACGAACATCCCCATATTTTTAAAATAATTTTCTGACACCGCACGCGCCCCCATGCGCCGACCAAGGCATGGCCACACGTGCACCCACGCGCAGACACGTGCCTGGCACACTGACGGCGTCAGTTAACGCCGTCAGGAATATTCCGTTAAGTCTAACAGATTCCGTTAACGCCGTTAGGAATATTCCGTCCAAACTAACGGAATATTCCATCATCTTCTCCGGCCAAACTCCGGTGCCGTCGCCGTCGCTAGAAAACCGGAAAAACTTCCAAACTTCGTATCTCACTCGTTTGTCACCCAAATTTCACGAAATTGGTACCAAAATGAAGCTTACAACTAGATGAACAAATCCTTACCACTTTCAAGCACTAAAACCAATGGAATCTCGCCGGGAAAACTCCACCAAATCCGGCCAAACCTGCAACTCACGATCCCGACGTCCAAAACCTTCAAACGAACCACCCCGAGCCTCCTAAGGACTTCACCAAGCTTCCTACAAGCTTGAAATTCCCAAAACACAAGAATTAAAGTGTGCATGAACAGTACCCCGATTTACACCTCTCGGGTTCGACGTGAAAATGAAGGTTCCCTTACCTGAAATGGGTATGGTTGAACTCCTAAGGACCTCACGAGCACAAATATGTAGTTTGTTTCCTCGATCCGTGACGTTTCCAAAGGTTTTGGTGTTGTCCGTACGAAAAAGATAGGAAAGGGAGAGAGAGAGAGACTCGGGACAGGGCAGAGAGAGAAGAATGAGTGTGGGTGTGTGTGTGTGGTCCAAAATCAACGAACCAAATTTCAAAAACGACCACACAACGAAACAAACATACTAGGGGCAAAACCGTCATTTCACCCTTACGGTATGAAAAGTCCGAGACAGGCTGTCACAGAGTGGAATCGCCGAATTGAGTGGACTGAGAAGCCATTAAACCGCCGCCGGAGAAGGCGTTGGTCGCATCGAATTGGGAGCCTGAGAACATCTTTGAAAACCTTAGAAACTGATCTAGGAAAGGAAATAGAGAGGAAATGAAAGTGGCGGTCTAAGATGAACCGGTGCTATTATACGAGATATTTAGGAAGGCAAACAATCTTCCCACCAATCTTGTTTTTATTTTTTTATTTTCCTGCTGAATTTTCGTCTTCATATTGGAAAAAGGACTCGAAGTGAATTCGTCCTTTTTTTAATTATTATTGATTTATATCTTATGCATATGAGAAAGATAATTGTTATTTATAACTTTAATGTACGTAACACTCAATTTTACGGATATTTTATTGTTTGAGTTAATTTTCACAATTATGAGATCTTTTATGGTTAATGTCAACAATTCATTTTCGTATCACCCATTATTAAATAGGGAGTTTTAACGAAAAGCTCACGGTACTGTTCACTTTAACGAAAAACCACATTTTTACACTAAAAAGTCAATCCTGGTACTATTCACTTTACCCTTTATTTTGTCCTTATAATTAAAACTCAAAGTTTTCAAGTTTTTTTCATTAGTTTTCCTTATTAAATACAATTGGAAAAATGAGTTATTTACATAGAAATATTATATTCACACACCCCAAATTACTTCTCCCACACCCTTTTAAATTTTTAATATTTTTCTATCAAATGTTAGTGGTGTATAGAAAATATTAAAAAGTTAAAAAGGTGTGGAAGAAGTAATTTGGGATGTGTGAATATAATCTTTCATTTACATATAAAAATATATATATATATATTTTTTTTTTTTCACTCATGGCCCTTGTTGGATATAACCAACACGAACAAAGCAAAATTTTGGACAACCACCAGAATAATCACTGAATGTTTTTTTTTTACTCATGGTCCCGTTACCTAATCTCTGAATGTTTTTTTTTTTTTTTTCAATTTTTTACACATGCTATCTCGAAGTATAGACAAACATATTTAACGGTTGGATCGTTAAAACTAGTTTCATAGAATGCATATCCTATCAAATTGATAGATTTAACAAACACTTAGGAGTTAATGTTATACTTCCATTAAGTATAAAATAAGATTTATCCACTAGTGTAAATATTTTAAATTGAAGATCGAATTTATTCATTGCATTCTTATAAGGTCGAGTGTAGCTGTAAAATATCATCAAAATCGAAGCTAACATAACCGTTAAATTGTGATTTTTCGTTTATAACCATCGAATGTCAAGTCTGACGGAATATTCCTGACGCCGTTGACGGAATCCGTTAGAACTGACGGAATATTCCCTACGGCGTCAGTTGACGCCGTCAGCGTGTCAGGCACGTGCCTGCGCGTGGCCGGCGCGTGTGGCCGTGCCTTGGCTGGCGCGTGGGGGCGCGTGCGGTGGTGAAAATTTTTTCTAAAAATTTGGGTGTGTTCCTGAGGTTGTGTAGAGCACGTTGGTATATTCATTTGTCCAATTTGAGCAATGTATGAGAAGTTATTACGAAAGATTGGTTATGTGCTTTAAAATTAACGTTTTTGTAGTTGTTTCGCATATAGGTGATACGTATCTCGAGGACGAGCGTGGTCACTCGAGGCACGGGGGCTACGACCCTTCCACTTACCAGTGAGTGGGCTTTTGGTTTTCCGTATATACCTATATACTTATATTTTCCCAGAAATTGATTTGAATTATTATTTGTCATATGCCATGCATTATATTATAGTTGTTTATGCACCATTAGTCTCATTATTAGTTGCATATATATACTTATGCATGTTGAGTGCTGTGGACGCACAGGTAAGTGCCAGGTAAGTGTTATTCATGTTTATATTCAGTAGTGGTTTGAGATGCTTAGAGAGCTCATAACCTGCACCCCCGGTGTTAGTGCTCCCGCCCAGAGTAGGGCACAGTCCTTCAGTGATGTTCACCTCCCGCACCACACGCTCAGCTTGGATCCAAGTTAGGTGCACAGTCCTGTCGTACAGACCACTTTAGGTGGTTCCGACTCGTGGGCAGGTTTAGTATTGATATTGAGATTTGAGCTCTATATACAGCCGTACAGGTCACGTCAGGTGACTTTGGCTGCCAGGCTATATGTTATTGATATTATTTATACCTAAGCACTTGCATTTCATTCTGAGGTTTCGACATAGCATATTCTTGAGCATGATTGGCACATCTATATACATACGTACATATGTTCATTTTCTGGGAAGTATACAGGTTTTACGACAAGGGGTTAGAATCTTGTTTATGAAATGGTTTTCGAAAAGTTTTGTTTTTGCCCACTCACGCTTTTGTTTTGCGCCCCTCCAGGTTCTAGTTGTCTAGCAGGTTCGGTGGTTTCCCAGAGGGCTTTCCCGGCATTTCTGACAGACGATCACTAGCGTAGGGTCACCTTCGGGTGTACTGTTGTCGCATCATTTTCTTTTGGACTGCTGTAGGCTTATGCTCTGAACTTGTGTCTCACTTACGCTAGCACTTGATTTTATTACTTTATGTTGCTAGTTTTTATTTATTCGTACTATTTGTATTACTATTTTATTAGCTTCCGCACCGTGCACAAGGTTACGTCACCTCAGTGTGACGGCCAGCACTCCCTGATCTCGGTCGAGGTGTGTCATCAAAAAAAAAAAAAAAGTCTTATTTAATATCCACCGTTCGATCTAAGATCAACGGTGGATATTAATATGCTTTATAAATAAAAAAATAAAAGAAAAAATAGTTTTAAAATTAAGAAAAGTTACCGTTGTGACACGTGGCACAATCTGGAGTGTTGGAATTCAAATTTTTTTATATCCAACGGCAGAGATTAATTAATTGAATAAAAATTAAAAAAAAATTGTAAAAAATTCAAAAAAAAATCTGAATTTTTTTTTAAAAAAAATTGCTTTTACTTTTCTATAAATACCTTCTCATTATCATCTACCTTACACAACAATTTCATATTTTCTCAACTACTTTCAATCACATTCCTTTCTTTGTCTCAAAGTTTGAATCCATTTTTTTTCAACAAAATGACCACTGGTGCAGGTAAGAATTGGTCGCTTCTTGAAGATGTTGCGTTGTGTACTAGCTGGGTTGAAGTTGCTCATAGTTCGCTTACGGGTAATGAGATGGAGTTGCGAGAAATATGGAGTGTTATTGATACCAATTATCTTGAGAAAATTGGTGGGAAAAGAACCAAAGAATCGATGTCCAGTCGTTGGAAATTACTTAGCCAATCGTTTAGTACGTGGAGAGACGCCTTGGCACAAGCTAGTAGTAATATTCGAAGTGGGGAAAATTACTCGGATCAGGTAACAATATATTATTTATTTGATACCCAAATTTACATTATAATTATTTGTTTGTATTATTTATTTGTTACCTACATAATTTATTATTTATTGTTTGTATTATTTATTTGTTACCTACTTACATTATAATTATGTTGTTTGTATTATTTATTTGTTACTTATTTTCATTATAATAATTTCTTCTCTCGCATTGTGTAGGAACTTCAAGCACAAGCTTGGTACGCTGCCAAAACCAAAAGCAAAAATAAATCATTCAACCGGTGGGAATGTAGGAATATTTTCAAAGATTGTCCTAAATTTAGAGTTGTGTCAGTCGGTCCAGAAGTGCACATGAACAGCACCCCTCTACACTCTACATCCGATCATGTCTCGCATGTTCATGAAGATGATGCAGAAGAATTGCCCGAAACGCCCCTCCCTGAACAAGCGTCGGGTTCGACCCGTTATCCAATTAGGCCTCAAGGTAAGAAGGCTTCAAAGAGAAAAGGTAGTGCTTCCAAGAATGATTATGCAAAGTTCATGGAAGAACTTACTCGCCAAGGTGAATTGACATTGGCGAGGGAACTGGCAAAATATGAGGCTGATAAGGCTAGAGAGGACGCAAAACCTGCAACTATCGAGAGAGAATTTCAGGCTAATGAGAGAGAAAGAGAGCTACTTAGGCAAGAAATGGAACATGTTAGAGAAGAAAGACGGGCTCAACGAGATTGTGAGATTATGAACACGCCTTTAGAAGGGAAGTCTTCAAATTCTAAATTTTTTTGGAAGTCAGAAAAAGCGGATGTGGCGTGAAGGAGACGTGCAAAAGAAGCGATAGCAAACCAAGATGGTCCTAGCACCACAAGAGAAGATCATCCTAGCACCACAAATTGGTTAAGTGATGATGAATAGAGTAGTTTTTGTAGTCGGAGCCCATAATTTTCCAATCACTTTGGGTTGTAATTTATTATTTATTGTTTGTATTATTTATGTTGTTTCCAATTTATTAAATATTTATTCAAATTAATTTGGTAAGTTATTTATACTAAGAGAATATTTATTGAAATGACAAAAACACACCAAATAAAATTACATAAGCATACGGAATAATTAAAAACTCACTAAAAAAATTACATAAACATACCAAATAATAAAACACACCAAATAAAATAACATAAACATACCAAATTCAAAAAAACACACTACATGAACTTAATTATCTTCAGCTTGTTTCAATGTCCACTGGTGCTCTATCAAGTCAATTTGCCGGGCATTGTGCATGTCTGGCATTTGAAATGCAGTATATCGTTGAATGAGCCTTTCATTGTAACGTCCATCCCTTTGTAATGGCTCATGTTGCACGGGCTCATCGGTGGCGTCATGAGCACAATATATACGTGTTCTTGAATTGTTCATCGTGTCTTGCTCATATTCATCAACGGCTTCATAATCGTACTCATCTTCCACAATCATGTTGTGAAGAATGATGCACGTCATCATGATGGATCGAAGTGACTCTACATCAAATAATCTGGCAGCACTCCTGACGATCGCTCAGAGAGCTTGGAGGATACCGAAACAACGCTCCACATCCTTCCTGCACCCCTTTTGATAGCTTGCAAAGTGTTTTTCCTTTGCACTTCGCGGACGTGGCACTGTTTTGACAAATGTTGACCATCGCGGGTAAATGCCATCAGCTAGGTAGTATGGCCCGTCGTACATATATCCGTTGACCTCATACATGACTTTTGGTGCCTTTCCTTACAGGACATTGTTGAACGTTAGGGATTGGGTAAGGACGTTGATGTCATTTTGAGCTCCCGGGACCCCGAAAAAGGTGTGCCAAATTCATGTATCAAAAGATGTCACCGCCTCCAGAATGATACTTTTTGCTCTTTTTCTGTCCCCATAAGCGCCTTGCCATGTACTTGGATAGTTTTTCCACGTTCAGTGCATACAATTAATGCTTCTAATCATCCCAGGAAAACCACACATCTCGGCCTTCTTCAACAGCCGTTCCAAGTCCATGTTTGTAGGTTTGTGGAGGTACTCAGCGGTGTAGATAAATTCGATTGCTCCGCAAAACCTCATCAGGGACTTAAGAATGGTTGATTTCCCTATCCTCGTTATCTTATCCACTTGGTCTGCAGATGCTCCATATGCAAGCATCCGCAAGGCAGCAGTAATTTTTTGCTCAGGCAGTAGACCCATAGCACCAAAAGCATCTTTCTTTTGCACAAAGTAAGAATCATGGTTGCAAACAACAATCATGATTTTGTTGAACAAATGTCGTTCTATTCTGAAACGACGTCTAAAGTACGTATCAAGGAATGTACTATTAGAAACAAAATAATTATCCAAGAGTTCCATACCTCGTCGTTGCCTGCTTCTATCAAGGTTTCCGGAATGGCTGGGCTTGCAGATCTGAGCCATAACTTGGATGACTCGACGGGAATGTGAGGCTCTGCCCATTCTTTCTTCGTCATCTCTCCTTCTACGCTCATCATCCTCTTCCCTCTCATTTTTTGCCCCCTGGTGATTGAACATTGCTTCTGATTGGTTAAACAATTCTTCCTCTTCCTGATCGAGTTCCCACATCATCCTTGAGGAAGAAGAAGATATTGTAAGAAAGAAGCATAAACTATGAATAATGATACAAATTTTTGTGAAGAAGGAAGCAGAAAATATGAATAATGATAGAGATCTTGAGAAAATTGGTGTGAGATTTGTGAGGATGGATGGTGAATTATATGGAGGATTCAGAAAGGATTAGGTTGTACATAATGCCACGTGGCATGCCGTCATTCGTTAAAAATCTGATGAAAATCTATCCTCAAAGATTGTGAATAGATTATGACACGTGGCATGCCGTTATTTGTTAAAAATCTGATGGAAATCTATCCTGAAAGATTGTGAACAGATTATGACACGTGACGCGACGTGATTGGTTAATAATCTTATCAGAAATCCATCACCAATAATTGTATTTTCGAATAATGACACGTGGTATAACGAGTACGATTAAAAAATTTATCGGAAATCCATCCCCAATAATTGTCTTTTCGGATTTTATGATAAGTGGCGCAACGACAACGATTAAAAATCTTATCCGAAATTACAAATAAAATTATTTTGTATTATTTAATAATACTTTGGATAATGACACGTGGCGCAACGAGAACGATTAAAAATCTTATCCGATATTACAATTACAATTATTTTGTATTATTTTATAAATAAAAAAAATACTAATATTTTATTGCCTATTGCCATGACTATTGAAGTGTAACGGTGGAGATGCAAATGCTATTGCCAGGGCTATTACTGTTCATTAAGGGCAGTTACTGTTCATTAGGTGAATTGAATAGTGTATACCCTGGGGGGAGGGCTCCAACGCTGGAGTTGCTCTTAAACATGTAACAATGGTAATCATTTTGTGTTGTTTGCCCTACCTTTAACACAGTATTGTTTTTGTCATGGTATTAACAACGTAAACAAGGTTTGGAATATCAATCATTTGAGCATAAAATTTCACAAAATACCGATTGGTATTTCATAACCACATTGTAGTATTATTTATATAATCTATATTTATTGAAAAAAAATCATTGATTCACATGAATTTACACTATTTAATATTCGTCTCATCAAGTGGTACACAATTATAATACAAAATATAGTCTTGGTAGTATTTTCATGAAGCGATTGTGTGATTTATGGGAGTTTGACTTAGAATATCCTTCTATAAAATAGAGATTCTGTGCAACTAGACATATACTCTTCTTAGTAATTCTCTTTTCTAACACATGTGGTTTATGATATATGTACACAAAATCTCCTCAAATAATTAGAGTTTTGGTACAACTGGACATACTGTTTTATCTATTTGTTTGATAAACAATATGATAATTATATTAAGTTCTTTAAATTGCGAGAATAGGGATTTAAACTTACTGCTAAGGATGAAGCACACTGCTCTAGCTAACACCACATGCAATATTATTTCCTTTATCATTTTACTACTAAATCTTAGGATCGTTTGATTACCATTTTGTTTTTCAGTTTTTAGATTTTGGTTTTCACTTTTCACTTTTTTGAAAATTGAGAACTAAAATCTTGTTTGTAAGTACTTTAAGTTTTATTTTTAAAAAGAAAATTGAAAATCAAAAAGCGAAAAACTCAAGGGAGTAGTTTTTAGTTTTTTTTTTTTTTTTTTGAAAACTGAAAGTAATGACCAAACAATATTTCAGTTTTTAAATTTTTTAAAAAGTGAAAACAAAAAATAAAAACTGTAAACGAAATAGTTATTAAACGGTCCCTTAAATGGTCATAACGGCGATTCAACTTACCTTTTCTTCTTATATTGGAACGAGTTTAATTGTTACATATTTTAATCAAAACTTAACGTCCAACTCTACCTTCCAACTAAGCTAAAAGCCTTTGACATTGTCTTATATGAGTTGTGCTCTTATAGCACAATTATTTAAAGGTAGAGCTATTCACACAACATTTTTTACTTTTAATATATTCTTTTAATTTTTTACTATCAGATCGAATGAATTGAAGAAGATCAACGAACATAAATTAACGAAGGTATGTGGAAGATAAAAATGAATGTGTGGATAACACAACACTTATTTAATAGTGGTGAGAGTATTAAACTCAATTGAACTCAACCTTATTTTTTGAAAAAAGAAAAGAAAAAGAACTCACCCTTATTGAGCTGAAGTTTTTTCACGTACCGTGTAAATTTGATTCTAGCATTAAAATTAAACTCAAAATTTTCGATCCACTGATTTCGAGCTTTTGAGATTTGAAGTTTTTCCTCTCATTGCCTTTTTCTTCTTTTCTAAAAGAAAAAGCCTCATCCCTAGTATGCAAATTGACGATCAAACCCTAGTCGATGTGTCCTTTACAGCCTGCTTAGACAACAAGTTATCCAGGCGTGATCGTGGTGATGTGTCCCCCGATGCTTTACCCTCCAAAGAGAGAGACGTAGAAGACTGGAGAAGGACGACCGAAAAGCACTTCCATAGTTTCGAAATCCCTAATAAACTCTCATCCAAACGCGGCCTTAGTTCCCCTTCTATGAGTCTATATGCATAAACACATAAAATACAGCCCATTTTTTTCCACACAAAAATATCTCTTTACTAATTTATTTACTACCATCTCTCCGGAACAAAATTAGACTCATAAAACCCACAGACACTGAGAATCCGACCTCCAAAAAATTGCTTCAAGTTCTTCCATGGCGAGGCCTAATCAGCAAGCAATCGAGACCTTCATCAGCATCACCGGCGCTTCCGAAGCCATAGCCGTGCAAAAGCTGGAGGTAATTTCTTCAAGTTCCGAATTCAATTTCTGAGGTTTTGATCGGAATCGCCGAATTGTTTCTCGATTTCTAGGGTAATGTTGCTATTAGGGTTTTTACTGCACTGGGCAATGAATTTTAATCGGGAATTTTTTGTTGGGCAGTGTTTGGATTGATCTTTTATTATGAATTTTTGAAATTTGGATGTGGACTTTAGTTTGTTGGGATGGTGTTTTTTGGCTTGAGTTTAATGGTATGTTGAGATAAAGTGTCGATTTAGTTGGGATGCTATTTGATTGTATTATTCATCAACTACTGTTGTGCTAAAGTTAATGAAAAATTATACTTAAATAGTGGGCTCTTTCATTTTGGAAATCTAAGGTAGAAAGGGAGTTGCTTGCGCTACTCGTTTGATCACGAAAGTAATTGAATATTTTTGTTAGGGTTGTGAATGGATAGAGTGGGTAGAGGAATAGATGGATTTTCTTAGCACAGTGAGATTACCATTGTACGGTTAAAGAATTAGTTTTCGATTTGACTGGTTCAATGCTAGAAATATGGGTACTCGGGGTAGCGAACAGTTGGTTATATGTTTGATAAAAAGTTGGAGGTGTTGTGAATGCACTGGTACCTCAACAACTTTTTGGGTGTTGAAAAGTCGGGCCAAGTGTCTCTGATTAGAACCCTTGAAGCATAAATTTTCCACTGAATGTATCTTGTTGTATCTATGGTACAACTGTTTTTTCTTGGAGTTGTGATGGATTTACCTCAATGCTTTCTGGTGAGAAAAACTCACTTCAGCATCATCTGATACAACTTTCTTATGATCTCCCAACCACCATTACAAAAGAACTATTTAGCTTCTTATTTGAGTAGGTTTGTGTTTTAGTCTCTTGGATTTTTTAGGGAGCTCTTTCCTATTTGACTTAATAGACAACTAAGTCGAAAAATGAATAAATAAAAATAATCTTTGTTATTATTTCTCATAGATATTCTTCTGTTGTCTTTGCTTGCAATTAGGAGCATGGTGGCGATCTCAATGCAGCTGCGAATGCTTACTTTACTGAAGGAGATAGAAGCACATCGGTGAAGTATGCTTTTCATCTGCTGTTGCTCATTATTAAATATTTAGTATGACATATCATCAGCTATTGGATGATGTCTCCAGCTTAACATTTATGACTTTTCATGTCCAGTGCGCATGATACACCTGTTTCAGCTCAAGATGATTTTATGGATATCGATGATCCGGTTCCAGTTCGATCTCGGAGAGATCCTCTATCGCTTCTATCTGCAACCGGTGATGTGAATCCCTTTTCTAGTCTTAATCCAGAGTTTGGTAGAACCATATTTGATAGTGGTACACATTTTACAAACCGTACACCATTTGTTACTCATCCAAGAGAGGTGAGGGAGATCCCCATTGAAGTCAAAGATGGCGATCATCCATCTGGCCATTCTGGCCATGCTCCTATCATTGATGATGTCACTGGAACAGAGGAGGCAGAAGGCCAAGGTATCCCTGGCACTGTTATAATCGATGAGGAAGATGATGACGATATTCAAGCTGCCGCAGCTGTTCAGGCTGGGGAAAGGAGTGGACCGCAAGATATCTCTTCAGGTGATGGATATCATCACCGAAATTTTGGACCTAGTGCTCCTCGATTTGATGATCCGCAGGATTATAGCAATGATATTGAAGAAGAAATGATTCGAGCTGCAATCGAGGCTTCAAAACGGGAAGTTGAAGAAAACCAACCAAATCAACAATTTGGTGCTCCAAGTGTATGTGACAATAGCCTACAGCTGTTGAGTTGGACCTTGTGTTAATGGTATATAGACTAAGTGATTGTCTTTGTATTGATTCTCTTCTTGATCTCACAGTTTGATGAAAATGGACCTCAGCAAAGGCCGCCTCAGCTAGAGGATCCCGAACTTGCACATGCAGTTTCTTTGTCACTGAAGGTTTGCTTTCCTTTGTTTTTTTAATTCTCCTTGTTGGTATCCATATTATATCGTTTAACATGAACTGAGTCCAGGCAGCAGAGCAAGAGAAAGCATTGCATGGCCAGGGGCAAAATGTTGGCTTATCAGATATTGGGGCTTCTAAGGCAGCAGAGGTGGAGCTGGAAAATTTAGCAGCACCAAATGGAAGGTATATATCTTGTGTTGCTATTGGAGTGTTATACACGTTTTTCCTGATGAGGGTGGTTTGGGTGAATTAGGTTGGAGGCAGGAAGTTCATCCATCCAAGAAGAAACTGAAGATCTGGAGGAGCAGCCTCTTGTCAGACACAGGTCCAGGCGCATGTCTTCTGGCTCTGTGGAGACTGCAAAAGAAGTTGGAGCTGATGAGCATAGTGCACCTTCAAGTCCTGAAGAGCAGGATATGGGTAATCATCCTCGGCACAATGGCGGTGTCTTCCCTTCAGATGAGGTATCTTCCCTTGTAAGTTATTAGAATTTCTGAATGACTCTGAAATTTTTGTTAATTAATCATATTGGTAAATGTTTACACCAATTAATTTGGCCTTGTTTTTGTAATTGAAGTGGGGAGGAATTTCTTCAGAGGAGCACGACGAAGCAGTGATGCTTGAGGCTGCAATGTTTGGTGGAATTCCTGAAGGGACTGGATATCGCCTTCCCTACACACCACATCATTTTATGCGCCCTGACAGTTCATACGTCCGGCCATCACCTCGTCCTCCTTCACCCTCTCTTACAGCGCAGCGGTTGATACGTGAACAACAGGTTTGAATACCGGAAATAATGTCTGAAAGTTGGCCACCAAAAGTGGTGTGACTGGTTGTACTAACTTGATACATGCAGGACGATGAATATCTTGCATCACTTCAAGCTGACAGAGAAAAAGAATTGAAGGCTATTGAGGAAGCTGAAGCTCGTCGTGAAGAAGACAGACTAAAAGAGGAAGAGTCTCAAAGGAAAATCGAGGAGGAGCAGGTACTATATGTACACACACACACATGTTCGCTTAGATTTAGATTATTTGGTGCTGGTTATGTTACTCCCTCTGTCTTTTTCTGTGTATATCCCTCTTGCAAAGATTGTTCATCATTTATATTTCCTTCTAAATTAATCTAATTAGCAGTATTTTGTATGGTTAAGTAACTCAGCTCTAAACACTACCATTTTTCTCCATTCATTTATTTTAATTTGTTTTCTGAGTTCTCTGAAAAGTGGCTCTACTCCGTATGTGGCATTTTAACATTTTCTTTACTATCCTATTTTTCTTTTATTTTCAAACTTTTATTCTGAAGTCTCAACATTTGAAAAGTTCACCACTCTTACTTTTTGTGTTTCTGTTCTTCATTTTTGAAATTGAAAAATGATAAGAAGTGGGAGTTTTAGAATGAATGAGTATTCTGAAATTTCGGATGGGAATGAATGGAGCCACTTCTCTATAAATATTTGTAGGATTTTTGCCAATAAAATTTCAAGCTTTTTGACATTTGAGATGGAAAATGACTAGTAGTTTGTAATCCAATGAATTATATAGTATTTCTGTATTTTGAAGCCAGCCGGAATTAGGTATTACGGTTTATTATGGAGACTGAATCAAAGAAATTAATGGAAAAGAATTAGTTTACTTTTATGTAATAGAAGACTACTAATTTAAGCATTTTGGAACTTCTGGTTTTCGTCCATGGCTTTAGTGTTAGTTTTTGTTTTGATATGAATATGATTGACCCTTTTCTAATCAGATGGGATTACAATTCCCAAATATGGTGGGCAGTTAGTACTGTAATGTGAAAAATGTGCATTCACCGCTTATGTTTGTATGTACTGAGACATAATTGGGCCCTGCTTACATTTCTTTCAGACACTAGCGCATTCCTCGTCATCAGTAGTGTGTAACTCATTTTTTTGGTTAGTTCTACTTTCAAAGTTGCTGATATCTTTATTCTCTATGATCCTTCCTTGCAGGAATTGGAGAGACAATTAGCAGCAAAAGAAGCTACTCTCCCTCAAGAACCAGCATCAGATGATGAGAATGCTGTAACCCTTCTGGTGCGAATGCCAGATGGCAGCCGCCACGGGCGTCGATTTCTCAGGACAGACAAGCTGCAGGTAAAATTTTGTGAATGTACATGTATTTAACTGAATCATCTCTTTGCCCATCCTCGCTAAACCAGAGTGTGATTCTGTTTGCAGTCTCTTTTCGACTTTATTGATATTGGCAGAAGGGTCAAACCCGGCTCTTACAGAGTGGTGAGTAATGTTTGCGTTTAATTGAATACCCATTTCACTTTCCGTAAGCCCATGTTATCAATCTTTGCAAATTATATCGATATTTAGTTGTTTTCGTGGAGAAAATAGAACAAAACTGCATTTGAATGCTGTCAATACTAAGCATCTTGGTAAACAGGTGAGGCCATTCCCCAGGCGCGCTTTTAGCGATGGAGAAAGTGCATTGACGTTGAATGAACTCGGGCTTACCAGCAAACAAGAAGCTTTGTTTTTGGAGTCGATATAGCAGGTGGCTCCAAAATGTAGAAAGATAGAACAGTTTCATTTGAGCCGCGTATATTGTTGAACGAAATCATGGTTTTCATTTGGCTTTTGGGGGGTGTTTGGATATGAAATGCTTCATACATGGATTTGAAGACATGGGCAGAATCAAATTTGAAAAGCAGAATAATTATGGTCATTTTATGTTTCTATCAGTGCCATTTTAGTTTAACGAGTTTCGGGGAATGTTTTCTGTTTATCCGTGGTTCGACTTTAGGTTGAACTTCGATCCTACGCGTTTGGTAGGGGTTCAATTAGATTGGGTCATCCTGAGTCAACCCGTGTCTAATTCGATTTCAAACTTGATTGAGCAGGTTAAAATGAAGTAAAAACCCGCTTAAAAGGCTAAACCCAACCCAATCTGAACCCGATAATCTATTGGGTTCGATTTGGCTGATGCACACATTACCTGTTTCATTTCATATTATGTGAGCTAGATACAAGTTTGGGAGAGCTATAGTTGAATGTTGTTTGCTTTTCATTTGAAGATAAACGATAGTCACTTTTATGTTTTATTTGTTAAAACGTTGGTATTGTTTTGTCATTTAATTTCAACTTTGCATGGTTGAAATTTGAAAAATGCATTTGGCTTGTTTTCGGTATGAATGGAGATGTGTAAAATTGAATTTTAAATAGCTTTGCATTATTTGGTTCAAAATTTGAGATCTATCTTACGAAATAATGTGTTAAAAGATTGTATTTGATAAAATTACAAAACTCGAACCTAATCCAAATAAGCCCGAATCCAAATAAACCCGCATGAACCCAAACCTAATCGAAACCCGAATTAGGAATGTTGGGTTAGGATTGGGTTGACGATCTAGCCCGCCTAACGTGCCTGAGTTGCACCCCTAGCGTTTGGAAGTTGGAACGATGTGTTCTAATGTCGTTTTCTCGTAACTGCCGTTTTTTGCATGATCTTTCGTTGTGTCTATTCGTCCTCTGGATTTAAAGCTGCGGGAGCATTGATCATATAATGTTAAACGGCTACGGCATAAAGACACAATTTCTACTCTTAATTTGTATAAAATGAATTCCGACCACCCATCATTCAACCTAGGCATTAGGTCGGAACAAACCCTAGTTAGTCTAGTTGGCTCCTTAAACGTAGCAAGTACATTTGGATACTTGCAAATTTAAGATGTCAACAACTCATCAAAATATTCAGAAATTTTATGGTACTTCGCAGTATTTTGAATTTTATAACTATTATATTTTAATTTTTTTGTGTTTTTGATCAAAGATCACAGAGTTAAAATGTTCAGAACGTCGGATCCTTTTTAATGAAGACCATATAAAATATTTTCAAATTTGTTTTCATGTGCAAAAGGAGAAACGAATGCTAATATGCAAGATCCTGTTGGAACCTTTGGGTGTAGAGGCCGACCTTTGAATTTTATATTGTTAATACTTTAAAAGGAGAGTAATTTGTACAGTACGAGACGTCATAGTAATGTTATACCCGTATCATCGAAGTCACTCACCTTGGAGGTGAGGCACCGCCGTTTGATTTAATTTCGTTTTCTTTGTTAACTGTGCAACCGAATCCTCCGGAAAGAAGAAAGTAGAAAGTTGAAAGGGCAAACGGTAAAGAAATATGGTCACAAAACAAGAGACATTGGACTTTTGGGTGCAGAGGAGGAATATTATCGTTTTGGTGAGATTCGTTTTCGGTGCTGTCAATGATATACGTTATATTTTACAGCATCCTTGGACTACTACTTTAACCGTCTTTTTACACTTTTGACGTTTTTCGTTTCAAATCAAAAGAGTTGGCAGAATTATTATGGCCTCTATACCAATACCTAATTGGAGGATTGGAGGCGGATTGTCTGCCCTCCTGTTTGGATGTCGTTCTCATCTCTTCCTATTTGTGCGGTCACGGTTAAATCACGTCAATATTTTATATTCTTATTGTTTTTTGTCTTATTATCTCTATAAAAAAATCAATATAAAATGTTGACGTGGCTTAACCGTGACCGCATAAAATAGGAGGGGAAGAGAAGGGCATCCAAATTGGAGGGCGGACACTATATGGTTGTAATTCCATTCACTTCAGGATTTTTCATTATGACGGAAACATAAATGGTACACCACATGTTTTTATATAAATGGTGAGAAATTTTATTTTTTAAGTTATTAACTTTTTAACACATATCCTACCATTTATATAGTAACACGTATTATACCATTCCGTGTAGACCTGACATTCATGTTGTGTGTCTCGTGTTCGTGTCGTTTTCGTGTCATACCCGATAACTTAACAAGTCTTGTCGTGTAATACCCGTTAAAATAAATGGGTAATATGACTCGACCCGAAATCAACCCGTTAATATTTTTAGGTAATATGACCCGACCCGTTACCCCGTTAAGAAAGATATATTTCAAATCAATAAAAATGAAAATGAAAAACATAATTTGACCCAAAAAAATGTAAAACATACTACTAAATTAGTATATACATATTAAATTTCGGAGTTGACCCTCTCATGAAAATTGTAAAACTTTTCATTACGAGTGATTACATTTTTCACACTTCTACAATAATTATTATTAATTTTGCACTCAAATAAAAAACATTGTTCATGAGATTTGGAGGGTTTTAAAAATGTAAACGACCATGTAACCATCGTCTAAGTGTTGAGAATGTAATTATGAACGTTTATTATGCTTTCACATCTTTCAAATTTATACATTAATGATTATGAATTTTGTTTATTTTGAACTCCCTAAAAAATACTATTCATGAGAGTTTGTATGGTTTTAAAAATTCAAACGATCATATATCCATCCTCAAAGCGTAGAGGATGCAACTACGAGTGCTTTGTCTATAATATACTATAAAATAAATAAATAAAACTTAAATTTTAAAATTTATAGAGAATAATGATTAATAAACAATATATACATATTCATTATACCTATTATATTTTATAGTAAGTTTTTTTTAGCAGTTTAAAAAATTAAAATCATCAAAATAACTTTTTCCTTATCGGGTCGAAACAGGTTAGCCACGTGTCACTCTCGTGTAAACCTGTTAAGGACCCGTTATTAACGGGTTATTATCGTGTGACCCGATAATGATCCGATTAGTTATCGTATTAACCCGAAACTCGTTATTTTCATGTCGTATTAACAGGTCGTGTAAGAAATTGCCAGGTCTAATTCCGTCTACCAATCACACTATATCTCCCAATCCAGTTTGTAAGCATTTGGGGATTATCAATGATGTGGCATGGTAAAAGCCCAACCAAACTTCCCCCAACCCTAGCCTGGTACCTTTTCTATGCAAATGCAAGGGAAAGGGATCATCTCTGGATCCCTTCCTCTTAATCCACCAAATTATGGGATCCGTACCGTTGAAATTTGATCCAACAGCCACAAACAGGGGCCCATTTTAAAAATTATAATAACTTCATTCGTTTGATTGATTTTCAACGACACGGATTCCCTGATTTGGTGGATTAAGAGGAAGGCATCCGGATCCCTTTTCAAATGCAAGTGTCATTACTCTATCTCTCTCTCTCTCTCTCTCTCTCTCTCTCTCTCTCTCTCTCATCCCACCATATGAACCTTTTCTATGCAAATGCAAGGGAAATGGATCCTCTCCGGATTCCTTCCTCTTAATCCACCAAATCACGGGATCCATACCGTTGAAATTTGATCTAACAACTACAAACAGGAACCCACTTTAAAAATTATAATAACTTCAGCCGTTTGATCGATTTTCAACGACACGGATTTTCTGATTTGGTGGATTAGGAGGAAGGGATCCGGATCCCTTTGCAAATTCAAGTGTCATTACTCTCTCTCTCTCTCTCTCTCTCTCTCTCTCTCTCTCTCTCTCTCTCTCTCTCTCTCTCTCTCTCTCTCTCTCTCTCTCTCTCTCTCTCTCTCTCTCTCTCATCCCACCATATGAGTTTTGAAACATTACTCCTTTTATAAAAGTATCAGTCGATTTTCTCTTGAACTCGTACTAAGCTGCTAATTTAATCTCTTCAACTTTTATTTTAACTAATTACCTTAGTGAATTTATTTTATTAATAGCTGATTACCATCTTGCCGTTAGATTTTCCATTTTTTCATCTAATTTTTCGTTAAAATTTATCACGTACCAATTAGATTCCCCATGATTGTGGGTAAAACAGATGGTAAATTTGAAAATCTAATGGCATGGTGGTAAGCGGCTATTAATAAAATTTTATGGTAGTAATTGACTAAAATAAAAATTGAGTGAGTAAACTGGCAACTCGATACAAGTTCAGAGGAGAAATCAAAGAATACCTTCCTTTTATATAAGTTACTACATGAGAAAAACTTTCTTCACAGACGTGTAACAAGTTACTTTATAATGCTACAAATAGGTAGTTCAGTTAAGATTGGTAATTTAGATATCTAACATAAGAATGCTACACGTTAAGGGATTTAAGATAATGTATTATTCATCGTTATAATTCACATCTTATATATGATAACACAAAAACTCAAGGACAAACACCAACACTTATGAATAATTGAATATACGTTGATTGTCTAGTAGATATAGCATGTAGATTGACATGTTATAATTTAAACTCTTAAGCGTTATAGGATAATACTTGGATCCTCACCGTTGAAGAGTTCATTTTCTTGCTCAATGAAGTGGACGAATAATACTACAGCAATTGTCCTCTTGTTTTCAAACTCAATAATTCTTGGGTTCTATCTATTTTTTGCAATGTGAAAAGGCCATTCAACATTGAAATTAAGAGAACAGGTGGGGTATGAAAGTTAAAAGTCCATTTGGGGTATGAAAATTGGGTTCTAAGACTAAACGGTTAGAAACTAAGAATTGTCCTAATGTAAAATGTTTTGTTTGCAAGTGAGAATGCACATAAAGTTTACTACATAATCAAGTATTAATTAGACGTTGTTTTGGCAGTTTTTATCGTATGAATGTCGAAAAAGAATGTTAAAATTAGTTGGATGTGAGCACAAGATTGATTACTCGCCTTTGATGCTTGTAGGTTTGATTCACATGATTTAAAATTAGAAATCAATAATGCTTACATGAGAGGTTGTCAACAAGACTTCTCGTTGAAAGAAATTCTAAATTAGAATTTATTTTCCATATTAATATATTTCATAGATGTTAAAAACAATATGAATGCAAAAATGGAAGAAGTACACATGGCAGAAGCTTTGGCCACCACGTGTCAAAAATCTGCTTGGTCAGGACTCAGGGGGCCCTGAAAGAAGTTAAGGAAGTTAAAGTTTAATTTCCACTTAACTTAATTAAGTATGGTTTAACAGTTTAAACCATACTTAATTAAGTTAAGTGGAAATTAAACAGAATCCAAATATAAAAAAAACCTCAATGATGATTGTACCTGAACGGTCGAGTGAAGTGCAGGCAGGAGGAAAGCAGGCACAGGCACGTGCGCCCTACGTGTCCACACACCCCCATTTCCGTACACCAAACCCTCTTCCCCCCCCCCCCCCCAACGGTCATATTTCACCGACAACCCCCAACGGTCATATACCCCATCTCTCTCCGCCGTCGGATCTCAATCACACGGCCCACAAATCCCAACTCCCCCCTCGGCCTTTTTCCAACACCCTTTTCACTGCTCTTTGCCCTCCATTTTTTTCACACAATTTGCAAAATTAAATAAAAAATTCCATGATCGAGACAGTCATGGAGATTGTCTAGAGAGAGAGAGAGAGAGAGAGAGAGAGAACCAAAAGCCCTGTTAATATATAAAAACACAAGTGTTCTATGGTTTTCGGTTCTTTTGGGTAGAGAGAGAGTGACAGAGAACGAGGAGAGAGAGAGAGAGAGTAACAGAGAGAGGAGAGAGAGAGAGTGACAGAGAGAGCTGCTTGATCTTCATCTTTTTCACGCATGCAAGCTTAAAGGGTTTTTGGGTTCTGCTTCAGCCATGGTGTTGTTCTCCATGGGGGATTCAAATGCTGGTCTGGGCCTCAAAGTTTCTCGGAGTTTGATCATCCGCCATGTATGTATCTGCATTACTCCATATCACTCCGTTCTTTTCTCCATGGTGATCCATAATCAAATCTTTTCTTCTTCCCAATGAGCTTTCTTTGAACGTTTCGGAATCCGATGATCTTGTTGTTGTAGGAATTTATAAAAATTCTTTGATTCTTTGATTTGGGTTTGGAATTTTTTAGCATAATCTCTTCTTTGTTGCATTAAAAAAATACACATATAGGAAAAACAGCACTTATACACAAACACCATTTGATTGATTTATTCACTCATCGGATTCCTATTTGTTGATTTTTTCACACACTCACTCACTCACATAGTTTATCTCTCTGGATTTTCTCTTTTAATCTCACACATTCATTCAAAAGTTCATACATTTTTCGAAAACCCGAAAGGAAGAAGAGATAGCTAGGGAGATCAAAAAAGAAATTGAAACAAAAAACATTGGGTGGGTGGATCTTTAGCTGCACAGAAATTAACCAAAGATTACCAAAAGAAAATTGAAAAAAAATTAGGAAGATCATAGAATATGTTGGCTGGGTGCTCTAGTTCCACATTGTTGTCACCAAGGCATAGATTGAGGAGTGAAGCAGCAGCCCAGTTACAAGCTTGCAGTTTCCAGCTACCATCGATGAGCACGCAGAGATTGGACTTACCATGCAGTTTTCCCCGCAAGGACACCTCAAGGTCGCAACCCATTAGGCCTGTGGGGCTTTCGGTTGAGAAATCGATCGATTCGAAGGCGGGCGGTTGTTCTCTAAAGCAGAGCATCCGGCTCCCTCCTCTGGCTACCAGCGGTCCTGTGACGGCAACAGCGGCGTTAGTGGAGACAGGGAAGGAGAATCATGATCAGTTTTGGGGGGAGAAGAAGAGAGGGAAGAGGTTCGCGGAGCCGGTGGATGATGATGAGTCTTTCAGAAAAAGGGCAAAGAGGAAAAGGGGTTGTGGGGATAATGGCGGTGACGGCGAAGGCGGTGGTGGTTTGAGTTTAGGCCAATTGGGTGGTGGGAATTTTTGGTTTCAGCCTGGCTTCCATCTCCCTCCAACGACTCAGCCTCCGTTCTCTCTGACATGTTCAGGGGATGAAGACAGGGTTTGTTATGTTCCGGCAGAGGAGATTTCGCAGCCTCTTCCGTTGTCGAACAATCCTTGGTTGGACTCAATTGTGACTGAGATTACTGACTTGGGGAAGAAGGATGGCGGCGGCGAGGCTAGCCGTGGACTGGTGGGGGAAGGATCAGGAGGGTCGAGTACTTCGTCGGAGAGCCAGAGCTTGGCTTTGAGGGTAAATGAGAGTGCCTCCGAACACGACACAGGTAACGGTACTCGGAATCCTTATGTCCCACATGGAGGAGCAGGGGTTGTGGCAGAGGAGGAGGAGGATGATGAGAGTGAGGCAGAGCATCTAGGGTTTGAGCTTGTCAGCTTGCTTACAGCTTGTGTGGAGGCAATTGGGTTGAAGAACATTGCAGCAATCAACCATTTTATAGCTAAGTTGGGGGAGCTTGCTTCGCCGAAAGGAAGTGCTATAAGCCGGCTTTCTGCTTATTACACTGAGGCATTATCTCTGAGAGTCACAAGGCTTTGGCCTCATGTGTTTCAGATCAATGCTCCTCGAAAGTTTGATCGAAGGGATGAGGACTCTGGGATTGAGCTGAGGCTTCTAAACCAGGTTAGCCCAATTCCAAAATTTGTTCATTTCACTTCAAATGAGATACTGCTGAGAGCTTTTGAAGGGAAGGACAGGGTTCACATCATAGATTTCGACATCAAGCAAGGGCTGCAGTGGCCCAGTTTGTTCCAGAGTTTGGCGTCGAGGACCAATCCTCCGAGCCATGTTAGGATCACAGGGATAGGGGAGTCGAAGCAAGAGCTCAACGAGACGGGAGATAGGCTTGCTGGATTTGCTGGGGCACTGAACCTACCTTTTGAGTTCCACCCGGTTGTGGATAGGTTGGAGGATGTGAGGCTTTGGATGCTTCATGTCAAGGAGCATGAGAGTGTGGCTGTGAATTGTGTTTTCCAACTGCACAAGACGCTTTATGACGCAACAGGAGGAGCGCTGAGGGATTTTTTGGGACTCATTCGAAGTACAAACCCAACAATAGTCCTTATGGCAGAGCAAGAGGCCGAGCACAATGAGTCCAAGTTGGAGACAAGAGTCTCCAACTCATTGAAGTACTACTCTGCCATCTTTGACTCGATCGGTTCTAGTCTTCCCTTGGAGAGCCAGGCCAGGATCAAAGTAGAGGAGATGTTTGCACAAGAAATTAGGAACATCATTGCTTGTGAAGGAAGCGACAGGCTGGAGAGGCACGAGAGCTTTGAGAAGTGGAGGAAGTTGATGGAGCAAGAAGGGTTT
The DNA here is from genome assembly GCF_041283825.1 of Pyrus communis. Lineage (NCBI taxonomy): Eukaryota > Viridiplantae > Streptophyta > Magnoliopsida > Rosales > Rosaceae > Pyrus > Pyrus communis. The sequence continues at coordinate 6,030,715 of NC_142568.1, forward strand.
CGATGCGTTGGGATAACGGAGAGGGAAATGCTTCAGAGCCAGTTTCTGTTAAAGATGTATGCTAGTGAGAATTACACCGTGAAGAAGCAAGAGAAAGACGGAGCAGCAGAAGCACTTACTCTAAGTTGGATGGATCAGCCTCTTTACACAGTCTCAGCATGGACACCAGTTGATGCAGCAGGCAGCTCGTCATCATTTTCGCAACCAAGTTAAATAGCCGTGGATTTTAGTTTCTTCGTACACAATACAGTCACTTTTGATTCCATTGTTGCATACAGAAAAAAGGGATACAGAATTCTTTGTATGTAGGGGAAATCTGTCACGAGTATTCATTCATTCTTTTGTTGCAGATAAATCTTCGTCCGATAGTGTCAGAATCATTTGTTTTGTAAGAATTACAGCAGTTGTAGGTTGATATTTGATTTCAATTCTTTGCAGTCCATGTTATTGTTAGTATTCAGAGTCAATCCAATTTCTGTTTATTCTTTGATTCTTTATGTAATGTTCAAATTCTTTATTAAATAAGTCAAGTGAAGTGAAGTCACATTATCTATTTGATTGGTCATTTGTTCTACTTTGTATTAATGGATCATGTAGCTGAAAATTCCATTGTTATATATGATATGGCCGTTCATCTCTCTCTCTCTCTCTCTCTCTCTCTCTCTCTCTCTCTTTCCCTCCTTCTCCCTCTATGCATTTGTTAGTCTGCATTTACAAACAGTGGTTATGTGCAGATATTATCAGAAAATGGAAGAAAAGTCTGTTTAAATTCAACTATTTGCATTCATTTCTAATGTTTTAATTCAAGTCTCGAAATCCATAAGCATCTCTTAAGGGAAAGATTGCGTTCGCACGCAATTTTGGCAAGTCGTTTTTGGAGCAAGTTGTCAAGCGTTTTTTGCTCTCGTGACAGTCATGCTCAAAGAGAAGATCAAAAGAACATTGGACAATTTCTCATGTGTAATAATAGAGATATGCTATCCACACATTCTTTTTTACTTCTCACACACCCCTTGTTAATTTCTGTCCGTTGATATTTTTCATTCATCTTATCCAACGGCCGAAAACTAAAAAGATGTGAGAGAAGTAAAAAAAGATGTGTGGATATTACATCACTAATAATAAAATGCATACAGGCCCCTACATGAATACGGCAGCAACCGGCACATACTTCAGGAGTGACAGTGTCATACGTACAAAAAGTGACCAGTAATATCTCGAGTCTCAACTACTCCAAAACAAAATGCTTGAAGGCACCATGTTTTGATGTGAAAATTTGGTAATAAGAATGGACAAGTGGGCCCAAGAAAACAATTGGATTGGGTTTTTCTTGGTTGAGCATGCATGAGCTTTCACATTTGGTAGCTTAAATTGTTTTGTTTGGTTCAAGTTTTCAAGTCATCTTCAAATGTTACCGTCAGTATGTCATTATATATTTGATGTTAGAGAGATCATCTTTTTAATATTTAAATCATCTGACACTTCTTTTGAAATTCACAAATTTCCAGCCATCAACAACATTGTTTATCACTTTATACGATATCATGATGCCGTTATGTTATAGAATAATATAGAATTAAAATAAGTTATCTAGGATTAGAATAATATAATTATAATTTGATCTTAGTCTCCTCTTTCGTTGTCTATAGCGGACCATGCTAAATTAATACGAAACCGAACTTAGCACCGCCCGGTGGAACAATAGCTAGGGAAATTTTATTCATTATAAGTTAAAATCTGTGGGGACGTGAAAGTAAAATAATTTTATATCGGTGAAAGAAAAAATCTTGCAAAAGCTGATAAGAGATTGGGTTATTCCCATATTACTAATTGATTTTATGATGAATCTCAACTTTCTTCAAACTCAACATAATTTGCCCCCTATTATATAGTGGAACAAAAAATCTCACCTAGGTAAAGTTTTGATGCTTACTTTAGTAGTAGTTAATTGCCTCTATTTGACTATAGCGTCCCTGCTCCAAAGCACATGCACGTAGATGTAAGTTGGATACTACTTGTGTATTGATTTCAATTCATATTTGTAACTAGTTGTATATTTATCGTGTGACTATTACAGACGAATTGTTCCGTTTTATCTGAATTGCTCTGTAGATATTCTATCGTTTATAATCATGAATAAAACATTTGATGCTGACAGCCTCCAAATGCAGAAAAGAAACCTAAATTTGAGCCACAAGGTTGTTGATTTGATCATTTTCATGACATTGTTGTATGGCACCGGCCAGGGTTATAATATCAATACAAAGTTGGAAGAACAATTTGCTGGAGAGATGGCCCCTCCTCCTTAGATTTACCGCTAATGTCGATATCAAGACCTAAATTTGGCGGTGTCAATTTGTTCAAGTTGTTGTCAATTATTCATCTTCATTGTCTTCTTCCTCTTCATCCTCGTTAGTACAGCAATGCATGTGATGGTTGCCATGACATCCTCGACAATGATTTGGGGCTCTTCCTGTAACATAAAACGGCTATAAATCTAATTAGTATATAGATTAATGCTACGCTATCATAATGGCACTTGTACTTGGTATCTAGATATCAAGTACTGTAGTAGGTACGCCTGTACGTACCATTCTCTGAAAATCGAAACCTTCTGTGGTAAATGTGTAATGATCTCGATGGGAAAGGAATGCATGCACGTTAGGTATTTTTGTTCTCTATTAGGGTTCTTAACTAATAAAATAACTATAAGTTAAGTTCCACCATTCAACCATAGAAAACTAATTATATAATTCTACACATATATATAGAAGATATTTAGGTCTTACATACTCCACACGATCCTCAACAACAATTCTAGTTAGAGTTAACTCGATGACATACTTAAAAGAGTAATAATTTTGGCATTCTCTTTGACACTTCAGATGAACACTTCATGATTTTCATGCATTTCGAGTAAAGATTGCTAGAAGCTAAGCTACTAGTGTCAAAATTATAGCTAACTTCAAATTAGCGACATTGGCAAATATTAACGACATTGTCAATCAAACATTGACAACATATAGATAAAATTCTGAAAAGTGATTATTTTAGCTATTGAAATTTGTATGTAGATTTTCATATTTAACATCAGGGAAACCCCATATATTGATTAATATTCATTATACTCTCTTGACACGCTCCGACATAATTTTACACTATGTTTGGGTGAAGAAATTTAAGATTATTAAGGAATTTAAAAATGATGGAAATTGAAATGACGAAATTTTATTTTCTAGAATTTATAAATTTTCTTGTTTGGTTAACCTAAAAGAACAATGGAATTGAATACGGAATTTGTTATTTTTAAACTCTCAATCATAGAAATTGAGAAATGACACCTATTTACATGGAATTTGAACTTGGGATTTGGAGGTCCCAAATTCCAAGTTTTTTGTCCATGCGGAAATTCTAAATTTCTTTGTTTATGAATCCAAACAAGAGAATTTGTGCCTATCAATTTATAAATTCTGACTTTTACCAAAATTCCATGTTTATTTCTCTTATCCAAACATAGTGTGGGAAAATTAGAATGCCCTACATCTTTTCTATAGTTGTTAGATTAAACATTCATCCCTTTTAAAGATTTGATTAAGGTGCTTTGATCAATTGCCACCTCAATAATTTTCTATTTATTTAATTTCCATGTCATTAATTTAAATGCATTTATATAGAGGCATAAGGTAGCTTAGCAACTAATTGCCTATAACATAGGAATTTAATTTCGTCAATCCCTTACTACGCATTAAATGATATTTTTTTAATAAAATAAAATAAAAAATTAATTAACTAATTCCTCATTACCTTATTATCAGTATTTAAAAAAAAATTCTCTTTCTATTAAAAATGTCTCAATAAAAAGTCTTCAATACATATTTTTTCACGTATACATATATAAAAAAATATACTTAAAACTTATGGTACATTTGAGAACAAAAGTATCGACTTTTGGTACGTTTAGATTTCAAATGTACCGAGAAATCAAATGTACCAAAAATTCAAATGTACGATAAAACCAAATGTACCCATTGTTATGTAACCCTTTTGGTACGTTTAGATTTCAAATATACAGAGAAACCAAATGTGCCCATTGTCAAGTAACCCTTTTGGTACATTTAGATTCCAAATGTACCAAATGACCAAATGAACAAAAAATCACAAATGTACCACAAAACCAAATGTCCCTATTAGATAACTCTTTTGGTACATTTACATTCCAAATGTACCGAGAAATACAAAAAATCAAATCCACTATAAAACTAAATGTGTCCATATTATAGGTGATTAGACGTAACTATGTAATCAAACAAATCTTTATTATGTGTTGGGTCTTCTAAATAATAAAATCTGACAATTTTTTATATAAATATTCTACTATATTCACACAAAAAAAAAGTAAAATTATAACAAACAATAAAAAATAAAAAAAAAAGCATAGAGATGGATAATAAATGCATAAATATAGGGATAATAGGAAAAGAAAAAGAAAAAAAAAACGAAATGTCTAGGAAAAGTCATGAAAAACTAAAATTCTAAACAAAATTGAACTTATGTGAAAAACTGAAATTAATAACCAAAATTTTAGGAAAATGTTTGATCAAATTTTCAAAAGAAATGTATGTTTAGTCTAAAAAATTTAAAAACGAGACGCTTATATCAAAACGCCCCTTCTTAATCCCATTTTTTCAGAGAAGACAATTGAAATGATTAATCTAAACATGTGGTTTCTACCAAAAAAAAAAAAAAAAAAAAAAAAAAAAAGAAGAAGCTAAACATGTGGTTAGTTATATTTCTGGTTTATCGCTCAGATCTTTGGTTATAAGCAGGATATTTATGTGTACTCCATACTAATTTTAATTATCCAAGCATGTGATTATTGATTAATATTTGTTGTTGTTTGTTGATTAATTTCTTAGTTTTACTAATTTTAATTATCCGAGCATGTGATTATTGATTAATATTTGTTGTTGTTTGTTGATTAATTTCTTAGTTTCTATCTTTCTACTGCATATGTCTTGACCTAGTTAATTATGCCAACTTTGCCAATTTTGATAACTTTTTTGGTAGGTGGTCTTCAGTCTTCACTACAGCTTCAATTAACTTTCGGACAAATCTTTTTTTTTTTTTTTTTTTTGGTTGGAAATCAGACAAGTCTTAATTTGGTATAGAATTTAAACAGTTATTCTACTTATAGCTGAGTAAGCTCCTTTCCAAGTGGAATTCGGTCCAACTCTAATTAATGGTTTGTTTAGAAGTGATTACAGGAGGACTAGCACGTTTTGTATACTTCTTCATAAAATCACTTTAAATAATTTAGTGGAAAAAATGTTTGTGGATATAAATTTTTGTATCTTCTCCCTGCAAAATAATAATACCTAAGATTAAGGTCAAAAGTCTCACACGTCCACGATTAATTGGGAGGGGGGGTTTGGCCGAAGAATCTCTAATGTCAAAGTTAGAATTCTGAAAAGAATGTATTTGAAGAATAGTGGTCAGCCATATATGGTGTATTTGGAGAATAATTGCAAGATATTATGTGAAATAATATCTTGTAATTAACATGGTAATTAATCTCAAATTAAATAGGAAGTTTTGGGAGTTACCTTTTGAATAAGGATTTGATGAGGAGTGATAAAGAGGGATTTGAATAAATACCATTTTGATCACTTTTGACTCTTTCTTGATTGAGCCGTTATTGTCCGTTGCATGCGCGTGAGAATCCCGATGTGCCTTAAAAGTAATTTTATTCTTTTCACCCAAAAGCTCACATATCACCTCCATAATTTTCTTAATTATTTTTTGCTCCACAATATTTATGATGTGCTTCTTCTTAACTCCTAAAATCTAATTCCAAATGGTCCTAAATTAATCCCAAAGGCTAACGTAGGTTAGGTTTTCCCCTTTGTTACAGCGGGAAAGTGAATCAAATTTATTGACCCAACCTAGTTATAACTTGTTTTTCCAACCACTCTTATCGTTTGACATAATTAATGTGAATGACTTGATATGTTGCATTATTTACTATGAAATTGATAACATATAATTATAATTTGGGTAAATTACATAATACCCTCTTAGGTTTGAGCTCTATTACAACCCCATACAACATCTTTAAAACATTTCATTTTCATATCTCACGTACTATTTTATTTCAAAATAATACCTCCGTTACATTTTCCATCCATTGATCCGTTAAGTGTTGACGTGGCTGCCAAATGTGTGCCACATGGCAAAGATTTTTTTTTTTTTTTTTAACCTCAATCTTCTAAATAAAAAAAAAAAAAAAAAAAAAACAAAAGTTGAAACACACCTCCCCACAACCCCCAAACCCAAAAACCTTATCCCTCCACGACCCACGCAGACGCACCTCCCTCCCCCTCCTCCTTCTCCTCCTCCCCCATCTTCATCTTCTTCCCCCTGCAACCCAGGAAAAGTAAATAAATAAAGCCCTTCAGTTCGTCTTCCCCCCTCCTCCTCCTCCTCCTTATCTTTTCCCTCCCATCTTCATCTTCTTTCCCTTGCCACCCAAGAAAAAAGAAAAAAAAGAAAAAACCCCCTCAGTTTGTCTTCCCCCCTCCTCCTCCCCTCTCTTCTCCCTCATCTTTATCTTCTTCCCCTGACCTCTTATCTTCAACCCAGAAAAAAAAAAAAAAAAAAAAAAAAAAAAAAAAAAAAAACCCAGATCTTGTCTACGCCGCCATCACCGGGTTCATGAGGTGAAAATGGGAGGAATGAGTGTGGATTTAAGGAGTGAGGTGTGAAGGAGGGAAGAAGGTGGGTGGGTGGGTTGGGGGGGGGGGTGGGGAAGGGGTTGGGGTGAAGAGGAGAAAGGGCTCGGGGAAGGTGGGGGTGGGGTGGGTTTTTGGATGGGAGGGGAGGTGAAGAGGGTGGAGAAGAGGGAGGTGGTTGGGAGACTTGGGGGGCGGGGGGGGGGGGGGGGGGGGGGGGGGAGAGGTTGCGGGGGCAGGTTCTGCGTTTTCTAAGTTTTTGTTTTTTAAATTAAAAAAAAAAAAATTTTGCCACGTGGCACACATTTGGCAGCCACGTCAGTGCTTAACGGATCAATGGATGTAAAATGTAACAGATGTATTATTTTGAAATAAAATAGTATGTGAGGTATGAAAGTGAAATGTTTTAAAGATGTTGTATGAGGTTGTAATAGACCTCAAATCTAACGGGGTATTATGTAATTTACCCTTATAATTTATATATCAATTGATAACTACTTTTACAATCTAATATGTCCTGTTAATTTTGTAGTACAAGAGAAAAATCAGAAAATAACCTACATGCATCATTTATGTTATGCTTTTTATATTATTAACAAAATATAATCGATCGAGAAGATTTGACTTTCGATCCAAAAGTTTATCAATTTCGGTTTCATAGGGTATTAATCAAACTTTTGCAATAGATTTCAACTGCCAACCATGTTATACCAACTAACTGTGCCAACGTAACCACCATGAGGTGACTCAGTAGTTGGGAATGAATTTCAGGCTAGTATTTCACATGGCACGTCCTAGGTTCAATTCTAGACACTGGTAAATCACACGATGATGGCCAGAGAAGGCTGAAATGTGTCAGAGATTTCAATAATAAATAAATAAATATATATAATGACTTGCATTATGCAGAATGCGTGTGTATGATAAAGGTGCTGCAGTGCGCATCAAATGTACATGCGGCATCCTTTACAAAAGGTTGGGTTTCATTCAACCTTTTGTACATTTTGTTGAATGGTTGCAACTTTTAGTTAAAAGACATGATGATTACTCAAATTGTATGAGTAGAATCAAAAGATGTAATTAGTCAATATTTATTTTCTGAAAATATTAAATAGAAGACATGTCTTTTGGGTCAACACTATTAAGAAGGGTTGTATATCTTCAACTAAAATGAAAGAGTTCGATAAACGGGTGCTTTAATGCCTATAAATACCTATTGTGACATAATGTTTCATACACAATTTCCGAAATTATTTCTACATTCCTTACTCTCCTCTCTCTCCATCACATTCATACAATTTCTTTCTAGTTATTTCTAAGGGAATATAATTCGGTTTTGCTAATTGAATATTCCATACTTTGTTGTATCCTGGAAGTGATTTGCCAAGAACCCCTTAGCAAACTCATTCGAGTGGGGGCAAATAACACTTGAAGGAAACGATTCACGTCGTACCTCAAAGTCAATTTTCAGATTATTCTCCATAATTCTACATTTTCTCTAACAATCTTAAAGTGTTATTTTTGTCATGGAGAACAAGTCTGATAACATGACTTTGAAGATTATCAATCAAGATGTCTACAAGTTAGACAAATTTGATGGATCAAACTTCACCCAATGGAAGGACAAGATGTGTTTCATACTTACTGTCCTAAATGTCATACATGTGTTGGACCTGAAATTGGAGCCTATTCGTGAACCAAATGACAAAGACTCGGACAAAATGGTTGCCGATCGAAAGAATCGTGAATAAGATGAATTGGTATGTCGAGGACACATCTTGGGTACATTATCTGATTGCTTATATGACCTGTATGCACACATTCAATCTCCGAAGGAAATTTGGGAAGTATTTGAACACAAGCACACAATGGAGAAAAGAGGTACCGATAAATTTTTAATGTTCAAATATTATGAGTTCACTATGTTTGATAACAAACCCATCCTAAACCAATTTCATGAATTATTGCTCTTGGTCTCAAAGCTTCGTGAACTTAAAATAGTTATTCCGGATCCTATGATAGTTGGGGCTATTATGGCAACATTACCCCAAACATGGAATAATTATAGAAAGAAACTTCTACACATAGTGGAAGATATTAGTTTGGAGGATTTGCAAAAGGGTATTCAAATTGAAGAAGAAACTCGAAATCGTGATAAGAATTTTGCAAATCAAGATTTATCCAAAGTTCACATTGTCGAAGGAAACAAATACAAACAGAACTTCAAAGTCAAAATTGACAAAAGGAAGTTTAAGAAGACCAATTCCAACAACAATCAAAAGAATGCAAATGGTGTCTGCTACCATTGTGGAAAGAAAGGCCATTACATTCGTGATTGTAGACACAGAAAAGCAAGTGAGGAATATGCCAATAAGATCAATAGCACAATATGGTGCAAAACTCTGGAATTGATAACATTGTTGCAATGGTATCAATGATGCATATTGGCATGATTATCAAATTGAATATGGCAGCGGCAATAAAATCCTTTGATTGGTGGCTTGACTTAGGAGCTACTATACATGTGTGCAATAACAAGGCACAATTCATGACATATGAAGCATCAACGAACAATCAAGAGGTTTTAACGGGGAATCATAATTCTGCCCAAGTTCTAGGAAAAGGAACCGTTGAACTTCAATTTACTTCTGGGAAGAAATTGATGTTGCTTAATGTACTGCATGTTCCAGAAATTAGAAAGAATCTTGAGTCTGCAAATTTATTATGTAAGAACGGTATAAAGACTGTTCTAGAGTTCGACAAGTTAATAATGTTGAAAAATGTAATGTTTGTTGGGAAGGGGTACTCTTGTGATGGGATGTTCAAACTAAGTATTAATAATAAAGTGAATTCTTCTGCTTATATTGTTGAATCTTCCTCTCATTTATGGCATTTACGTTTAGCATATATAAATTTTAGATCTTTAAAATACATGCGCACACTTGGTTTAATTGCTTGTAATGATGATTATAATGATACATGTGAAACATGTATTCAAGCGAAAATGACTAAGAAACATTTTCCAACTGCTGAAAGAAATACAAATTTATTAGACTTAATACATTCTGACATATGTAAATTTAATGGTGTTTTAACAAGAGGAGGAAAAAGATATTTTATCATATTTATAGATGATTGTTCTAAGTTCACTTATGTTTATTTATTGTCTAATAAAGATGAAGCATTTGAGTGTTTTAAGCGCTATAAAGCTGAAGTTGAAAACCAAAAAGGAAGGAAAATTAAATGTCTTCGTAGTGATAGAGGTGGTGAATATTTTTCACATGAATTTGATATTTTTTTGTGAAGAGCATGGTGTTATACATCAAAGAACTGCACCATATACACCACAACAAAATGGTTTGGCAAAAAGAAAAAATAAAACACTCACTGAAATGATTAATTCTATGATGATTAATGCTAAATACTCCAAAATATTTATGGAGTGAAGCATTGTTTACTGCATGCCATATACACAATAAAATTACATCTACAAGGACACATGTGTCACCATATGAAATTTGGAAAGGAAGAAAACCAAATTTATCATATTTGAGAGTATGAGGTTGTGTAGCTTTTTACAAGGCACTGGACCCTAAGAGATCCAAGTTGGGTCCAAGAGGAATTAAAAGCATATTTGTAGGATATGCAGAAAATTCAAACGTATATATGTTGCTTAATTTAGACTCAAATACAATATTTGAGTCTAGAGATGTCGAATTTATAGAAAATAAATTCTATAACGACTACTCAATGTCTGAAAAAGAGAATGATCAAACACTTTTCTCTAATCCGGCTAGTAGTCATTCTCAAGGTGAAAAAATAAAACATTCTGAAACTGTTAATGAACCAAGGAAAAGCCAAAGAGTAAGAAAAGAAAAGACTCTAGGCTCTGATTTTATTTCATCTCAATCTATTGTATTTTTAGTTGAAGGAAATAGAACAAAGGTTCTTAAAAAAATATCCATATTGTTGAATGTTGAGGATGATCCTAAAAGTCTAAGAGAAGCAATGACTTCAAGAGATGCAGCCTTTTGGAAAGAGGCCATAGATGATGAATTTGATTCATTGATATCTAATCAGACATGGGTTTTAGTAAACTTGCCTCAATGATCAAAAGCAATTGGTTGTAAGTGGGTATTTAGAAGAAAATACAATACAGATGGGTATATTCAAACATTTAAAGCCAGACTGGTTGCCAAAGGTTTTAAGCAGAAAAAATGGAATAGACTATTTCGATACATATGCACTAGTAGCTAGGCTCACATCAATTAGAAATTGTTTGCATTGACATCTTTATATAATTTGCATGTGCATCAAATGGATGTGAAAACGGCTTTTTTAAATGGTGATTTAGATGAAGAAGTCTATATGGAACAACCAGAAGGGTTTGTTCTCACTAGGAATGAAAATAAGGTTTGTAAATTAGTAAAGTCATTATATGGATTGAAGCAAGCACCAAAACAATGGCATGAAAAGTTTGATTTTGTCATTTTATCATATGGATTTAGACATAACACTGCTGATAAATGCATATACTTTAAATTCACAAATGATTATGGTGTTGTTATATGTTTATATGTCGATGACTTACTAATTTTTGGTACAAACATGAAAGGTGTATTTGAAACTAAAGAGTATCTAAATTCAAAATTTAAGATGAAGGACTTGAATGAAGTAGATACTATCTTGGGAATTAAAGTAAAGAAGCATAGTAGGGGTTACGCTTTGTGTCAATCACATTATATAAAAGAAATTGCTTCTTAAGTTTAAGCATCTACAAATAAAAGAAGCAAATACCCCTTATGACCCTAGTGAAACTTTGCTTAATAATTCTGGTAGGTCCGTTGCACAACTTGAGTATGCTAGTGTAATCGGAAGTTTAATGTATGCCATGCATTGTACCAGTCCAGATATCGCATTTGCAGTAAGAAAACTTTCTAGATACACTAGTCATCCAAGTACTGCTCATTGGAAAACAATAAATAGAATTTTTGGTTATCTTAAAAGAACTATAAACCTGAGTTTAACTTACTATGAGTTTCCAGCAGTACTTGAAGGATATGCAGATGCAAATTGGATAACAAATGCTAATGATAATAAGTCTACATCAAAGTGGATTTTTACGATTGCCGGAGGAGTAATATCTTGGGCTTCGAAGAAGCAAACATGTATAACACATTCAACTATGGAATCTGAATTTATAACATTAGCGGCACCAGGTAAAGAAGCGTAATGGATTAGAAATTTGTTATTGGAAATAAAGTTATGGCCACAACCAATGTCATCCATTTCTTTATACTGAGATAGTGAGGCTACTTTGTTTAGAGCATACAATAAAGTATACAATGGAAAGTCTAGACATATTAGCTTGAGACATGAATATGTCAAGCAATTAATAATTGATGGAGTTATTAATATTATTTATGTTAAATCAAGTAATAACTTGGCGGATACGTTAACGAAAACACTTTCAAGAGCTTTGGTAGTTAGTACATCTAGTGGAATGGGGCTAAAACCCTTTACTGAAAATTAGCCACCAATAATGGTAACCCGACTTTCTCTAGAACATCACTAGTTTAAAAGTTTAATGGGTAATAACAAGTTATTATTAAGTGGTTGTGAAAGCACTGGAAATTAATATATAGCTCATTCCAAGATGATCAGTGCAAGACTGCTACGTTTAGGAGGATGAATTTCATCTCTTAATGAGGTTATTTGTAGTTATGTCTATAGTAGCAGGGACATGGGAAGGAATCTCACCTATATGAACGTAAGAAGTGGTGTCGCTTCTACCAAGAGTTGGGTTTTCTCTTGTAAATGTTCATGAAACCAGGATGAAGTACAATGCCATAATAATGCTTAATTACTTCAGAAATGTTTTTAAGGAAATAAGACATAGTTATGTGTGTAGCGATTCCGGTTTTAACATAAGAATAGGTGGTTTAAACTTAGGTCACCATTGCATTTGTTATAACTTTGAATTACTTACACTAATTAAAGGTTTAATTTGAAAGACACCTTTATTGTATGCATGATTATATCAGTATGCTTGTGATTAATTATAAAGAGAGAATTGTTATAATATATTATTTATCATATTATTGAAATTGGGAAGGATTGTTAGAGATTTCAATAATGAATAAATATATATATATATATATATATATATATATAATGACTTGCATTAATCAAAATGCGTGTGTATGATAAAGGTGCTGCAGTGCGCAGCAAATGTACATGCGGCATCCTTTACAAAAGGTTGGGTTTCATTCAACCTTTTGCACATTTTGTTGAATGGTTGCAACTTTTAGTTAAAAAATATGATGATTACTCAAATTGTATGAGTAGAATCAAAAGATGTAATTAGTCAATATTTATTTTCTGAAAATATTAAATAGAAGACATGTCTTTTGGGTTAACACTATTAAGAAGGGTTGTATATCTTCAACTAAAATGAAAGAGTTCGATAAACGGGTGCTTTAATGCCTATAAATACCTATTGTGGCACAATGTTTCATACACAATTTCAGAAATTTATTTCTACATTCCTTACTGTCTTCTCTCTCCATCACATTCATACAATTTCTTTCTAGTTATTTCTAAGGGAATATAATTCGGTTTTGCTAATCGAATATTCCATACTTTGTTGTATCCTGGAAGTGATTTGCTAAGAACCCCTTAGTAAACTCATTCGAGTGGGGGCAAACAACACTTTAAGCAAACTATTTAAGTCGTACCTCAAAGTCAATTTTCAGATTATTCTCCATAATTCTACATTTTCTCTAACAAAATGTCTCTATAAGTCTTCCAATCCCCGAAAAGATGCACTATATGATGAAGCCAACAACTAGTTCTTTTTAAAAAAAAAAAAAAAAAAAAAAAAACAACCTGTGCCAAGATACAAACTAATTCTAAAATATGAGTCCATTTGTTAAAAAAAAAAAACAAAAAAAAAATGAGTTCATCATGCACATAAATTAAAATATAATTTTTTTGCCGTACTCTCTTATTTAAGCCGCCCTTCTCTATTTTATTTGAGGGAAAACCCTACTTAGTCCCTGACCATGAAAACCCTAAAAATTAGCATCACACGTCGGAGCTGACTCATATATATCCACGTTGATGTCCTCAATGTGCTTTCTGCTACTTGTACGCATCCCCAACGGTTCACATCTTTCCCCTTATTACTTTATTATTTTGGACGATTTGTCTACGTATTCTTTTCCTTTCATTCGTTTGGATTTTGGAATTCAAAAACCACTCATTTCTTTTGAATTAATGGGATACCAAAGTAACAAAACATTACTAATTCATACTAAGGAGTAGGGAAATTACACGGTTGGTTTAGTGATTGGGACGAATTTTAAATTCTTATTCCACACACCATGTCTTAAGTCGAATTCTGACATTGTGTGAATTACACATAATGCAAAGGAGAATACTGAAATACCTTTGTGAGTTTTTTCAACCTCTTAAAGAGTAAACCGACATGATTAAGCTACCGGTTGGTCCCTTTTCTTAGGGAAAACTAGGGAGTAGGGATCATGGCTTCGGTGTTATAATAATGGATTACCAATTGAAAGAAAGAATAGCCACATACCTTTTATGTTTTTGTCGATAAACACTCGAACTCGATCGAGTGCTTTTATATTTGTTGATTAGTTGCCTAGCTATTAAGTCATTTTTTTAAAGGAAAATTAATAAATAAAGGTTTGAAAACTTTGAATTTTAACGATAAATATAAAATAAAAGGTAAAGTGAATAATACCAGAATTAACTTTTTAGTATAAAAATGTAATTTTTTGTTAAAATAAATTGTATCGAAAGATTTTCGTTAAAGTTCCATTTTTTTAATACCAAGAAATGTATGAAGGAGAAAAATATGCATGTATAAAAAAAAAATAAAACCATTTTGGTAGACTCTGGTATTTGATCAACTTACCATTATAATTCTAAACCCAAGAAAAATTCTGAAGTCAGTTGTTGAGGTGGAGTGGGTTTTAAGGCTAGCTCTCATTAATTACCCTATGTGATCAACTTGAAAGTTGTTTAGACGGATGTGAGCCTTTGTCAAAATAATAAAAGTTCGTTTGGATGTGTTTTTAAAATGATTAAAAGTATTTTTAGAGAAAAAAATTTTTGATTCTAAAAGTACTGAAAGCACCAGAAAACACTTTAAGTGATTTTCCAGAATTTATTTGCATTTTTACTAAAGATTGGTTCCAAAAACATTTTCACTAAAAGCGTTTTCAGTCATTTTAAAAACACATCCAGATAAACTCTAAGACGTTTAATCATCTACCGGACTACCACTGATAGAGTAAATAAAACCGTCAAAATATATTCATCAACAAGAAGGTGATCCTAATTAGCTGGTTTTATCAATAAAACATTCCATCTATGACAATATTAAGTAGTTTTCTCTTAGCGACAAGAAGGTAATAGATAAAATAGTCTCCAACAAATTAAAGAGATAAATCTTTTAAAAAAAATGAATATATGAAAAGTAAAATAAAAAAGAGTCCCACACGTGAGGGGTGTAGGAGGATGTCAAAGTAAAAGAGTTCTGCATCAGCGAAAGGAAACCTACATGCATACACGTTAGGTTTTTTTGTTCTAGTTATTAGGGTTCTTAACTTATAAAAGAACTATAAGTTACGGTTCTTCAAAAAAAAAAAAAAAGAACTATAAGTTACGAAGCCTACATTTCCATCACTCGTCCATAGAAAACTAATTATGACTCTATTTAGAAGAAGTCAACATATATATAGTAGATATTTAGGTTTTACATACTCCAGACAATCCTTAACAACAACAATCATAATTAGAGTTAACTCGATGACATACGTAAATAGTAATGATTTTGGCATTCTCTTTGACACTCCAGATGAGCACTTTATGATTTTCATGCATTTCGAGTAAAGAGTGGTAGAAGCTAAACTACAAATGTCAAAATTGTTGCTCCCCCTAAATTAGCAACATTGTCAAATAATTGGCGACATTGTCAATCAAACATGGACGACATATAATAAAATTTCAAAAGTGATCATTTTAACAATTAAAATTTGTATGTTCATCATTTCAGTCAATTTTCAAAATTATTAAACAGACTTAGGTTTTCATATTTAATATCACCCTCAAAGGAAATCCCATAAATTAATAAAGAGTTGGGGATATTTTCTAGACATTTCTCCGACATAATTCAATTGAAATTGATAAAAAGTTGGGACATTTTCTTGAAAAGAAGTTGACAACGATGAAACGACCAGGAGTAATTCCCATGTTTTTTTAGAGAAGACAAAATGATTAAGCTAAACATGTTGTTTCCAACTAAAAAAAGTTAAACATGTGGTTGGCACTGCAGTTTGCAAGTAGGTATGACTGAATTATATTTCTGGTTTATCGCTCGGTTCTTTGGTTGTAAGCAGTATATTTATATGTACTCCATACTAATTTTTCTTACCCGAGCACGTCATTATTGACTAATATTCTTTGTTGTTTGTTGATTAATTTCTTAGTTTCTAACTTTCTACGTGCTGCACGTGTCAGGATATTAGCAGACAGTTTCATCCAATGCAAAAAATTGAAAACTACTAGAAGTCTTGACCTAGTTTATTATGCCAACTTTGCCAGTTTTCACAACTTTTGGTAGGTGGTCTTCAGTTTTCACTACCATGGACAAACTTTAGTTAATTTTCAAACAAGTCTTCATTGGTCTTGAATTTCAATAGTTCTCCTGCTTCTAGCTGACTAAGCTCCTTTTCAAGTGGAATTTGGTCCAATTCTAATCAAGGCTTGTTTGAAAGTGCTTACATAAAGACCAGCACGTTTTATATGCTTCTTTGTAAAATCACTTCAATAAAAAAGCTTCAAATAATTTTGTGGAAAAAATACATATCATGTGTTTTTTCCATAAATAATTTTAACTTTCTTAAAATCTAATTCCAAATGGTCCTAAATTAAGCCAAAAGCCTATCATAGCTTTAGATACCAACTAACAACTATGCTAAGATACAAACTAATTCTAACATACGAATCCATCATGTTGTTTGGACCCAAATTTACACAATCAGCCCATGCAATCAAGGCTATTGAGTGAGCATAGCTCTCAACCGTCAGATGAAAAGTGAAGATAATTTTGTTATTATTGAAAGATAATATTATGATTTTTATCATAATAATTATCGTTTAACAAATTATCTTGATATTTTCTTATACGGGATAATAAGATGAAAAGTAAGTTTCCGAGCAAGCAGTACAATTCAATTGGACTTGGGACTCCTATTATCAGATTGAGCAGCACGGTTATGGTGCATTAAGATGAGGTTTGGATAGTCAAGATGCATGGTTTTGGGATAATGTTGAAGTCAAGATAATGATGCAAATTGGAATGTCATTGGTACATGGAATTTGGATGACCGAGATCCACGACATTTAAATATTATAACCAATCTTTGGATTAGATTGGTGTTCTGCAAAGATGAAGGGAGCACACAACATCAACCCTAGGAATCTTGACTTTGAGGGATATTATCAAAAAGGTTATTTATCACAATATCCTGATGCTGAGAGTTAGAATGGCACTGGAATACTTTATTTGAGTGATTGAGAATTACAAAATCTATAAATAGAGGCAGTGGCAATGACAAAAGGGACCTCGAATTCAACACACAACTGCCCTGTGCAAACCTCTCAAACACCTTGAGATTTTTTTTATTTTCTTTCTTCGCCAACACACCTTCAGTTTGGATAAACAGCACTATGAAGGTAACCGGCGAACATCTTCAGTTTGGATAAACAGCATTGTTGTCGTAGAATCAGCCGACCGCGGAGCACCTTGAGTTTGGATAAACAGCACTGCGTCGAGGCTAACTGGTTATCTATCCCAGTCTTGATCGAGAAGGATTTTCGAATCCTTATTGGCAGAGATCATCTCATTAGCCTTCTCAGCGAAGTGAGGTGTTACAAGTTACTACATTCGGCACATTGAAAGCCAAATTTGAAATTGAACTTCGTAATTAACATGACATATCTTGAGTCGATTCCTAATGCTGTATGAATTACACGATGGTGGACAAGAAAAGACTGAAATACCCATGTGAGTTTTTTCAACTCCTAAAAAAGTGGATTGTTGTAGCAAAACAACCAATTGGCCCTCTTTCTTATAAAAAAAAAATACTAGTTGTAGGAATGATGGCTTTTTCGTTAAATAGTATGAGTGTGGAACATACGACTCCCAATTTGGTGTTATATAGTGGATTTCCAATTGAAAGAAAGAAGAGCTACGTAGCATTTTATGTTTTTGTCGACAAACACTCGATCTCGATCGAGAGCTTTTATATTTGTTGATTAGTTGCCTAGCTGTCGAGTCATTTTTTAATGCCAACTTGCCAAGGACTGCAAGAAATGGCATGTATAAAAAAATATAAAACCATTCTGGTAGACTCTGGTATTTGATCAACTTACCATTATAATTCTAAACCCAAGAAAAATTCCAAAGTAAGTTGTTGAGATGAGGTGGGTTTTAAGGCTAGTCTCATTAACCTAGTCTCATTAACCGATGGTGAACTTGAAAGTTGTCAAGCTTAATCACCCCCATTAAAGGAGAAATTTTTAGGAGTGCCGGGAACACCATGGACACATGGTGTTCCCTCACTCATAAAAATTTGAATAAATAAATAAATAAATAAATAAATAAAATCAAATTTTTATGAGTGAGGGAACACCATGTGGCACTCCTAAAAATTTCTCCCATTAAAGAAAGAAAACAAATCCATTATCCAGAAAACAAAGTCAGAAACCAAGCATCTGGATTCTTGTCGGATTCTTTTTGTAAAGATTCTAAGGATTCATAAATCTTATCCGTTTATCGTATATCATGCAGTCAGAAATTATTTTAAATATTTTTATTTAAAATTAAACATAAATAATATTTGATAAAAACTAACTGTATGATGTACGAAGAACAGATATGGTTCACGGATTCTGTTCGAGAAACCAAATCCAAAAGGATAAATTCCAAAACCAGAAACGGTTTACTGTGCGAACCAACCGCCAGTCCACAGCTAAGAAAAAATAACAATAAAGAAGTAAAACAACGACAAGATGATGCTCTCTCTCTCCCTCTCCTCATATTTTCTCATACATCAGACAGCGCAATTCTCTCTCCTTTTCTCTCGGGAAACAAACAGCCAAACACAATCCTCCCACAGCTTGTATTGTACGCGGCCCCTCCCCTCTACAAATCATCACCAAGTTTCATACTTTTTGCCACCAATAAATCCCCCATGTCCACTCCCACCATACCCACTTCTCTCTCCTCAATTCTTCAAGCTTTGTCTCTCTAGAATTGCTGTGTTCTGTTTGACTATGGGTGCCAGTTTCTCCTCTGTCTCCAAATCGGAAAACCCAGTTGCAGTCCTATCTTTGCCATCGAAACTCGGTCTCGGCGATCTCCCGGAGAGCTGCGCGGCGCTGATTCTGAGGTATTTGGACCCGCCGGAGATTTGCAAATTGGCGAATCTGAATCGGGCGTTTCGCGGCGCTTCTTGGGCTGATTTCATTTGGGAATCGAAAATGCCGTCGAATTATCAAACTATTGTGGGTAAAGTGTTCGGCGATGGATTGGAAAATCTGGGTAAGAGAGATGTTTTTACGAGGCTTTGTCAGCCTAATTCTTTCGATGATGGTACCAAGGTGGGTCATCTTTCGTTTCGTTTCGTTTTCATGGTTTTGTTTCTTATTTTCTGTTTGCCGAGAAGGCGTGGGAAAATTGGGAAAGTTAGAGCCTTTGAATTGAATTGTATCCTTGTGGTGTGGGTTTTGATTAGTTTCTATGTTTTCTCATAAATTCAAATTTCGTTTTCGGTTTTTGCTTAGCAGAAATCGTATTGAAAGATGAAAATTTATTATTGAAAGTTTAGATATTTTCATGTTCCGGGATTAGAAACTCAACTAATTGACTTTCCGTAAGAATTATTATTTTTCATCTTTTAAATTTATTAATTTGTTTCTTGGTTTATCCTTTTGTTTTTGCATTTGGTGCGGTGTTTGATAGATTTTGTGTTGTGGGTGCAGACAGTTTGGCTGGATAAAAGTACAGGATCGGTTTGCCTGTCAATTTCGTCGAAGGGATTAGCAATTACCGGCATTGATGATCGAAGATATTGGAATCATATTCCAACTGAAGAATCTAGGTATGAACAATGACATTTTTTTAGTAATTGGATTTTGGAGAAATGTGAAAATTTGTATGTTACGGATTGATGGTACTTTATGGCTTTTCTGAATAATATTGTGATTTTAATGCATGATTCTGGGGTATGGAAGTTTGAGGCTGTGATTGTATGTGGTTTGTTAATGACCTTTGAAGTTTTTCAGGTCAAGCATGCCAAAAATAAAAAAGAATTTGTGGCAATCTCGTTTTTTCGAGGTGATCACCTTTTTCAATATGATCGCAATCATTCTAATGATCGATGTTAACTGTTTGGGTAAACATAATCTGTTATCTCATTATCTGCATATAGAAGTATTTCCCTTCTGCTCTTGAAAGGATAGGAGGGAGGAGTCTATAAATATGTAAGTTTATTTGGTTACTGAAAATAATGAGAATGGGCTAATATCTTAATTGAGGACGATGTGCCCGGTCTCTTTAGACTACAAAGTTTTTGTAGTACGTAGTTCCTTCGTGTAGTTGATGTTATTTAAGCTTGTCAAAAATTGAAGCATCTGATATTGAAATGGCTCGTTTTCAGCTTATTTAAAGCAGCTGAAACTCTTCAAAAAATTAAAAGTTCCCAGTATTGAGAAAAATTTGAGATTATTCCTGGATTTGAGTGTATTTGAATTGCTATCAAGCCATTTTATGAATTTGTTTCTACTGTTGCATTTATGGTTGCCTTCCTACAAGTTGATTCTGTCCTACAAAATGTTTCTAAATGCGATTACAAAATGAAACCCAAAGCATATAGAATATGAGGTTGGTGTGTATTTTTATGGTTATTCTTACGCTGGTTCTCATTTGGGCTCATGACTAATACAATGCATCTTAATGTGTTCATGTGAAATAAACCGAGGGGTTGTGGATTGCTTACTTCTGTTGTGGCTCTGATGCCCCCAAGTCCCCTGGTTCTTGAGTCTTTGGAACTGCATGTCCTCCCGGTCTGGTTTTCAGATTGAGGTTGCCTCACTGGAATAAGATGCTTTGCCTATTTACCTTTGAACTACAAGTATTTGTGGAATTAATTCGTAATTTTTCTTTGCTTCAACACAGATTTTGCTCAGTTGCATATCTTCAGCAAATATGGTGGTTTGAAGTTGATGGGGAGGTTGAGTTCCCGTTTCCTGTCGGGACATACAGCCTATTCTTCAGGTTGCAGCTGGGACGGTCTTCACAGAAGAGGTTTGGTCGCCGAGTTTGCAACATGGAGCATGTCCACGGTTGGGACATAAAACCTGTGAGGTTCCAGCTTTGGACTTCAGAAGGTCACTATGCCTCGTCTCAATGCTTTTTAACCGAACCTGGAAAATGGAATTACTACCATGTTGGGGACTTTGTTGTGGAGAAGCCGAATGCATCAACGAAGATTAAACTCTGTATGACCCAGATTGATTGCACCCACACCAAAGGCGGTCTCTGTTTAGACTCTGTACTGATATACCCTAGCGAATTTAAAGAAAGGCTAAAGCAGTTTTAGTTTGCGCGTAAGCTTTTTATCGCGTAGGAAGCGCTGTATTATAGAGGTAGGTCAGGTCAGGTCGTGTTCAGAAGAAAGCGAAATTAGATAGTGAATGTGTCCTGTGTATTTAAGCAAAGAAATCTGTAAATTCATATCTCTTGGTTTGATTAATTTAATTAGTGACAGTGGATTAAGATTTTGTAAGTCTGTCTGTCTTCCAAGTTAAGGGCTTCTGTTCTGCTTCATATGGGATTTTGTAATCAAAATATTGGCTTAATTGGTTAGTAGTCTTCGTGGTGATAGAGTAGTTGGAATATAGTCATGTGGTAAAAAAAACTAGGATATAAACCCCTGTGGTAAAGTCTATTAGGATCTATGTCTAAAATTGAAAATTTTGTTAACTTTCTGTTAATTATTAGCATGTGAGCCAACTTCACATGTTAACAATTAACGGAGAGGTCCGTTTTAGTTTAATATGTGTATGGAGATTTCCGTTTTAGCCTAATATGTGCGGCTCAAGTGCTAATAATTAATAAAAAATTGATAGAATTTTCAAGTTTGGACATAAATTCTAACAGGCTTTATCTCGTAGGTTTAAATCCTAGTTTTTTTCTCACATGAACTATCTTCTAACTATCTTATTACTACGGTAAG
The DNA here is from genome assembly GCF_041283825.1 of Pyrus communis. Taxonomy (NCBI): domain Eukaryota; kingdom Viridiplantae; phylum Streptophyta; class Magnoliopsida; order Rosales; family Rosaceae; genus Pyrus; species Pyrus communis. The sequence goes on from NC_142568.1 coordinate 6,052,775, forward strand.
TATTAATCCAATTAGGCCCAAAATATTTACACCGGAATACACTTGTAGGTTTCCTTAATGCGTTTATGTTTCTGCGCAACATATGCACTTGCAATTGTTCCTTTGTTCATCAACATCTTCTTGTGCAACGGTTATCGAGAGGAGTAGGATTCTCTCTCCTTCTACTCCTATCCTCTTCTCTTCCCTTCTCTCACATATTATTTTTTGTCTTATTGTCTCTATAAAAAGATTAATATTGTTGACGTGATTTAACCGTAACCGTCAAAGTAAAAGGGGAGAGAAGGAAAGAGACATTAGGAGGGGAGAGAATCATCCTCCTTATCAAGAAGCACGCTGCACGGCTCTGCGTTTTAGCTGAGGACTGCAACCGGGTTGTTTATCTTGAGCTTGTCAAGGTTCTATGTGCTGACCATAACGTTAACCTAATGTCAATTCCTAGCTAGTGCTAACCGTAACATTAGTAAAGATCCATATCAAATCATCTCAATCTGTTGATGTTCGATTGAGGAGATTTGCTTGTTGCTAGATTCACATTTTGCATCTCATCTTAGTCTTATTCATATCATTGGTGCCACAAGTGAAGAGCTCGAGCTAAAGTTGCCTCCATTCTGAAGATCAATCTTAGATTCTCTTGAAAAATTCCAAATTGCACAGATGTACAAGCCGCTCTTTTAGTATAACTTGGAATTTGAGTTTTTGTGCGTGTGATTCTCTGTATGAACTTGTTTTCTACCAGTGGATGGAGACCCCTAGAGTCTTCTCGATTTTTTACCAGTTAAGAATTTTCCAGGTACAATCCTTGTGTGTGGCTAACACCTCTTTGAACCTTAACTGTCGTTGGAAATATTTAGTTAAATGATTTTTTTAATCTTGGATGTATATCATAATGTAGAGTTCATTTGTCTTGTGTATTTGAGTTATTTTGGGGTGGTTTTGGGTAGAAATGGTTACTATGTTGTCCATTATTACATATTATTAAAGCGATTCTGCTTGATACTACTTACAATTGGCATCAGAGAGTCAGCTCTTATCATACATATTATCACTGGAAACTTGTTGGTATTAGGTGAATCTTACCATGAAACGTGATAGAGTTGTTGGTTCCTGCAATGCACCTTCATACTTTGATGTGACAAACTATGCTTCTTGGTCTCAAAAGTTTGAAATCTTGTTGGATGCCCATGATGAGCTAGCTACACAGTTTCTGATTAGAGACTTGAAAACTCCTATGAAGACAGTGAAGCTACTACAAGTTGGAATTGTTCTAGTATTAATCTAAAAACGTCAAATAGCTTTTGTTTATGTTCCAAAATTTTTAAAATTACTTCGATTCTGTGATTTTCGAATATACCGAAATTTACGTTCTAATAAATTCAATTTTAAAATTTTGGAATGCAAATTAGAAATATTATTTCTGATCGATCGTTCCAAAAAAAAAAAAAAAAAAAAAAAAACAGAAAAAAAAAAAAAAAAAAAAAAACCCATTTTGATACTATAAATATAACACCATTCATTATATCCTATAATCAACGAATATACTATATAAATAACATTGTAATCGTTGTTTAGTGCAACATGCAAGGAAGTATATTCCACCATTTAGGATATGTACCATAAAAGTAATGTGTAATAGATGTTTACCAACACATTAGCATGTTTTGTAATTATTTTTGTTTCTTTTTTTATCAAGAAACAACTTGTCATTGATAAATTAAACATAGTGTACAACTTGGACATATAGATAAGATGGGTCTCTGGAAACCAGGAGGATCCTTGCCGGATTTTTTTATTGAGAATCTTCGGGATCCTTCAATCACATCCGTTCATCGTACATTGTACAATCATAAATTGTTGTAAATTTTTTTATTTAAAATTAAATATAAACAGTACCTGACAAAAATTGATCGCACGATGTACGATGAATGGATGTGATTAGAGGATTCTTGGAATACTCACAAAAAGGATTTGGCGAGGATCCTCTCTCCTCTGGAAAAACCTTGTTCGCGTAAAATTACAAAGGAAAAAACTAGTAAAGAAAAAGACATCCTAAATACATAAAAAAAACATATCCTAAACAAAGTCCGGAAGACATTCTAACCAAAACATTTATGTATTCAAATTATTTAGTAATTTAGTTACGTCAATTAATTTCTAGGTGTTTGAAAAATAAGAATCAGCGTCTAAACTTGTCTAGACGCTAGTCTACCATGCCTAGAAATAAGTATAAGTAAAAATCATCAAGTAATTTGACAAAATAAAAAAAATCATCGAGTAATGAATGTTAACTTACCACATATTTGTACAATTATTTTTTTAATATAGGTAGGACCCACAACACATGTGAATTCCATGTGGTAAGAGTATTATCTTTGAAATCATAACACCTACATTAATGTAATGAATTTCATTCCATCCACGTCAACATAAGTAAAACTCTCCCTTTCCTCAGTGATATTTTTTGCTTTTGTTTAATAATTTTATCATGTGTAGCCACTTAGTGCTACGGTCTAGTGGTATTCCTCTCAACTTGTATGTGCGAGGTCTTAGGTTCGATTCTCGCCAAAAGTAAATTTGAACCACATTATTGCTACCCCATTATGAAGTTAAGGCCATCCCTTTCTCCTTAGTAGACCTGTAAATGGGTTGGGTTTATTGGGTTTGGGTCGGGTTCAATCCGACCCGTTAATTTAACGGATCATCCAAACCTAACCCGTTAAGCTAACGGGTCATCCGAACTCAACCTGTTAAACTAACGGATCACCCGTTTCAACTGTTAACAATTTTTTCTTTTACCAAGTTAACAAACAAACAAATAAAAAAAAAATGCAACTAAGCTCAAACAAAAACAAAACTTTGATTAAGGAACAAAATCAACATACAACAATTAATTTGGATAAGCTTGGACGAATGCAAAAAATGCAATTAAGCCGGCGCTGGACAAAACAACCTTTGGCAATTCCTCTTCTCCCTCTGCAAATTTCACCCTTGCTGGCGGAGTGGGTGTTCGGGATTTCGAAGACTTGCGGACATTGTGGGATGTCAAAAGCTGAGTTGAGAATTGCGGCGCAGCAAAGGTGAGCGCGAGGGATTGAATCTGAGAGGTGTCTCTTTTCGCGTCCAGCTGATTGCAGCCATTCGATCCGCACAGGGCCACCCATTTGGGCTTAGGACTGTTGAATTTACACAAAAGTCCTCACTAACGGATGTTAACGGGTTTCATGGGTTCATGCAAAATGATCTGTTATTTAACGGGTGATTAACGGGTTGACCCGTTAACCACCCAACCCGTTTATCACTCACCTGAAAACTAATTTTAACTGGTCAGGTTAACGGATTGGGTTGAAAATGCCATGTCTACCCCTTAGGCCATCTTCAACCAAAAGGGCTATATTTAGCCCTCGTCCAGATTATAACCCTACAAGAAATTATTTTTTAATGAACACTGCCATGGCATATTTATATACCATCTCCAACCGAACGCTATTTTTTAGCCCCTCAATAATTTATTATTTTTAAGTTTGTTCTTTAACTTTATTGATTAATTGAATTAAACTACTATATTTATAAATAAGTAACTCTCCATATTTCTTATATTTATGTAATCTTAATAATTTTTTGGAATACTATGTTTGTATTGCTTAAAAAAAATTAAAAAAATAAAATTTTCGGATAGGAGTTTAAAGAATGTGAAGAATAGAAATAAAATGAGGTAAAATAATATGGAATAACGAAAAATATGTGAGAAATGATGTAGAAGTGACTTTTATACTTATAGGAAAAAAATTAGATTTTTTTTTTTTTTAAATTTCGTCTTAGGAAAAAGAAAAAGAAAAAATCAAATATAACTGCTAGCTGATGTTAGCCAGCATATGAGTTGCTGATTGCTTGCCCAACATTTTGGGCTAGCTGGCTAACTTCAATTGCCCAGCCCGATGACCATGGGTTGGAATTTGGCCTAGTGGGTCCTCTTTTTCCTTTGGCCTAGACCTTCATTGGAGATGGGTTTTTCTTCATTTCAGGCTATAAAAGAGCCTAGAACCCTATGGCCTGATCCATTGGAGATAGCCTTATTGTAGATAATACCCTTTGTTAAAAAAAAAAATTTATCATTTGTATTTGCTCTCACTCTCTCTTCATCTTTCTCCCGTCCCGTCTTGCTATTTTTTCCACTTAATCTTTTTCATTCTTCTGTTTTTTTTTTTTTCCAAAATGGAAAGAATTAGGGGAAAAGGGCCCCAAGGTTAATGAATGGGAAGATCGAAAAGTTGGAAGAAGAAGGAAATTTTTGGTTAGGCACATGGAATTGGCTAAGCATTTTATTCGAACAAATATAGAACCAGAATGGATGGTTTTATGTCTATTACTAGTTCTTCCTCTCGAATTGAGATCGATCATTCAGATAGATAGGTGTAAACTAATGAGCTCAGATAGGACAATTTTGTCGGTACGAAACTATTTGGACTCAAATTAATAGTTTTGGGCTGAGATAAATTATGAGCTCGGCCCAAAGGAGAAGTCCCTTGGAAAAGTTAGTTTCATAGTTGGCTGAGTCCTTATACAATAAGGAGTCTTTAGATGTCGATAATGCCTCGAGAATCAAGGATTATTTATTGAGAATTGGGGATTGAATCTGGAAGATAATGAGGCCGAGTTTAGAGTCCTAAATATGTTAGGATAGATCGAGGCCCAATCAGAATGGATGAAGGAGAGTTCGAGGAATTATAATTCGAGTCGGATTCTACTTCAGTCATATGAGAAATTATTACTATAAATAGAAAGAAAAAAAGTGCATCATTCAAAACCCCTTCAACTCAACACACGAATTTGCCCTGTGCAAACTCGCACTCTACGCGAAACCTCTTAAACCTCTTGAGAATTTTATTTTATTGTTTTTATCGCCAACACATCTTCAGTTTGGATAAACAGCACTGTGAAGGCAATCAGTGACATTTTCCATTTGGATATATAACACTGGAGCCATAGAATCAGGCGGCTGAGAACACCTTTTGTTTGGATAAACAACACTACTTCGAGACCGACTGGTTATCTATCCAAGTCTCGGTCAACAATGAATATTTGAGTCCTTGTTGGAAGAGGTCGTCCCATTAGCCTTTCGGCGAGTTGGGGTGTTACCAAGTTACATCATTCGGCACACTGAAAGTCGAATATTTATTGAACTTTATAGTAACTAGCAGCCTCATCTTCAAGATCTAGAACCCAAAGGCCGACACGTGTTCCTTTCTCAGCCGCAATTGCAAGATTAGAAGTCATCAGCACGCCCAACAACGCAACAACATTCATTTACTCCCCGAACGAGCTCGACCGACGAGTTGGCACGCCTAGCATTCAACCAAATGACGTAGTTAGTTTATTAGTTATTCGGTCTGCGAGTCATGTAAGTTAAGTGGTCTTTAGGGTCAAAAGAAACTTAATTCTCTAGAAATCCATTCAATAAGAATATGCCAGACATTGATAAATGCTTTCGATGACTTCAACAAGATTTATTCCCCTTAAATTTTCCTGCTGATTTCAGAGAAACAAACCAGAGGCATTTTAACTTGAACATATTGCCAAAAAAACTGTAAGAGAAGTGAAAGACAGATTGGGATTTTTCCATCTGAAACCCTTTTGATTTGTCAAATGAGAAAAAAGTGCACCGATTTATTAGATGCATATAAAATGCACATATATTATGTTGGGACTCAAAATCTATTACATTAATTTAAGGGTTATGAGTGTAACGCGTATAAATGCACCGATAATATAGAGAGACTCGAAATCCGTTCAACGAGAATATGCCAGCCGTGGATAAATGCTATCGATGACTTCAAGAACACCGTACAAGGACACTATCGTCATTTCAGCTCCAACAGACAACCAACCAGCGTTCTCCCTCGCAGTTTTCATCACCAAATCCAAATCGTGTGAGACACTGACTCCCACGCAAACAGTAAAAAGTCCGCCGAGGGGCATATCGGTCATTTCATTCGGCAGGCCCAAACTCAGAAATCGATTTTGTTCTCCTTCTAATTCTCCGTAAATAAAAATCAGGACAGGTTTCTCAATTCGATTTGCAGATTGATACTACAAGCCATGGCCCTGGAGATGGAATCCATGGCCGCTGGGATCGGCGTCTCGGTCTCGGTGCTCCGTTTCCTCCTCTGCTTCGTCGCCACCATCCCCGTCAGTTTTATCTGGCGACTCGTCCCCAGTGCACCCGCCAAGCACCTCTACGCCGCCGCTTCCGGCGCTCTCCTCTCTTACCTCTCCTTCGGATTCTCCTCCAATCTCCATTTCTTAGTCCCAATGCTCCTCGGCTATGCTTCCATGGCCTTCGCCCGAAACCATTGCGGAATCATTACCTTCGTACTGGGCTTCGGCTACCTCATCGGCTGGTACGTTTCCAAAACACGAAGACTGATATTTGATTCCGATTCGTAATTTTGAAGAATTTGATTCCTTATTTGTGAGTTTGGTAATCGAGTTTAGTGAGAATAATTTGGTGGATGGTATTATTTTGTGTCGCTGATTTTGTAATTTATTCGGGTTTTATTGATTTTTCAAAGATTGTTTTTGGATAGTTCATGTTGGTTGATTGGTATGGTTATTTTATTATTTGTAGTGTTATTAATTTTTTTTTGTTTTTTAATCATGGATGATTGAATTTGACAATGCATGTGTAACTGTCATGAATTCCAATTAATTCGTGTTATTTTTGGTTGTAACCTTTTTTTTTTTTTTTTTAAATGAAAAAATTGTATTATTATTATTAGGGGGAGGTGGAAGAGTTCGAAACTTTTATAATAATTTAGGTGAGGTGAAAGTTTCTAACTCCGCATGTGTTAAACTGTTAATTTCATAAAAATTCTGATTCTTTATGCGCAATCAGTGAAGAGCTTTACATTCTAAGTTTTACAGATTTGATTTGTCCCAAAATTATGTCTTTGAACTTTAAAAATGCATTTTTAATGTTTCAACTTTCAATCACTTATGATGTTGGCAAGAAATTTTGATGACACCATTAACAGTATGTGAATGGTATAGGGATCTTTGTGCTCTTTGTTGATGCTAACATTGTTTCGATAATCCTAAACAGTATTGAAGTGATAACACTATCTATATGCGATAATTTTAATATTTATGTATCTAGGGATTTATTAAAGGTCTTATTTGATAATTCTTGATCATGTGTAAACATGTGTCTCTCTGTGTAGCCATGTATTTTACATGAGTGGGGACGCATGGAAGGAAGGAGGAATTGATGCAACTGGTAAGCACAATATCAGCCTTTCTAGCCAGCTTGCGTTTCTTCCTTAATTTTCTGCTCTTTACCAGGTTGCAACGAGTGTCATTCTCCTGTAAGAAAATGGCGAGTTCTAATTTTGGTCATTGATGACTTCCGTTTCTTTTTTATTTTTGACTAGAATTCATGGACTCTTCTAATGAATTCTCAACACGACTAAAAATGTATATAGTTGACATTTTGAATAGCCATATCTGTCTATGCACTTTTACTTTTTATGCGCGTTAGCTAAGTTTGAAGTTCCTTCTCATACTTAGGGGCCTTAATGGTGTTAACACTGAAAGTCATCTCGTGTGCAATCAATTACAATGATGGGGTTTTGAAAGAGGATGGTCTGCGTGAGTCTCAGAAGAAAAACCGGTTGATTAAGTTACCCTCCTTGATTGAGTACTTTGGCTACTGCCTCTGCTGTGGTAGTCACTTTGCTGGTCCAGTTTATGAAATAAAGGATTATCTTGACTGGACCGAAGGAAAAGGGGTATGCTTATTATGTACCAAGTGTCTAACCTTCTTCTCAGTTCTGTTTTCTTGAATTGATTTTTTCTCATACTTTGGCTTTTATTAATTATCATTTTCAGATATGGAGCCAATCAGAGAAAGGACCGTCTCCATCACCCTATGGAGCAACAATTCGAGCTCTTCTCCAAGCTGCATTCTGTATGGCCTTGTATTTATATTTGGTACCCAAATTTCCTTTGTCAAGATTTACTGAGCCCATATACCAAGAATGGGGGTTTTGGAAACGACTGGGCTACCAGTATATGTCTGGATTCACAGCAAGGTGGAAATATTATTTCATTTGGTCAATATCAGAGGCTTCTATCATTCTTTCTGGTCTCGGTTTCAGTGGCTGGACAGAGTCCTCACCACCAAAACCTCGATGGGATCGTGCAAAAAATGTTGATATTATAGGCGTTGAGTTTGCAAAGAGTTCAGTTCAGTTACCACTTGTTTGGAACATACAAGTCAGCACCTGGCTTCGCCATTGTGAGCATTTCTTTTGCTTCCTAAGTTTTCTTTTTTGTCAGTAACATACAATCCCAACATTTTCCTAGGAAACTATTTTTGCATATCCAAACTATGAATCCTAGTTAGGACTGAGTTGGATTCTGTTTTATGCTTTCTATATGCAAAGAACTATATGAATAATTGATCATATAGTTTGGTATCTGGTCCCTTCAGTTTTCTTCCTGTTGCATTTCATTGCTGAGATATTTTCTACTTTTAGCTGTGATCAAGAAAGCGCATATTTTGTTTGATTAACTAATATATTATCCTTCTGTAGATGTTTATGATAGGCTTGTTAAACCTGGCAAGAAGCCTGGTTTCTTCCAGTTGCTGGCTACACAGACCGTCAGTGCTGTTTGGCATGTGAGTATAAACTGTCTTACCCTCATCCTGAATGTGTATTTTTGTCATTTGCTGATTTTGTGTCCATTTTAGATTTTGTTTCTTCAAACAATAGCTCTGCTGCAAATGCATTCATTCTACGGAGTGGATTTAGCTGTCCATTTTTATAATTTAAAAAATAAGAAAAATAAAAAATAAGGAAAAGCGGTCAACTACTACCAGATGATTAACCGGTTGACAGTTCTCTTCAAAACGTCAGATAAACAGTTTCCTCGTGTAACTTATGTGTGGACTTTGTTACTTTGTAGTGTTCTGTTCCCTAATAAGGATGCTGGGACTGATTGTTTTAGGGCACCGGAAGGATGATTTACTCTTCCTCTAGTAGAGTATTGAGTACACTTTTTAATGCTTAGTTTTGCAATGTAATAAATTGTGTGGGAAATTCAATGTTTATATAACCTACATGGTTTAGTGCATTTTACGTTAAAATCTTGTGTTTAAGTTTTGTGCCTTTAACAAACACTAGGTGAAAAATAGGTGGCTGGGTGGAGTAGAATTTGTTTTTGGGAGGGGGGGATGGGGTGACAACATGCCCTCCAGTTTTGTGTTTCATGCCACCACTTTTGGCTCTGAATAGATTTCCGTGATGTGTTATTTTAAACGTAATTATGATTCTTGTGTTATTACATGCTTTTTATAGTTTTCTAGAACACCTAGGAGTTATACCATTCTAATGATTGATGGCAATGTCTTCAACAAAAAAAATATGGCAGTCTATATTGTACGTTAGTTGTGCCAATGTTTGGTGCCCATTTGTGTTCAAATTGCTAAAGTGAAATGATATTTATTTTGGGTGGAAGGGTAGTTCATTATGCAGACCTTATAGTTTCATGTACTTGCAATGTTAACGTCATAATTTCTGATCATCCACCATGCAGTGTTGTCAAGCCAAGTTCCAAAAATTTGTGCTCGGACCCATTAAGTTTCTCTTACATTAACTAGTCGGTTTACTTTTGTTTCATAGCCTTATGCTCTCTTATCTCCGGAATATGTTTGATTTTTCGCACGGTTCAAACTTGAATTTTCTGTATCATATTGGTTATTTTCTGAACTGCAGGGCCTCTATCCTGGGTACATCATATTCTTTGTTCAGTCAGCGTTGATGATCGCTGGATCAAGAGGTATTAGTCTTTCCGCTTCTAATTCACTAATTATTTCTTTGTTTCATTAAATTGCTATCTGTGCTTTAATAAGCAAGCATATACTAATTATTCCTTTTTTTAAGATAATTAATCTATATCATTTTCTACCTGTTCCGCAAGCAGTGATTTACCGATGGCAGCAAGCTGTGCCTCCAACTATGGATGTTGTCAAGAAGATATTGGTGTTCATCAACTTTGCTTACACTGTCTTGGTTCTGAACTACTCCTGTGTTGGTTTCATTGTTAGTCCTTGCTCTCGCTGTCTCTCGCACATACACATGCCGTTTTAGACACACACATGTACATGAACACATGCGATTAAGACACGCCTGCATATGAGCACGTCATCCAAACATACCATGACCACGACACACGCATGTACATGAACACATACCACCCTCTGATGCTTTAAATTTTCTCATGCACCCGTCTCACATGGTACAGGTATTAAGCCTTCGTGAAACACTGGCCTCGTATGGAAGCGTGCATTTCATCGGAACCTTTCTTCCCGTAGCATTGATCCTACTGAGTTACGTAATAAAACCTCCAAGGCCTGCGAAATCAAAGCCTCGGAAGGAAGAGTGAGGTCGTCTGCTGCAATGAGATAAGAAGGCACGTCTTTTCTAAGTTTACTTCACCTTGTTTCACAATGGTTGTAACATCTGTTCCACCGAAAATGTTGATCATGACAACTTCCGAAACAATGTTTATTTGAGTAGAGCATCTGTTTCATCTTTTGTAGCGTCAACCTCAGTAAGCGAAATCACGCGAATAACGAACCGGAAGGCAATTGTAGTAGCTTAGCAATAGCAATTCTTTAGCTGTCCAAACAGATGTTATCGGAAAACAATGTTCTAAAAGATGCTAGGTGTAGTCGGGCGGTCAGCTTGGGCCTTACACCCAGGTGGATAGGCAGATTAGGCTAATTTAAGTAAATTTATTATATATTATATAAATAAATTCCCATTTATAAAAACACTTAATTGTTTACATAAATTGCAAAATAAAATGATAAATATATTATAAAGTATTAGAACATATTCAAAACATGGGATCAAGTATATAATGAGTGTTCATTCAAGTATTAAAAAAATAAAATGTAAAATGAAAGCTATCAATTTTCTGTCTAAGTGAGGGTTGAGATCTAGCGGATGCCTAAGTGGGTTCAGGTGAGTTAGGTAGGTGTCTAGGCGAACTAGGCGGATTCCTAAGCGGGTCTAAGTGCACTTTCTTAACTTTCAAACGCTTAGAGACTAATCGGGGCGATGACTAGTTGCCTAGCACTTAGTTAAGGTTTAGACGGTGCTAGACGAAGATTTTTGGAACAGTGTTGGAAAATAAGATTATTGGTGCCAGTTTTACAGTTGAACCGACACGAACATCTTTTAAGTTAAACTTGAGGGACAATTTTGGAGGAATTGGGTTTGATTCATAATTGCATGATGCACCAATGTCGGTTTTAGAGTCGAGCATTTCATCGTCAAAGCCTTAATTAAAGAACCAATGATCAAAGATTTAATCGTAAAAAAAAGAGTATAATTTAAGTCTGGTTAAAGGCATTGACCAATAAAAAATGTTCGTATTTATTTTGATAAACTCGAATTGATGTGTTAACCTATGAGATTGCAGAGACGGCTTTGTTGTGCAAAAATGAGAGAGTTTATCTTTGGACTATTTTGTCATCACGTGGACTATTAATTCAATTAAGCCTTACTTCAACATGAAAAAATGCATCGTACCTTCTATAAAGGGTAGAGAAAATATTAAGGAGACTCTCTCAAATATAAAACTTTTCATGGATTCTTTATTACCTCATGATTTTGGCATAATACTTTATAATATTAGTACGAATATTAACGTTAAAATATGAAATGACAAAAAATTTATGTAAAACTCTGCTTTTAGAGTCACCTTAACATTTCTCTAAAAGAAAATAATTTTGAGCTTCATACCAATTATTTTCTTGTGACAAGACAGTAATGTCCCTCAGAACAACCGCATTTAGGCAACCAGATGGGTGCCAACTGGCTGAGATTTTCTTTCTGCTTAGTTGGCCTTGCATGTTCCGCTTTTTAATTCTATGTTGGCTTTCCTTTTCAATTATGTACAGGGGAGAACAACTTTTATAGTACAAATTCATTATTATTGTGTCGTTTTATATTAATAATGTAATAATATGATTCCACTTAATACTACAGTCTAGTAGTATTTCTTTTTTACTTGTAAGTGAGAGAATTTAGGTTCTATTCTCGTTAAAAGCGAGTTTGAACCACATTATTGCAAACTTAATGTGAGGCTGAGCCTCACTCCCATTCCTTTAGAATAAATAATATCGTTTGTTAAAAAAAAAAAAATTGTAATGACATGGTTTCTCTGCACATAACGTTGTATTATCATTACGAAAACCAATGTAGTTGTCTACCCGTTGCTATGGGGACAGAAACATATATCTTATTATATAATCTTTTCCTGCTTTAATTTCTTTTGTTTTGGTGTTGAATTTTGAGTTTGCATGAACACACACGACAGCCTTGAACAAGAAGAAAAAAAAAAGAGTTAAAAGATCTGAATTCTGCATGTAAAATGCTTATTGTTATTTGCCATTTTTGGTTTTATTTTACATTAAAATCCAAGTAGTTGTCTCTATTTTTTGTCCCTCTCCTTACGTTCACGTAAACTGATGTGGATTTTTCTCTTTTCCATTTTTTGTATAAAAAATTTATTCCCTTCACTCACTTCACCTTCTTTCTCTGCTGGCCATTAGTTTTCTCTCCTTTTTCTTTCCCATTTTCCATTGTTTCTCTATTGCTTTGATTAGATCTCAATTTCCTCCTTACTCTCTCACTCTTGACAAAGTTTTGGTCACGTTTCCGTCATCTGTCTTAGTTTATAGTTGTGCTCGTCTAATCCTCTGTTTCCTTTTGCTATTGTCGTCAATAGAAAAAGGCTGTTAATATTACTTGTAACCGTTGTTTTTGTTTTGCACCCTTTCTTCCCAATTCTTTCGCCATTGGGTTTTCTTTGATTCCACGACAGGGATCGAAGGGTTCTCTCTTCTCTGTTGGGTTACTTTGAATCCAAGCAAAGAACATCGCACGAAAACTCTCGGCTTCTCTTGAGTTTCTTGTTCAAGTAGCTTTCTTTTTTCTTGGTCTTACCCTTTGAAGATCAAGAAATAGATTATAGATGGAGCCAATGAAGTCAAAGAAGAACAAAACGCTTTCTTCGGAAAGCAAGCGCTCTGATGACAATGGCAGGGGATGCCCCGATAGTGCAGGCTTGGAAATCAGGCCGGGGGGAATGCTGGTGCAAAAGCGAACCGTTGAGATGAGTCCCAATTCTGTTTCAATCCCCACAATCAAAATTAGAGTCCGTTATGGCTCTTCGTACCACGAAATTCTAATCAGCTCCCAAGCAAGCTTTGGTACTACTTTGAAATTTCGAATCCATAAACTTTTGTTTTGGAATTGTTTTGTTTAACTGAATTTGGTTTTGAATTTGCAGGGGAGTTGAAGAAAATGTTGGCAGAACCAACGAAATTGCACCATCTGGATCAGAAGCTAATATACAAAAAGAAAGAGAGGGACTCCAAAGAGTATCTTGATGTGGCAAGAGTTAAACACGGATCAAGGATTGTGCTGGTGGAGGACATTTTGGGCAGAGAAAAAAGGTGCCTAGAGTTGCTCAGAAATTCAAATGCAGAGAAATCTTCGAAATCCATAGCCGAAATCAACTTGGAAGTGGACAAGCTTGCAGGCCAGGTAATGAAATTGAATCATATTTGGGGGAAAAGAAATCGAACTTGGGCGCAAGCGTGCAGTGACGAACTGGCCTAATCGCTATCTACTGAATAGTTTGTATTAATATCCTTTTTGTTGTAAATAGGTCACATCTTTGGAAACAACAGCTTCCGCAGGTGGGAAAGTTTCCGAGACGGATGTGGAGAAATTGACTGAGCTTCTGATGATGAAATTGATTAAACTGGATGGAACTGTTGCCGACGGAGATCTAAAATTGCAGAGAAGAGTGCAGGTATTATAAATTTCAACATCTTTAAAATGTATTCTACTTGCACATTATTTGTATTATTCTAACTGTTGGTCTACATGAAGGTGACAAGAGTTCAAAAGTACATAGAAATTCTGGACATGTTGAAGCATCAGAACTCCAAATCTAGCAGCAATGGGAATAAAATCAAATTGCAGCAACAAGACAGTTCAACCGGCCACATGCCAAAGGACTCAAAACTGACACAAAAACAACGCATGCATTGGAAACTAGAAAATTCGGTACGAAAAAATCCAGTGATGCAGCAGCAACAAGAGAAGAATTCTGAGTCAGTTGTAGTTACAACAAAATGGGAAACTTTTGATTAAAACCAAAAGGGCTAACTAGAAGTTGTTTGAGTACGTTCTTCCTCAAATTAGAGTCCAAAACAATGAGAATAGCATTGTTAAAACATGTATAATTAAATACATTGTTCCTGGTCTGATTTTCCATTTGTTACAATTAACTGGCATCTCATTTTTTTTTCTCTACTTTTGGGGTTGGCTGTTTGCAAATCTGTAAATAACTTATGGTGGATAAGTAAAAGAAGGGAAAAGGAATAAAGGAAGAGATGGTACAAAACACAAAATGGAAGTTGTTATGTGATTGGTTCCATTCAAGTTGTATGATTTTTCTTTTTTGTACCAGCGATATTTTACTCTGCGAAAACGGAGATTCATATTCAGATATACAGGGAAGAGCACATCTAGTCTAACCAACGTAACTACGCTGTTAATCGGCATTTTAGCCAAAATGATCCATAAAATTGACATAACTCCTCAATTCAGTCTTTGAAGATGAAAGTTGCTCAAGTGGTCTTTGAATTTGTCCACTGTAAATCATTTTAGTCATTCCGTGAAAAATTTGTCAATATCTTTGTTAACTAGCTTTGTTTGTCTAGGGACCAATGGATTGGACCATTCAGTTCATCTTCTTTTTTTTCTTTCAATTATTTATAGCCTATTTATTTTTCACAAGTGGTTATGAATCTATGATTAAACAAGTATATGGAATTAAGGTATGCAGAACCACAAAAGATCCCTTGTTTCCTGTATGGCTGCATTGCTGCTACTGGAAATTAAAGAATTGCAGAAAATCATAGTGGAATGGATACCCTTTTGAATAATCATACAAAAATAATAGAAAAGCAGGTTTGACTTTAGAAGATGTGATATGATATGGAGCATGCTGCCAACATGTTCTGATATAGAAAAATAAAAAGTTGAACAATATTATCTGCAGATTCACTATGTTAATCAAATTCAGTAAAACATTTAGCAATGTCAAAGTATCAGAAGCTTGTAGGAGTACTTGATCATTGCAGTTATAAGTTTTCATTTGAATTACTAACATGTTGAAACGTGAACCAAACTCAAATGTATCATTATTGAGGAAAAATTCCATCATATTTAATACAAAAACAGTTGATTTTTGAGGGTTGCATCGATATTTTATAACTTTTACCTGGTTGGTTTTGTGGTATAACTAACAACAGATTATAGGTTAAAATTAGCACCAAGTGCATCAACATTTCACGATTACACTTCGCATGCTGCCCATGGTCCATGGCTTTATAAATAGAGAAGTGATAGAGAAGGCTGAAAAGAAAAATTGGTTTTTGCTAGTCGCATCGGTCCTTTATAACTTGTTGGTTTCGTGGTATAACTAAACGTAAATAAATTATATATTAAAATTGACACCGAATACATCGACATTTCACAATTACATGTTGGCCAGGTGAGACCAAGTGATAGTGCTTGGGCATGAAATCCAGATATGGGCCGAGAGTAAATAAACCAAGATGGAAGGTTGTGATTATCGGCTCAATAATGAATTTTCAGTCCATGCAACATTCTCAGCTCAGAAATAGAATGCCAGCAATTTGACTAAGTCCTAGTGAAATTAGGATTGTTAAAGGATCAGATTGTGATAGTGGTTCGATCGAGTCCTGTTTGGGTTAGGATTGTTGAAGGACCATAATGAGTTTTGGTAAGATTCAAATTATTTTAAGAATCTAAACCTATGACTGATCATATAAAGAATGAAACGAGCGTAGAAAGAGACTAGGTTCAGAGTCCTAGTCCAAGTCCAAGAAGTTGAATTTGGATAGAGATAAAGTCTTGGCATGAGAGGTGTTTGCTGAGATAAGTGCCAAGGGTATCCAAGTGTGCTGAGGAGTTACATTTATAATAGAACTCTGCTTCAGTAGACTTGACTGTCATAGAATTCACTTCTATAAGTAGAAGTGGTTTTGCAACGTACAGAAGACCTTCAACTCAACAATTTACGCAATACCATTCTCACACATTTGAGAAAAATTATATATATACTAAAAGAGGAAAAAAGCCTAAAATACTGTTCCTTCTACAGTGTGATTCCTTTTTTACCCCTTCTTTGTTTCTTTAGTTACTGTTTATTGTACAGCGTGATTCCGTTTTTACCCTTTCTTTTTTAGCCCTTCTCGAGTCTTGTGCTTCGTTTCTGTCTATCTAAGAGCAGTTCCACCGGAGGTGGAATAGCCTAGCACTCTGTCCAAAAGTGAGGCCAACACCCTGTCCAAGTGCTTAAGCCCGCAAAATAGCTTGGCACCCAGCCCAAGCCAGGTAACAGATCAGCCCATTTCGGACAGACCCAGAAGCCGCCCTATTTGGCTGGCGCGAGTAGGAGACATGGGTGTAGGCGGCGGGGCCCGCTTGTCAGCCCACTTGTGTTCACCCGGATGAAGGCTACGTAGCCCTCCTCAATGTCGTTGGATTTCCAATGGTAAAAAAAATTTAAATTTGACTTTTAAAATGGACCGTCCGATCACAGATCAACGGTCCATGTTTTTTTCACAAAAAATAAAAAAAAACAAAAAAAAAAGGCCTAACGGTCAGAATTTTGACCGTTGGCCACGTGACAGCTCGTTGGCTGTTGGATTTGAATATTTTTCAAATCCAACGGTCCATATTAATTAACAACATTAAAATTTATTAAAAATTATGAATTTTTTTTTTTAAATACAGAAAAATTTTAAAAAATTATTATTTTTTTCTATAAATACCTAACCCTCATCTTCCACCTTACACCACATTTCAATATTTTCTACAATTTCTACACTTTCTACATTTGAATATTTTGTACACTTTGAGAGAAAAAAATGACTTCGTGGAAGCTCATTGAAGATGTTACATTGTGTGAATGTTGGGTTCACACTACTCATGACCCGATTATAGGTAATGAGATGGATAAGCGAGAAATGTGGAGTAAAATTACGAAAGCGTTTTGCGATGTACATGGAAAAGATGCCAAATCTAGTCAAGGTCTTCAAGGTCGTTGGAAAAAACTCAACGCATCCTTTACTTGTTGGAAAAATGTCATCGCTCATGCTTCCGGTAATCTGCGTAGTGGGACAAGTTTAGCGGATCAGGTAACAATATTTTTATTTATTTATATGCATTCCACCCACATCAATATTTTAATTTATTTAATTTCTTATGTAATTTTTATGTAATTTATATGCATTCCACATGCATCAATATTTTAATTTATTTATTTGTGTTACACCCGTATTTTTTAATACTATCTTATCCCACATTTTTATAGACACTACAAGCACAAGCATTCTACAATGCAAAGAACCGTAACAAATCATTCAACAAATGGGAATGTTGGCAAATTGTCAAAGATTGCCCTAGATACAAAATTGTGGCAACCGGTCCAGAAGTTGTCATGCATGGTATAGGTCTACACAGCTTGCTAGAAGCAGACACGGCCGAACAAGAAGCCAACACATTTGAAGACACGAAATGGACACCTGAAGAAGTGCTAGAGACCCAACCAACTCGTCAGTCCCTCAGGCCTCAAGGTAAAAAGGCATCAAAGAAAAAATGTAGTTCTTCCAAAAATGACTACACTAAATATATGGAGGAACTTGCTCGCCAAGGTGAACTGAACATGGCGTGGGAAAAGGCTAAAGATGAGGAAAAAGCTACTGCTATGGCAGCAATAATAGCAGCTACTGAGGCTTGTGATGCGGCGGCTGAGAGACAAAGAGAATAGTTAATCGAGAGAACGAGATGATTAGAGAAGCACTTCATCGAGAGAATGAGACGCTTAGAGAAGAAAGGATGGCTCAAGCAGATCGTGACACTATGAACAAGTCTCTAGTAGGACTGTCTCCGAATTCAAAATATTTTTGGACATCGGAAAAAAGAGATGTTGTGCGAAGGAGGCGTGTAAGAGATGCCGAAACAAGTCAAGGGGGTTCTAGCTACAAAAATCCTAGCAACGAAGATCCTAGCACCACATATCCTAACTCCACAGACTTTGTATAATTTCGTATTTATTTGTACTACTTTATTTAATTTGTTATGTAATTTCTTAACATTTTTAGAACTTTATTTAATTTCTTATATAATTTCTTATTTATTTTTAGAACTTTATTTAATTTCTTATGTAATTTTTGTAGTTTATTTAAACACATCAAATAAGATTACATAAACTCACCAAATAAACTTTAAAAAAAACACCAAATAAAATTACATAACCTCACCATATAAACTTAAAAAAAAAAAAACACACTAAATAAGATTACTTAAAAAACAATACACTTTATTCTTCAACCACAAGCTTTATTTTAATTATCTTCGCCCTTGTGCAATGCCCATTAGTCGTCAATCAAGTCATTCTGGCGGGTTATGTGCCAGTATGGGTCTTGCAATAAAGTGTACCGCTGAACGATTAATTCATTGTAACGTCCATCCCGTTCCAACGGCTCGTGTTGCATGGGATCTTCGGTCTGGTCATGAGCATAATAGATTTGAGTTCTTGAGTTGTTCATCGGATCTGGCTCGTATTCATCAACGACATCATAATCGTACTCGTCTTCAACAATCATGTTGTGGAGAATAATACACGTCATCATGATGAATCAAAGAGCCTCGACATCAAACATTCTAGCTGCAGCCTTGACAATCGCCCAACGAGCTTGCAGGATACCAAAACAACGCTCGACATCCTTCCTACACCCCTCTTGACACTTTGCGAAGTGTTTTTCTTTTTCACTCTATGGATGTGGCACTGTTTTGACAAATGTTGACCACCTTGAGTAAATGCCATTTGCAAGGTAGTATGGTCCATCGTATTTATTACCATTAACCCAATATGTGCATCTCGGCCCATTTCCTTGTAGCAGTTCGTCAAACATTGGAGATTGGGTAAGGACATTTAAGTCATTCTGAGCTCCTGGAACACCAAAAAAAGCATGCCAAATCCATGTATCAAATGAAGCCACCGCTTCCAAAATAATGCTTTTGGCTCCTTTTCTGTCGCCATAAGCTCCTTCCACGCACTTGGACAGTTTTTCCAAGTCCAGTGGATGCAGTCGATGCTTCCAATCAAGCCAGGGAAGCCTCTCATCTCATCCTTCCTCAGAAGCCTTCGCATGTCCCTTGGCGTGGGTTGCCGAAGGTACTTATTGGTGTAGAGGGCTTCAATTGCAGAGCAAAACCGCATCAGGGACTCCAGAACAGTTGTTTTTCTCATCCTTGCGATCTCATCCACTTGATCTGCAGATACTCCATATGCAAGCATTTGCCAGGTAGTCGTAATTTTTTGCTCAAGAAGAAGACCTAAACATGAAAAGCATCATCTTTTTGCACAAAATATGGATCATGGCTGCAAACAGCACTCATAATTTTATTGAACAAACTTCGTTGCATTCTAAAACGATGTCTAAAAACATGATCAGGGAAAACGCTGTTGGGAATAAAATAATTTTCCAAGAGATCTTTACCTCGTCTTTCCCTTCTTCTATCGATGTTTGTTGCACGTCTGGGTAGGGTTATTTGACCCACAACTTCCATGATATGGCGGGAATGTGAGGCCCTCCGCCTTCTATGGTGATCATCCTCATCCACCTCTACCTTTGTCAAGATTGACCAATTCTTCCTGTTGTGCCAACAACCTTTTCTGCTGCTCTTGCAACTATTTATACACTCTCCTTGAAGAAGACATTGTAAGAACTTAAGATTTGAAAACGATAAAGAAGGATTCTGAGCTAAAAAAAAGGATTGAGTTTAGTGTGACATGTGGCTTGTCGGGATTGGTTGAAAATCTTAGCGGAAATCTATTCACAAAATAGTACGTTCGGATAATGACACGTGACGTGACGAGATTGGTTAAAAATCCTATCCGAAATTAAAAATATTTTTTTAATTTATTATTTTATAAAAAAATTATTAATATTTTAAATGGACTGGATGCTAGCTCATTTTGTAGGGGTGGAGATCGTTTGTGCCAGTGCATTTTTAGACTGGGTGCCAGCACATTTTTATAGGGATGGAGATGCTTTGGCCTATTACCTTTCATTAGGGTCTATTACTGTTCACTGAAGTGGACAAATGGATTGGTGCTGGCGTAAAGTCTTTAGAGGTGGAGTTCCTCTAAGAAGGAAAGGATCTAGATGTACACGTGTGGGTCATCTAGGAATGAAAAGAGGTTGAATATACGCGTGTGGATTCATCTGCGGTGGGAGGGAGACTATCATTCCGCTCTATCTCAGTCCACTTTCTCTCTCAAAAATCTTAACTGGAGAAACACTTGGCTACCTTCTTCACTATGTTAACTCTGCCGTCCAACAACCACCACCAGCGGGCCAGGAGCTTGGAGGGGATGCTACCTCTGCCGCCCCCGTCCAGCTCGGCGAGATCACCCAAGACGGCTTTAATTGCAGGGTAAGTCTTCTCTCTCTCTAGAATTTTGTTTGAGATTATTTTTTTTCTCTCTGTTCTGCTCAATCTTTCTGGCCTCTGATTGAATCTATTTTGTTAATCATCTTCGAAAAGTGACCTCTGAGCTTTCTCAGCCAAAGAATCGTCAGTGACTGGGTTTAGGGTTGTGGGGTTATTGATTTTCTGCCATGTTCGTCTCGGACGCCTGGACACGTTGTTTGGTAAAGTGGATTCTCCCTTCCTTTTTATTTGTCCCACTTAACTCATTATTTTCTTTCCTTTTTTTTTTTTTTGGTTTCGAAGACATCAAATAATATGTAAAATTAAATGGGTTTTCCTCTTTTTTGTTTGGTTTGGTTTTGTTTTCGTATGGTGAAACTTTCAGAAAGCTGATCAGGCTGGTGAAGCAGTATGGAGTGGGAAAATGGGCACAGATAGTTGAGAAGTTGGTGGGTAGGGCTGGCAAGGAGTGCAGAGAAAGATGGCACAATCATTTGCACCCTTATATCAAGGCAATTTGTTCTTACATATCTTTGGGATGTTATAAATTTTGATGCATGAGTAAACTAACAACTAAAATTTGCTGCTTGGATACATTTTTAGATTTGTACATTTTATTCTTTCTCAATTCTGCGAGAGAGAATAAAATTTTACTCTCTAGTCCTTTTATTTTGGTTTACTGTTGAATTTTATCACTCTGTCAACAAAAAACCTTTCCATGCTCGAGAGTCCCGCAGGAAAGTAGTCAATCTTGTGCTCATGTTTCTGGTTTGAGTTCTCTGATTTTTCTGGTTCTCCGTTTTGGAAAATTGAAGCATTTGAGTTTGATTGAGAAACTCATTTGTTATATTATACACTTGCATTTTAAACATCTGTAAATTATTAATCTTTTTTGGGTTTTTATGTTTTTTAGGTTTGGGTTGTTATGGAATGGATGAATCAAAATTCTGCTGTTATAATTTGTACTTGCTCTATACACATTGTGCAATGTATGGTGAATAATTGATCTTCCAATTTATGCTGGACTTTTTGATCCGTTCAATTATATATCCCTTACAGAAATTTGGTCTAATACACATAGACATAATGATGGAGGTAAACAAAATGATTATAATGGTTTTGTTCATCCATTCAAACTGAAGTATAGTTATCTAATTATTACAGTTTAATAGCATTATCTTATTGCTTAGTTTGTGTTGTCCATTCTCTTATTTGCTTAGTTTGTATTGTCCATTCTCTTATTTGCTTAGTTTGGATTACCTGGCAGAAAAGATGGGATTCATTTCCTTGGAGAACCTGCTGTTCTTTGCGAAAACATTTTCGGTAAGATTCCAACATTGATATGTAACTAGAAAGTTTGAAACAACAAGAAATAGGTTTCGCATACTCCCAACATAACAAGAAACTACGAAGCTTGAAATACAAGTGTTATTATGGCTAATGTGCTCGACTGATATATACTTAATGTTCCAACCATGTTAGGCTGTCTAAATATGTTTATTTATGTTGCAGAACATCTTTCCAGTATCTATTGAAAAAGCAGGGTGGAAAGCAAGCTGCTTGGGAATATCCTTTCGTTGTTGTTGGTGTCAATATCATGTTTATGATCATGCAAATACTTGACCTTGAAGCCAGTAAGTGTCAAAGGTGCTCGTTTCGTTCCAAGTTTTGAACTTAGTCAATGATTTAGATGATAAAAGGTGAATTTGTTAATATAATTCTTTGAATTTTTTTCTTCTGAAAATTGAAGAATTATACAAGGTCGAAGCCGTTTCTTGCAATTGATATGGGAATTTCTTGAAGTTGAAGTATTTGGATCTTTGACATTATTTTTCTCTCTTTTGGGAGAAAAGGTAAGATGAAAACAATATTTGTTACCAGTGCATGTGAATGTTGATTGTCGAAGAATTCAAGGTTGCTATGTTGGTGAAAATCTGAAAATTGACCCAATTTTGTACAATATATTAGTTTAAGAACAATAAACACCCACACCACACACACATATATGCATCCAAAAGTAAACGAGTTGGAAATGTTTCATAATATTTTGCTTTGAATCTTCTTTGGCATGCATAAGATTTACCATTCCCTTTTAAATAACTTAAATCAGCTCTAGTCCATGTTTGCTTAACAATTTTGTATCATTCATTATATAATTTCACAAATTACTGTTCATTCTACAGTGTTCTTCCTTTTTCACCCCTGCTTCTTTTTTGTTATTTCAACATTGTTGCTTTGCTTTGCTGTGAGATGAAAATGGTGACGCGTGGGTCCTCACCAACTCAATTTCATTTATACAGAGTTTTCTTCCTTTTGGATGTTTCGTCTTGCTTCTTTCTTGCTCTGCTCACAGTGACTCACTTTACTTTGTGTTCTGAAGGCTGCCATGCTTGATTTGTTCAAGTCGGCGACAACTGCATATTTTAATTTTTGTATTTTTATGGATTTTTGGAGTCTGATTTTTGTTTTTGCAGTTTTCTCAGTGATTGACTTCTTTGGCGTTTAATTTTGGTTTTTGATGTTTTCTCAGTGATTGAATTCTTGGGTTTTTCGCCGTCCCCAATTTTAGTCTACCTAGAAAAGATTAGCAAGTGGAGTTTTCGCAGCATGCAGTGGATCAGCATCACCACTGTTCTTGCTCGAATCCGAAAAAAAATTTAAAACCCAAAAAAGGTTGGGTTTCCTGGTGAGCTCTCTGGTATGGTCTATTTGCCAGCTCTTACAACCTTAAATACATATTCTTTTCTATTTGATGAACTGTATTCTTTTCTATTTGATGAACTGTTGATTTATTTTATTTTATCTTTTGTTTTGGTTGCATGTTGATGCAGGTATTTTGTCTGACATTTTTTTTTTGTTGGGGTAAGTGATTTGGTGAGTTCAGATTTACTAGCCTTATCTAATTGCAAATGTTTTGAGTTTTGGTTTCTGAGTTAACATTTAGCTACTGGATTGCATGAAGTTACTATTTAAATAAATTTTTTGTATAAGAATGCTTTGATAACAAATTACCATTTGTAAGAGGTTATGATGAATATGCCTTATATGTTGTGTCGTAGGGTATTTGGGTATGGTATTGGAATACATCTTTTGCAATTCAAGGATCTGGAAAACATGCCCAAGTGACTGCATATAGGCCACATACTCAATCAGTAAATAGCAAAGACCTCTAATGCATACAGTGTTGACGATGAAGCAAGTGGGATTACTATGGAGTGTAATTTGATTTCTGCACTCTCATTTGTCTTCATGATTAATTATTATAAAGATTATGAAAGTTTTTGTGCCTAAATTATATTCAAACATGTACATCACCTGGCAACGTTACCTGAACAAAAGCTTAACTTACTCTGATGTGAAAGAAAGAATGGTTGCATGTACATATATTGTATGAATCATGGATGAAATTGAGAAGACCAGATGGTTAGATAAATCATAAACTCCATACAAAACCTTGGGAATGCCTCTAAAATTTTTTAGTGTAAAATTTGTAATAGCAATGTAATTCTCATTTCTTAAAAACGAAAAACACTAGTTTTTAAATATAGTGTTCCTTTGTTTGTGTTTCTACAGCTTTTGCTGAATTTAATTTGAAAGTTAATATTTGCTGTTATCTTAGGCTGCTTTATGAGTTATTGAAGAAATTGGATTCAGAATTGAAGTATGAGGTCTGCCATTGGGCTGTGTATTATGTAAGTATAATCATTTTTCCTACCATTGTTTAAGACTATAGTTCCTTTTGCATAGTGTGGTTGGATCAGGTTGTATATATAGTGACCATCTCTGCTTATAATGAGCTTCCATTTGTTGTGCTGCAAATGACCGTTAGCATACCACAACCACAGAATTTATGCTTAGCATGCTAACGCAATTGATATACAGATCTTTGTACAAAATTCTCTCATATTGATGGTTCATTGAATAGTCAATAAGTATTACATAATAAACAATCAATATATATGAGGACACCATCTTATCATGCTTCTTGAAGAATTTAGAGTGTGATTTGAAAACTTGGAAGAAATTTCGGTTTTGAGCAAAGCCCGTCTACGAAAATGTCTAGATTGAAGGAAAAATATGGCAAATACTACACGTGTTGTTGATGGTGGACGTGTGTAGGAGGATGGAAGCCCAAGTCTTCTCTCGAAGGTTCCAGTACGCTTTTCCATTTGTGTACAGATCTCTTGAGCTCTCAACATCGTCTTGCTCAGACTCTCTCGTAGCTCCTCATTTTCTCCCTGTGCAAATCTCAAAGACGCCTACCACAATTGATTCACCAGGTCCTCTCAGCAGAAAATTAGTTTCAATTATTGCTTTTAAATAATTTCTCTCTCCTTTCTCTAAAATCCATTTTTTATTTTCTGGAAAGGGTTTAATAGATGTTTCTGTGTGTAGGTGGTACTCGGAGAAGTTTGTGAAGGGCCAATGGGACAAGGATTGCAAAAATACAATGCTTACCTCTCAGTGCGTTTCAATCTGACCTTCCTCCTAAATTTTCTTCCAAATCACAATTTATATGATTAATTTGCTGATTCTTTTTCTAGGAACTGAGTATTTGTCTCTTGATTATTTTTTGCAGAGATTGTACTAATTTCCCTTTGAATGGAAATTTGGGGTTTCTTCAGGTATAACGTTATCAAATTTTATTTTTCTAATTTTCTGATTGTGGAGTTTTGCAGGGAGTGATATATACTTATATTTTGGGATTTTTGATCCTTGCAGGGTTTTCGCTCGCCAGACAATGATAGGCGAATCACCGCAAGAAGCAGCAATTATGCTGCAAACTGAATCCAGGATGACTGACCTGGACTCTTCATGGTGGTCGCACCTCTCCTCTCTGCTCCTCCTCCAAAACCCCTCTGTAGGTTTCCAAACTTAACTTGTATTTTCTCTCTTTCAGCCCTTTAGAAGGGTTTTGGAAAAAATGATTATTTTTTTTACTATAATTTTGGTTTTGATGATAAAATTTGGATTTGCCCGTTTGGGGGTTTTTCCAGTTCAGGACCTAGGAAACAAGTAGCAATGCAGAGGCACTGTTGGAGAGATTGTGGACCTCTGTTTAATCACAGTCCAGTTCCGACTTTGTTACTACTTTTGCTTAATACGATAGAGCAGATGAAAAATAGGGAAATTAAGGATTTTATTACCTTCAGGATGACAAATAAACCGTGTCTTAGCTTTTACTTACATTGTCCCCATTTGTTCTCATATGTTCTACTGTTTCGAATTAATCACTAACAACTCTATTTTTCAAAATTTGTAGTAGCCAATTGAAAACTCTTGCAGAATAAGATTCGGAAGAGAAAACCTTACAAACAATATATATGTAAAATAGCACAGGACTTAGGTGCAGTTTGGGATTGAGGTGATTAAAAAAAAAGCTAGGATGAAAAAAAGCTGGTAAGGATTTTGGTGTTTGGTAAACATCCCAAAACAGTTTTTTTTCAAAGTTTCACATGAAAAAAAGCCAAAAAGTGGAAGTTGCATTTTGCAGCTTCCAAGAAGCCGCTTATTTTTACAAAACACAGAGCTACAGTACCACTTAATGAATTTTTTCAATTTACCAAAACTGCCCCCTCCTTTCACCTTTCTCCTTCTCCCGCTCCTACACTCTGCACTCCCTCTTTCTTTCTCGCAAAAAACTTCTACCCTGCGCCGTTCAGCGAATCCCTCTTCCTTCTCGCCGCTGCACCTCTTCCTCCTCCTTTTTGTTTCTCTTCGTCACTCTCAACGCCATACCGCCATCGCGTTCCAGGTACAAGCTACTTGACTTGCTTTCAATTTTTGCTATAAATAATTAATTTAATTTTTAGGTTAGGGTTTGACTGCTCTTTGACGATGAACCCATGTTTTGGGGTTTTCTGAAACGGGGTTTTGTGTGGCAACCAACAAACGAGCTCGATCTCATTGATTAGGTAAACGTAACTCTTTCTGAAACAGGGTTTGGTGTTTGAATTAATGTTCTAATTTTCAGTTTTGGGGTTATGTTCTGATTTTCAATTTTGGGGTTTGAATTAAGGTTATTATCATGACATCCATGAAGCAATTTCAGTTGTTAGGGTTTGATTGACAACGATGGTGTTGCTTTGTTTGTGTTGCTTTGTCTGCTATAAAGACGTTAACAACATCCATTCTGTGTAAAGGCTCCGTCATATTGTTGATTTTCATATAGAATTTATAGATTCAAGATAAGGAAACCCATTTATATGTGGCATTCAAATGGATGAAAATCAACAATATGACTGAGCCTTTACACATAATGGATGTTGTTAACGTCTTTATAGCAGACAAAGCAACACAAACAAAGCAACACCATCGTTGCCAATCAAACCCTAACAACTGAAATTGCTTCATGGATCTCATGATAATAACCTTAATTCAAACCCCAAAACTGAAATTTAGAGAATTAATTCAAACCCCAAAATTGAAAATCAGAACATAACCCCAAAACTGAAAATTAGAACATTAATTCAAACACCAAACCCTGTTTCAGAAAGAGTTATGTTTACCTAATCAATGAGATCGAGCTCGTTTGTTGGTTGCCACACAAAACCCTGTTTCAGAAAACCCCAAAACATGGGTTCATCATCAGAGAGCAGCCAAACCCTAACCTAAAAGTTAAATTAATTAGTTATAGCAAAAATTGAAAGCAAGTCAAATAGCTGGTACCTGGAATGCGGCGGTATGGCGTTGAGAGTGACAGAGAGAAACGAAAAGGAGGAGGAGGAAGAGGTGCAGCGGCGGGAGGGAAGAGGGGTTCACTGAACGGCGCAGGGTAGAAGTTTTTTGCGAGAGAGAAAGAGGGAGTGCAGAGTGTAGGATCGGGAGAAAGGAGAAAGGAGGGGGTAGTTTTGGTAAATTGAAAAAATTCATTAAGTGGGTATTGTAGCTCTGTGTTTTGTAAAAATAAGTGGCTTCTTGGAAGTTGCAAAATGCAGCTTCCACTTTTTGGCTTTTTTTCATGTGAAACTTTGAAAAAAAGCTGTTTTGGGATGTTTACCAAACACCAAAATCCTTACTAGCTTTTTTTCATCCTAGCTTTTTTTTTAATCACCTTAATCCCAAACTGCACCTATGTGTAACACTATTTTTCTATATCATGTATAAATGGTTTGGGACGTTGCAACGTCAGTAAGTTCATTTCATATCTATTGTAAAAAGATAAAAGTGCATTAGAAAGGTACTTGTCGTTCGAAAAAAAAAAAAAAAAAGGTTCTGCTTCCAAAAAAAAAAAAAGAAAAAAAAAAGGGGATTCTACACAAGCACAAGTACTAGTGAACTTGAAATTTATTTTTATTGCTAACCTTTGAACTAAAGAATAAAAAAAAAAGAGTTTTAACGGAAAACTCGCAGTACTGTTCACTTTAACAAAAAATCATATTTTTACACCAAAAAGTCAAACTTGGTACTATTCATTTTACCTTTTATTTTGTCCTTATCGTTAAAACTCAAAGTTTTTAAGCCATTTTCATTAGTTTTTCTTAAAAAAAAAAGAGGACTGGTTATATTCTTTTTCTCTAGACCTGGCATTCGTGTCGTGTTTTTTGTATTCGTGTTGTTTTCGTATCATACCTGATAGTTTAACAGGTCGTGTCGTGTAATAGCCATTAAAGTAAACGGGTAATATGATCCGACCCGAAATCAACCCGTTAATATTATCAGGTAATATGACCCGACCTGTTACCCATTAAGAAAAATATATTTTAAATCAATAAAAATAAAAATGAAAAACATAATTTGACCCAAAAAATTGTAAAACATAATACTAAATTCGTATATACATACTAAATTTCGGAGTTGACTCCTTCATGCAAGTTGTAAAGCTTTTCATTACGAGTAATTACATTTAACACACTTCTACAATAATTATTATTAATTTTGCACTCAAATAAAAAACACTGTTCATGAAATTTGGAGGGTTTTAAAAATCTAAACGACCATGTAACCATCGCCTAAGTGTTAAGGATGCAATTATGAACGTTTATTATGCTTTCACATCTTTCAGACTTATACATTAATGATTATGAATTTTGTTTATTTTGAACTCCATTAAAAATACTATTCATGAGAGTTTGTATGGTTTTAAAAATTCAAACAATCATATACCCATCCTTAAAGTGTAGAGGATGCGACTCGGGCATTTGCATATTTTTTTCATATTTTTCGCACATGTAAATTAATTATTATAATTATTTTAATGTGTTTGGTATTTTAAAATTACTTGATATTTTTATTTTTAATGTGCTTTATGATTTTTAATCTCAATCTTTGCCTATAATATTGTGACAATCCGTTCCAAATTTTACGTTTTTATTTTATTTAAAAAACGTGAATTTACGAAAATGCCCTAGAGGCAAAGATTTTGACTTATGTTGACCATCGTCTAGAGAGACGTATGACTTATTCTGTTAACATATTCTCGTAGTACTCGTTGGTGTGAACGCATAGGCGAAAGCCGTTTGCGAGTCCGGATTATAACGGTATAGTTATGGATGTTTGAAAATGATTATTTAAAGTTTAGTTATAAATTATTTGAATTCTCACCTTGTGGGAAAGTGGCCAATCAGATTTTAGGCACAAATAGGAAGGACCGATCAATTATAAGGTCAAGGAACCAATTAGAATTAGAGATAGAGGGTGAGACCCAATCAGAAAAGAAAGAAAAAAAAAAAAATGGGGAAAGCTTCCCGTGCACCCATGCCCAATCCTGCGTGACCACCCATTTTCCAAGGCCGATTCTGGCCAACTCCAATGGATTTTTTCGATGCCACCACCACCATCTTGAAGCTCTCATTCCCCTCTACAAAACTCACCCAAGAACCATCTTGGTTAACCATGGTACATGGCGGTTGGAGGCCACGAAAGTCAACAAAAATCAACAGTGCTCCGTCCACTCTTTTCAATTTTCCGGCAAATCGGCAAAGCGATGGCCGATGCCACCACTTGGGCTTTGTAGCCCATCATCCCAGGAGCAAAACCCAACCAACCTTGACCCCGTTGGACCATTGTAGAAGACGAATCGACACCGGGAAGTTTTAGGCACCCACCGGCTTTGTGGGCAAAATTGACCATCTTCCGTCCACTTTTGGATTTCGTGGTAGGTATGAAAGTTGCTCCACTCACTGAGATCTTCATTTTTGTGAAGTTTGAGAATTTTTGGAAATAGTTGGATTTTCCGGTGAGTTGGGATGGCCGACCACCACCCATAGTGGCGCGTACAGCGGCGCGTGGCTAGTGGGCCACCAATGCTATTTTTAGGCTATGTCGAATGTCTTGAATTCAGTTTTGATATTTGAATGACGTAGGGTGATCGTTGGAACCTAAATTCGTTACGATACGTTACTTGATAAAAATGTGAATCGACAATCCGACTGTTGGATCGTCACCAAAATTGGATACATTATAATACATAATATTTAAAAATCATAGGAATTTATGGATCAGGAATTCGATGTACGGATCTTCCCGAATTGGATTTGTAAGTTAGTAAAATAAATGTTCACGGCCACTTGTTTTGGGCAATTGGTGGAGATCCGACCGTTGGATCGTAATGAAATTTTAATATGTTATTCTAGAAGCATATTGTGGATCTTTGGGAGTTGTGGATTGGAAATCTGATATGCGGATCTTCCGGGTCGAGTTATACAGGGTGTAGACCCTACCGTTGATCTTTGATCGACGGTTGACTTGTGGTCAATGAGTCTCAAACTATTTTAGAATGTCCTTGAGGATGTGTTTTATGTGAATTACATATTCTATTGATAAAAGTTCCGAGATGTGATTCGATAATTGGTCACAGGGGCCAATCATTCGGGACGCCTCGATGCGTGCGCTAGGAATCATAGCGTGGATTCCAGGTCAGTGGATCTTTTCCTTTTATCGTACATATTATTGATAATTCCATCGACACTTTTAAATATATTAGGTATATTACCTTCATATGATTATTGTGAATGCTTGAAGTACTAATATGAACTACGAATGGTTTGATCCCTATTTAGGGTACGTAGGCAGTCTAACGAGACGTTAGATGCAGCCATAATATATTTGAGACAAAAGCCTTATTTGAGAAATTGAGTAATGCGAAGAAAATTGATAAAGGAAAGTTTTAGGTTTGTGAATTAGTTAGTTAAATTAGTGTTAATTGGGTTTGTCACGGATAATTATCCTTGAAAATAAGTAGTTCGGGAGTAGGACGTTATTGACTGTACATTTTACACCGTATTGTATATAATTGAAAATGCTACGACATGGTTGAGTATTAGATTGCATCATGGTATATCTATATGTATATTACTTGCATATAATTATTGGGAATGCTTTAAAGTGCAAAGGTGAATGCAGGACACCCAGGTAAGTTCAGGTGAGTTTATGGTATTAGTTGAATCGATACAATTATAGCATGACTATATTTATGTGTTAGGCAACTTTGATACTGTCGTACTGGTTGCCATGAGTTGTACATGTTATATTGAGATGCATTGAGAGCTCATAAACCTGCACCTCGGTGTTAGTGCTCCCGTCCATGGCCAGAGCACAGTCCTTCACGTGATGTTCACCTTTCGCACCTTACGCTCACCTTGGACTCAAGGTAGGTGCATAGGCTTGTCGTACAGACCACTATAGATGGTTTCGACTCGTAGGTGACCCGCGATTATTCGCCCAGTCTTCACGTGATCGTAGCATTTGAGCGTACTTATTTACACCCAGTCCTGTTGTACAGACCACTAGAGGTGGTTTCGACTCGTGTGCAGGGATGTTTGATGAACTATAGATTAAGTCGTGCAGGTCACTATAGGTGACTCCCGACTTGTATGCTAGTATTGATTGATGTGATATGGATACCTGCACCCCGATGTTAGTGCTCCCGCCCGTGACCAGGGCACAGTCCTTCACGTGATGTTCACCTCCCGCACCTTACGATCACCTTGGACACAAGGTAGGTGCACATGCTTATCGTACATACCACTATAGGTGGTTATGACTCATAGGTGACCTGCGATTATTCGCACAGTCTTCACGTGATCGTAGCACTTGAGCGTACTTATTTACACCCAGTCCTGTTGTACAGACCACTAGAGGTGGTTCCGACTCGTGTGCAGGGATGATTGATGAGATATGGATAAGTCATACAGGTCACTAGAGGTGACTCTTGACTTATATGTTAGCATTGATTAATGAGATATGAGTGCAGTCGTACGGGTCATATTAGGTGATTCCGGCTGATGTATCATTTTATATTGATTAAGTTCATTTGGCCTACTTGTTAATGCATTGTAGAGTCTATGGACATGACATACCCGTGGTTTTGGCCATTTTTGAGCATGGGTGGATATATATATATATGTGTGTGTGTGTGTGTGTGTGTGTGTGTGTGTGTGTGTGGTACTGTCCTATAGAAAACGATAAGGGAATTACAATGAGGGGTTATTATTGTTAGAAAGGTAATAGTTTTGGGAAACTTGGTTTTACTGCTTACTCACACTTTCTGTTTTGTACCCCTTCAGGTTTTAACAGCTGAGTCCGTATCGACGAGGATATATAGTTAATCTTAGTATTGGTGGCTACTTTTAAGGGTATGATTCTTACTCACACTACTGTAGTTTACTTACGCTCTGACATAGCGTGTGAAATGGGTTCGCTCCCACTCGTAGCGCACTCTGGTATTTAGACACTTTTAGGTTCAAATTTATTCACATTTTATACACTATCACATTTTATGGCTTCGTCACCCTCCAGGTGTCGGCCAACACAGCTCGATTTGGGGTCCTAGTGGACATTCCGGATCGAAGTGTGTCAAATATACTATAAAAATAAATAAATAAAACTTAAATTTTAAAATTTATATAGAATAATAATTAATAAACAATATATTCATATTCATTATATCTATTGTATTTTACAGTAAGTTTTTTTTAGTAGTTTAAAAAATTAAAATCATCAAAATAACTTTTTTCTTATCGTGTCGAAACAAGTTACCCGTGTGTTATCTCGTGTAAACCTGTTAAGAACCTGTTATTAATGGGTTATTATCGTGTGACCCGATAATGACCCGATTAGTTATCGTGTTGACCTAAAAATCCGTTATTGTCGTGTTGTTTACGCGTTATGGTAACAGGTCATGTAAGAAATTACCAGGTCTACTTTTCTCTATCATTGTCTTCCTCTTAATGCAGTTTGATTTTGTAGCACAACATTTGCCCTATGCATGAGGGTACATATGTGTTACCTTTTCCAAAAATTGTATGCCTTTAATGGTGGAAGACATGGTGAGATTTGAACAGTTGATGCAAAAATGCTGAAATTGACTTGTATCACAATAATTACGAGTATTTACTTATGCACAAGAAATTTGAAACTGTAACCGTTATATTGAGAACCAATGAAAAAAGAAAAGAAAAGAGAGCCTAAATGTATGTCGCAACTGAAACACGTAGGGTGCATTTGTTGCACCGAACTATCTCGGACTTGACTAACTTCAAGGACTAAGCAGGAATAACTTATACTAGACTAAGTTGGACTAACTTAATGAAGCGTTTGATGCAGTGTCTGACTAAGAAGCTGGATAATAACAAATTCTAATATAATATTATTTAATCTATAATTATTAATATTTTATTATTATCCCCTCTTTTTCTCCATATTTTCCTACCATTCCCGTCCCACTTTCTCCCTATTCTCTCCCTTCTCCGTAGCACCCTCCCTTTTGTGTTTCCTCCCATACCTCTCGACTCCCATCTCTCTTTCTCTCTTTCTCTCTCTCTCTCTCTCTTTCTCTCTTTTTTTTTTTTCCGGTCCAACTCCTTCTCGATTCCAGTCTCTTTTTCTCTTTCCTTCATCCCTATCTAGCTATGCGTTGTTCAAACGGAACCTCACGGCTCCATTTTTTCAGATGAGTTGCAGGTGTCCCGATGCGTTTTTCGGCCAAACCTTGTTGAATTGGATGAAGTTAGCACAGCCAAAAAACTCTTCACCATTCCTTGACCGGATCTGAGCTTTGCATGCTCGAATTTGTCATGGATTTGAAGAAGCCCAAACAGGTCGAGACTTCCAGGCCATTTTCCAGCCACATTCGACCACCTTTTGGCCTCGATTCAAGTAAAATCATAATCCTGTCACTCCCAGCTTCAATTTGGTATATTTTATTTGAAAGTTGGTTGTGAAACGAATTTGAAAGAGAGTCGAATCAGAAAGTTAACAATCGATCTAGGTGATCGGAGATGACGAGGAGTCATTGGAGTGGTCATTGAGCATAACGAAGGTGAGAGAGATGATAGTCTTAGCTAGTCCCATGGTTTTTGGGGGGCTTCACTGAGACCGGCTAGCCCTTGATTTGGTCTAGGCGAGTGAGACTTAGTCTCATTAAATCTAATTGGCTTTTTAGCCAAAATGGTTCCAGAGATTTGCATAAGACATCACTTTGGTCTTATTAAATCTAATCCGTTAAGTGCCCCGGAGCTCTTTGCCGGAAATTTGGGCAATTTTCAAAGTTTCGTAACTCAATCGTTTCTTAACAAATTCGACCTATAATATATCAAAATGAAGATAGGAAAGTTTAGAACAAGATTTCTATTGATGGTGGACAATCTTAAGGACCATTTCTATTGATTTTCAATGTCAAGGACCAAAGTGATGTGTTATGCAAATCTCAGGGACCATTTTGGCTAAAAAGCCAATCTAATCCCTACTGGGAACAAACTTGAGACTAGACTAACCCTTAGTCCTGTCTAGTCCAATGAACTTTAGTGAGGGCAAGCAAACGCCCCCGTAAGGAATTAGGTTAATGCTTATTATTAAGTTAATTACAATTTGAAATACATAAATAACATTTTCTCTTCCAAGAATGTAGAGAGTTAGGTTGAAGCAAATATATTTTGTTTAAGAAGATTCAAGCCTGCTATGGTTTGGCAAAGACAACATATCGGTGCACAATATATTTCTTAACTTGTCCTTCTCAGTATACAACATCCAAACTGAAATGTATGACCTTTCCGTTTGCACAAGAGGATGAGTTTTGCTACGTATAGAGTTACTTCTATAGATCTCAAGTAGCATGGACTATAGAGGATTAGACAAGAAAGAAACTACACAGCAACCCAATGATGACAAGTAGGGGTGGTTCAGGACGGGATCCTGAATCGAAACTCATAACCCAAATCCCGAACCAATCTATTTCGGGATGGGATTCTGACAACCGAAATTGAACAGCAATTTTGGGATTCCCAAAAAATTTTTAGAATTTCGTTACAATTCAAGATTGGCCATTTTTCGTGCAAAGATTTCCCACTGCGCCATGGATTGACAGAGGTGGAGAATAAGGGAGGAGGAAAGATTGAGAGACAAAGAAACAATAAGCGAGTCGTGGTGGCTGTGCGATGTGGTGATAGACATGTGGTGGTTGTACGACAAAGTCATTCGGTGGTGGTGCGTGGTGGCTGCATAGTCTAGCTGGGCGACGGAGAAAACATGGAGAACTCAGATGGGGGAGAGAGAAAGAATATCAGGGTATGAAGCGAGTTGAGAATGTTAAATATAAATTAATGTTCAGTTATAACGTTTTAGTTTTACCTGTGTCTGTATGAAAGGCACGTTGGTTTTGTATTGTGAAGGCCAAGTTGTCTTTGCTTTATGTTTGAAAGTCAATATGCCTAGAGTCTAGATGTTAGCAAAGAGGTGGAATTAGACTTGGCAATTTCTTACACGATCCGTTAACACGATACGTAAATGACACAAAAATAATAGGTTTCAGATCAACACGATAACTAATCGGGTTGTTTTCGGGTCATTATAAGAACCTGTTAATAACGGGTCCTTAATAGGTTTACACGAAGGTGACACGTAGGTAATCCGTTTCGACACGTTAAGAAAAAAAATTATTTTGAAGATTTTAATTTTCTAAACTATTGAAAAACTCATTATAAAATACGATAGCCATAATGTATATGTATATATTGTAATTTAAATATGTATTATTGTATTAGGAAAGCAAGGTTCTTTATCACATAATGGGCTCTTATGGAATGCTTGATTGCATTTGCACATGATTTGTATAAACAGACTTTCCGCGTGGATTAGCAATCAAAGTTCAGGGATAGTCTGGGAATAAGTTTTCTGTGTAGCTATTAGATATAGGAGATAGTTTCACTTAACCATTCCCCTCCTGTAGCCAAAGTGTTAGCGGCTATAGCATCCACCGGTAATGCGTGGAAGAGGGTAAACTTTCTATGTAGATAGGAAGTATCAACACCTTTTGCATCTTTTAAAGGAAATATATAAGAATGTCATTTTATTAATTAATTAATTAATTTTTATAATATACCATAGTAAAGAGTGACATTAAAAAATTATAAAACACAATTAAAAATAAAAATATCAAACACATTAAAAAAATTATAATAATTAGTTACAAGTGCGAAAAATGTGAAAAAATATGCAAACGCTCGTGTTCGCATCCTCTAGTTTCGAGTATGGGTACATTGTCGTCTGAATTTTTAAAAGGAAAACTAAAGAAAAATGCTTGAAAACTTTTTAATGATAAGGACAAAATAAAGGGTAAAGTGAATAGTACCAGGATTGACTTTTTAGTGTAAAAATGTGGTTTTTCGTTAAAGTGAACAGTACCGTGGGCTTTTCGTTAAAACTCTCATTTTTAAAACCATACAAATCCTCATGAATAGCATTTTTAAGGGAGTTCAAAATAAATAAAATTCATAATTATTAATATACAAGTTTCAAAAAAATGTGAAAGCATATATAAACGTGCAAAGTTCCTCAACCTTGAAACACAATTCCTTTCATTGTGCATATCCTTGAACATTTGGTATTTTGTAATAATGTATTAATGTTTTTTCATTTGGCTCTTATTTTGGAGTATGTAATACTTGAAAGACAAATGTTGTTTTTTCTTTATTTATTTATTTTTTTATGTTTTGAAGTAATGTTTATGTGACAATATGGTATGCATGTACTAATTTTATATTATGTTTTTCATTTTCATTATTTATTAATTTAAAATATATTTTCTTTAATGGGTAACAGGTCGGGTCATATTACTTGATAATATTAATGGGTCGATTTCAGGTCTGGTCATATTACCCGTTTACTTTAATGGGTATTACACGACACGATCTATTAAGATATTGAGTATGTCACGAAAATGAAACGAACACGGAAAACACAACACGAATGCCAGGTCTATGTGAAAGTCATTATGCTCCAGACATAATGATTATAGCTAAGGTGTAGGAAGCTTTATGCTTTCGATTCCTGTGTGTAAAACTTCTCTTTGGGTGAAAACAATGCAAAACCAAGTTTCGGTTCCTCTGTTTGAGAAAAAAAAAAGGAAAGAGATTGGTTTCTATAGAAAGAAGAAAACTTGTTCTCTTTTCTCCATTTTTCATCTAGCATATTTCTTGTATAAGCCTGTTGTGTATGCTCTATCTTGATACTAATTAAATCCAACAAAGAATGAGGACCCTCTGGGGGACTATCTGATGAGAAGTAAGCAGCTTGGCCACGGCGTGGCATCTCTCGGTCAGTGATTGGGCACTGGAAGGACACAATGAGGGTTGGGAATTTAGCGTTTTGGGGGTTGGGAGGGAGCAGAGGTTGCAGTACTTTGTATTCGAAGGTTGAGAAAGATCAGAGAGTTTGAAGTCTTTGAGGAAGTGAGGTGACAGAGAGTAACGAACGGTTGAGATTTAATCTCAACTAAATCCAATGGTCGTTATTAATTCAACTATATATAAAATTATATTAAAATATTTATCGGTTTGGTTCGGGATTACAGAACAAAGGCATATTGTAAGAAATTGATATGCAATTGATTTGTATTTACTCAAGAGGTGGAGCCACCAATTTATAGTTACAGAAGTATCCTAATATGGTTCTATAATCAAGCTAAGTCAACTACAAATAAGGAAACAAGTCATTTACAATATTGATAAATACTACATTCCATTCTTAGCTTGATCTCCTTCAACACTCCCCCTCAAGTTGG
The DNA here is from genome assembly GCF_041283825.1 of Pyrus communis. NCBI lineage: Eukaryota > Viridiplantae > Streptophyta > Magnoliopsida > Rosales > Rosaceae > Pyrus > Pyrus communis. The sequence continues at coordinate 6,090,389 of NC_142568.1, forward strand.
AGTGTATGTTTATAACACTCAACTTGCCAAGGAGAACTTCAAACTGTGTCGAGCTTAATGGCTTAGTGAACAAATCAGCCGGCTGGTTTTCAGTTCGAATATGAGTTGTCCTAATCATCCCTTGTTGAATCTTCTCTCGAACCAGGTGGCAATCTATCTCTATGTGTTTGGTTCTCTCATGAAACACCGGATTCGATGCTATGTGTATAGCCGCCTGATTGTCACAGAATAAAGTTACGGGCTGTGTGTGATCAACTCCCAAATCCTTCAAAATATTCTTCAACCATGTGATCTCGCAGCAAGTGGTAGCCATCGAACGATACTCGGCTTCTGCACTTGAACGTGATACTGTCGTCTGTTTCTTAGTCTTCCAAGAAACCGGTGCTTGCCCAAGTAAAATGCAGTATCCCGTGATTGATCTCCTTGTGTCTTTGCAACGTGCCCAATCTGCATCACAGAATACCCGCAATTGAAGTGATCCTGTAGATGGGAGCAGAATACCTTGACCCGGTGTATGCTTAATATACTTAAGCACTTTATGGGCTGCTTCTAAATGCGGTTGCCGTGGCTTGTCCATAAACTGGCTTAGCACATGCACGGCGTAAGTCAGGTCCGGCCTAGTTATGGTCAAATATATCAATCTTCCAACCATTCTTCTGTATGCCGAAGCATCATCTAATAACCTTCCATTGGATTGTGTGAGTGATAAATTTTGTTCCATAGGGAACCGAGAAGGTTTGACCCCTAAGAATCCAGCATCATCCAAAATCTCCAAGGCATATTTACGTTGGGACAAGCTGATTCCATGCCGTGACCTGGCAACTTCGATGCCAAGGAAATACTTCAGCTGTCCCAAATCCTTAAGCTTGAATTGGTTGGCTAAGAATAATTTCGTGTTCTCTATATCCTCCAAATTGTTCCCTGCCAATATAACATCATCAACATATACGAGTAATACCAGGAGGTTGCCTTGACGACTTCGGACGAACAGAGAGTAGTCGGATCGTGACTGTTGGAATCCCGCAGCTTTGAGGGCAGTAGACAGCTTGATAAACCACTGCCTAGATGCCTGTTTTAAACCGTACAATGACTTGTGCAATTTACAGACTCGATGCTCCCCCTTTCGTCTGAAACCGGGAGGCAAAGACATGAACACCTCCTCATTAAGATCACCATTCAAAAACGCGTTGTTCACATCCAATTGGTGGAGATGCCAGCCACGCAGAGAGGCCACACTAAGCAGGACACGGACTGTCACCAGTTTGGCAACGGGAGCAAAAGTCTCCCGGTAATCAATTCCTTCAACTTGACTGTATCCCTTTGCCACTAAGCGGGCTTTGTAGCGTTCGACCGTACCATCAGCCTTCAATTTCACCTTATACACCCACTTACAGCCGATCGGCCGTTTATGAGGTGGCAACGGCACCAAGCTCCAAGTCCCATTGGCCTGCAAGGCATCAATCTCAGATTTCATGGTGGCACGCCAGTGTGGATGTTGGACGGCCTGAGAGAAACTGGTAGGTTCTTTAAGGAGGGTAAGTGTAGCAAGATATGTTTTGTGGGTGTGAGATATATGAGCATAAGACAAGGAATGAGAAAGTGGGTGAGCCGTACCTGAACAAGCGACCAAGTTCGTTGATGATGATGGTGCGGTCCTTGAAGGGAGGCTAGTCTCGAGTTGAAAGTCCTGCAAATAGGCAGGCGGCCGAGTGGAGCGACCGCCGCGGCGCGGAGCTGGGGTGAAAGGTTGGGTGGGGGGGGGACGGAGCATGGAGGTCGACAATGGGGGAAAGGGGTAAAGGGGACGTGGGTGGAGAGGTGGGTGTGGTGGGGGAAGAGACAGGGGAAGGTAAGGGTAAATCCGTAGGTGGATTGAGTGAAGGGGACTCGGGTGGGCCAGTGGGTAGAGGTGGCCCAGCAAGAGGGGAAGGCAGGTCCATGTCGAAATGGGAAGTGGGTAAAGTGGGCGGATTAGTAGATGCAGCGGAGGAGTGAGGAAGTAAGAAAGGAAAGGTATTTTCAAAGAAACTCACATCACGAGAAATAAGGACCTTTTGTTGACTAAGATCGAAAACGCGATATCCTTTTTGACCATGGGGATATCCCAGAAAAATGCACCGAGAGGCTCTTGGATCAAATTTAGAACGATTTTGGGTATGGGTAGAAGTAAAACATAAGCAACCAAAAACACGTAAATGGGAATAATTTGGGGAGCGGTTAAATAATTTCTCATATGGGGTTTTGCCACCAAGGAGAGGAGTAGGGGTTCGATTTATGAGATAGGCGGATGTGAGAATGGCGTCCCCCAAAAAACGAGGTGGAAGTCCGGCCTGAATAAGCAAGGCACGCGCCATATTTAACAGGTGTCTATGTTTTCTTTCAGCAACCCCATTTTGTTGTGGAGTGTTGACACAACTAGTTTGATGGATTATCCCTTTATCCGCATAGAAGTTCCTAAGTTTGAATTCAGGGCCATTGTCACTACGTATGATCTTAATTGAAGAATCAAATTGGGTGGCAATCAAATTGATGAAATTAACTAGAAGAGTCCTAGCATCAGACTTGTGTTTCATAAGGTAAATCCAAGTGCATCGAGTGTAGTCGTCAACAATAGTAAGAAAATATTTGGCACCCGAAATGGAAGCAATTTTATAACCACCCCATATATCAATATGAATTAAATCAAAACAAGAATGAGTAGTAATTGAACTTGAAGGAAAAGGAAGTTTGGTTTGTTTAGCCAAAGGACAAATTGCACACTTGTCAGTATCACAAGAGGCTTGTTTAAAATTGGAAAAAGAGAATAATGGAAGAACTCTGGAAGATGGGTGTCCAAGACGTTGGTGCCAAAGGGTTGGGTTGGATTTTTGTGCCTGATTGCATGTTCCTTTCTTGGTGTGATCGAGATAGTAGAGGCCCTCCCGTTCAATTCCCGTCCCAATCATCATTCCCGAACGTAGGTCCTGTATAATACAAAATTGGTTCAAAAAGATGGTTATACAAGATGAATTGGCTAACTTGCTAATTGAAATTAAATTCAATTTGAAATATGGGACACACAAAACGTTCTCAAGGATGAGATTGGGGGACAAGATGACTTTGCCAATGTGGGTCACTTGGGCCACAGATCCATTTGGCATTTCTACAGTGTGATTAGTGACCGGCCTTGAAGTAGAAAACAGGTTGGGATCATAGATCATATGGTCCGTGCAGCCACTGTCCAAAATCCAAGTAATCTGTTTGCCATTAGAGTTGAGTGAAAAAGCTTTACCTGAAAGTTCTTCATGGGTTGTGGAATTACCAACATGATTAGCGGAGGAAGACTTGGTTTGCAGCACACTCAATATTTGTTTGCATTCTTCAGCAGTGAATGGGAATTTCATCTCCTTCCTCTCCGTCAGACATGTTGCTGCTTGGTTCCCTTTGGAAATCACGATACCATGATCAGCCTCAGCCGCTGCCTTCTTCTTGCTGCAATAGTCGGCCGTATGACCCTTCCATCCGCAAAATGCACATTTTAGGTGTGCACGGCAATTCTTGGCAGTGTGGTTTGTTTTGTTGCACTTGGTGCACTTCAACTCACCCTTTTCTCCTTCGGTTTCACGGCTAGATCTCCTCACGGCAAACACGGCCGCATCTGGTTGTGCCTGAGCTTTATTCGCTGTTACTTCCGATTGTTTTTCATGTCGTAGTACAAGAGAGTAGGCTTTGTTCACGGTTGGTAAAGGATCTTGCAGTAAAGTGTTGCTACGAACACTTGCATATGATTCACTGAGACCCATAAGAAACTTCATGGTCTTCTGCGTGTCCAAGTATGCAGCCACTTCCTTGACCGATCCACAGGTGCAGATCGGGAAGGTGCACAAAGCATCACGTTCGTCCCATAGTCCCTTCAATTTCGTGAAGTAAGATCCCACAGACATACTTCCCTGCACACAATCATGAATCTCATTCTCGATATTGAACAGTTGAACCACGTTCACATGTGAGAATCTCTCCTGCAATTCCAGCCACATCTGCCTAGCATTCTTGCAATTAATCACGCTGCTGGCGATGTCTTTCGACATCGACCCTAGCAGCCAAGTTTGGACCAAGTTATTGCAGCGATTCCACTGCTGCCATTCAGTTGGATCCTGTCCATTCGGCTCCACGATCGAACCGTCCACGAGTCCGATTTTGTTCTTGACCGTTAAGGCCATAGTCATGGATTGTCTCCATGTGCTGTAATTATCTTCGACCAAGGGCTGCGGCACAAGGATAGCACCGGGTTGGTCTGAATGATGAAGGTATAGTTGGTGATTGGGATTATCCCACTTGGTTCCCGAAGCCGTGCCTGATGGTTTGTTCTCTGCCATGGAGGTCGGCTAGGGTTTTGTTGTGTTGCCCAGATCAATGCTCTAGTACCATGTAAGAAATTGATATGCAATTGATTTGTATTTACTCAAGAGGTGGAGCCACCAATTTATAGTTACAGAAGTATCCTAATATGGTTCCTACAATCAAGCTAAGTCAACTACAAATAAGGAAACAAGTCATTTACAATATTGATAAATACTACATTCCATTCTTAGCTTGAGAAAAAAAAAAGGAAAGAGATTGGTTTCTATAGAAAGAAGAAAACTTGTTCTCTTTTCTCCATTTTTCATCTAGCATATTTCTTGTATAAGCCTGTTGTGTATGCTCTATCTTGATACTAATTAAATCCAACAAAGAATGAGGACCCTCTGGGGGACTATCTGATGAGAAGTAAGCAGCTTGGCCACGGCGTGGCATCTCTCGGTCAGTGATTGGGCACTGGAAGGACACGATGAGGGTTGGGAATTTAGCGTTTTGGGGGTTGGGAGGGAGCAGAGGTTGCAGTACTTTGTATTCGAAGGTTGAGAAAGATCAGAGAGTTTGAAGTCTTTGAGGAAGTGAGGTGACAGAGAGTAACGAACGGTTGAGATTTAATCTCAACTAAATCCAATGGTCGTTATTAATTCAACTATATATAAAATTATATTAAACTATTTATCGGTTTGGTTCGGGATTACAGAACAAAGGCATATGAGATCTTAGATCCCGTATCGAACTTTTCGGGATCATGTACCAAACGGTTCGGGACGTTTTTGGTTCTCTCCCCATTTTGCTCACATTGTTTTCCCCAAAATCCTCTATTTCCCCTCGTTTTCTTTTGCCCCAAAATCCCTTGTGTCCTAGTTCGTACGATGGCCAATTCCGCCAGTAGTCTAAGTAAGTGGTGTGAGGGAGAAGGCTCTGGAAAAAGGAAGGTAAAGATTACGCATATATGTGGCAGAAGATGACGGGCACAAGCGAATCAACTTGGATGATTTCAGGGAATCTGAGTAGGAGTCGAACACTGAACTTGAGCACGATATTGGGTATGTATTGCGGAACAAATGTCCTACGGCCGAGTAGGGGTCTTGAAAGAAGGTGCTGAAGGATGGGAGTTAATATATTAGTAATTACTTTTGTTATATAATATATTATAATGTTTAATTTTAAATTATTTTTTGCATAAAAGGAGGGGTATATTATTGATGAAATGGAGCCGAACCTAATGAGTTTTGTGGACGATATATTCAAGAGGCATTAACGGCAGTTGAAGTATGACGTAGCCCGATATAGAGAAGCACCACCACTAGAGTAGTGTTATTTATTTATTTATTTATTTATTTTTGATGTTATGGACGAATAAATTAGTTTTATAATTATTTATTTATTGGACGGTGCTATCCATACACCCCTTTTTGTTTCTATACACTCCCTTTTAATTTTATAAAAGATATGTGTGTATAGCACCACACTATACTTTTCACTCCCACTCCTCGAAGAATTGGGAATTGATTAAACCAAGAGTCAGTGTGGCAATTTAATTAGTTACTAGAAAACTTGAGCACATCTCATCTCATATTTGTTTGACATGTTCGGCTGACAAAAATAATTAAAGAAATGCAGAATGAGTAAGTGCGAAAATGGTAAAGCACAGATGAGAGGATGGGGTATGGAGTCGGCGGTCGAACGGTAGCGTAACCGTAGCCACTTATGTTAGAATCCAAAACTAAAAATTCCCAAAGCATTTAAGGCACAAAATACAAACAAACTGCGACAATATAAGAAACAAAAACAACATTGATCTTCTTCCATATCCCATCAATTGGTAGACAATAAATAAGACAAATTAATCCCACTAAACAATGTCATAGGCAACAAAGCAACAACAATGCTTTCCCATTTGAAACGTAATTAAACAATTGTAAATGAAATTAAGCATGTTACTTCCACAAGAATCTGTGAAAAGAAATAAACATTGCTTCTATGAATATCCCTTCTTAAAAGAAATCTCAATGTCATTTACAATAGAATTGCTTATCTTTCTGAAGGAGGAAACAAAATTGTATTAAATTTCCCATAACAATTGGTCAATGCTTACAGTCACACCAGTGGTAAATTGTTGCATTCTTCTGTGTTATCAAATGAACTCAAAGATTCACTAGCTTTATCAAAATCTTGAAAATCATCATCATCAATGGTAAAAGTCCCTGTGAGCTCCTTGGCTCTCTGGGCTTGAAGATCCCAATTGGTTCTAAACAAAGCAAACAACATTGTCAAAACACATGAGCCTTGGGCTGCCAGAAGACCAAGCCAAAGTCCTCTAAAATCAAACTGTTCATATAAACTCAACCACACAGCAACAGGCATTCCCACAAGATAAAAGCAACCCAAATTTATGTTTGCTCCCAATTTTGGCCTAGCAGTTCCCCTCAAAACACCACAACCTGTAGTTTGTGGGCAGTTTCCGAGCTCGCATAGGCCGATAATTGGCAACACCATTGATGTCAATGCAATAATCTCCGAGTCTTTGGTGAACATGCTGGCCCAAATGTTCCTCACAGTCACAGCAAACAACAATGCTGAAAATCCCAATATGAAGCTATAAGATAGGCCTACAATTGTTGCAAGTCTTGCTCTTTCGGGGCGGTTAGCACCAAGCTCATTTCCCACCCTTGTTGACACACCAAAGCTTAAGGAAGATGGGAAAATGTATATCAAAGCTGTGGTTTGGATCAGAATTCCCATTGAAGCAACAGTTGCTTGAGGGTTAAGCAACAAACCACATAGCAAAATCATGATCTCATACCACCACCATTCTAAACAAACCGATATGCAACTTGGAATGGCCAAATTCATTAGATTTTTCCACCCTGCGAAGCACTCTTTGGAAAAACCACCCCATGTTCTCTTGTACACACCAGAGATTGCAATGTAAGCTATCAATGATCCAACGAGGTTGACATTAGTCCAAACCCCGCTTAGTGCCACGCCTTTGATCCCAAGATTGAGAACATGAACAAGAAGGTAATTGATGGGAATGTGAAGAAGAATAGCCAAAGCTGCACAGAATGTGAGAGGCATGGTTATGGATTGAGTTCGGAGATAAATTCGCAAAGGGTGCAAAAGGCTTTGAGCAATGAGGTCAGGAAGAGAGTAAAGAATGTAAGAATGAGCCTCAGTTGCAATCTCATCTTGTTGGCCACAAAAAAGCAAAATCGTTTTCATGTTGAACCACAGAAATGCAATTGGGATTGAAGTTAAGAGAAGAAGAATAACTGTTCTCTGAAGGGTTAGGCCTAAAAGTTTGAATTTTTTGGCTCCGTAAGCTTGGCCACAAATGGGTTCCATCCCCATGGCAAGGCCAGAGAGAACAGAATAACCTGTGATGTTGGCAAATCCTATGGCAAGCGAGCCACCAGCCAATGAAAGCTCGCCGAGGTGGCCTAGGAAGAGCATGGAGATCATTGAGCGAGAGTAGAGTAATAGACCCGTCAATACCATTGGGAAAGCTATGTTGGCTATGCATTTGGTTTCTGTGAGAGCCAAAGATAGATGGGTTTTGTGGGGATTCTGGTTGGATTGCTCAAGTTTTGGGCTTTCTGGGATCAAAGGAGCTAACTTGTCCATGTTGAGAGAGAGAGAGAGAGAGAGAGAGAGAGAGAGAGATTGCTCAATTGGGTATGTGCACAAGTGTGTATGGGATTTAAAGGGAAGGTTTATAGGAATGAAAAGAAAACAAAAACTCAAGACTTTTGGACGGCCATTGTGGAAAAAAAAAATGAAAAAGAAATAGAGAGAGACTTCGGCGCTTATTATACAGAGCAATTTCTGAATTTCTTGGGAGTTTCAAGCGTCTTTTTATGACCAAAGCTTGATGACAATGCTGGGGGGTCTGCAGGCTCAATAGGGATATTATTCAGTTGCCAATTCCAAATGGACCGCAAGAAGTGAATGCATGCTGACCTCAATTAAAGGCTTAATTTTTTGTCTAACTTATTACTACGAGTCATACTTACTATTAAGTTTTTTTTTTCTTTGTCAATTTATTAATACTTAATGGTGCTGTTTAAGAGGCATGAAGAACGTTTCCAGTTTAGGATTCTTCTCGTCAAGACAAAATTTAGGTCGGACGGTTTTCTGCCCCTTTTTAAAGAGAGGGTACACACACACACACACACACACACACAGCATCTATAGTTTAGTAGGGCAAAAATTAAATGAAACATCAATGAGGTATTCATAAATAACAAAATTTGAAACCCCACTGTTTAAAATCTTTATTGAGGTGGTAGCGTATACAGTGACAAGGGGTTGTAAAGTTTGGTGTTGTTATGAATTTGGTAAATTTTTTGTTTCAACTTTTTTTTTTATTATTTTAATATTTAAAAATATTAAATATATTTTTTTAATTTTTTAATTTTTTTTAATAGAAAGTGGGGTCTGTATCAAGCCACGTCAGTATTTAACTGATAAATTAACGGCAGGCTAACGGAAGGTATAACATTGACACAAATTCGTAAGATGAGGTATGACATTGTCAATTTTAAAAGATGAGATATGAAAGTGTCATGACACCAATAGTTTAGGTAGTTTTTTGTACTTTACCCAAAAAAAAAAAAAAAAAAAAATCCAACCTAACCCAATTCGCCCCTGCAACCCAGAAAGAAGAAGAAGAAGAAAAACCCAACCTAACCTAGTTCGTCCCCCCTGGCAACCCAGAAAGAAGAAGAAGAAGAAGAAGAAGAAGAAGAAGAAAAACACAACCTAACCTAGTTCGTCCCCCACGGCAACCCAGAAAGAAGAAGAAGGAGAAGAAAAAGAAAAAAAAAATAAGGGTAAAGTACAAAAAACTACCTCAATTATTGGTGTCACAACACTTTCATACCTCATCTTTTAAAATTGACAATGTCATACCTCATCTTTAGAATTTGGTCCAATGTTATACCTTTTGTTACTTGGCCATTTTCTTTTCAGTTAAATGCTGACGTGGCTTGATTCGGATCCCACTTTCTACTAAAAAATTATTAAAATATTATTAAAAACTAATAAAAAATAATTTTTAAATATTAAAAGAAAAGTAAAAAAAAAAAAAATATCCCACTTTCCTCCTCCTTCTTCCTCCTTCTTCTTTTGTAGATTCAGGGTTTTTTTTTTTTTTTCTTCTTTTTCTTCTTCCTTCTCCTCCTCCTCCTCCTCCTTCTTGCTCATCCTCCTTTTGCAGATTCAGGTTTATTTTTTTATTTTTTTCTTCTTCTTCTTCTTCTTCCTCATTCTTTTGCAAATTTGGGCTCCTTCTTCCTCCTCCTCCTTCTTCTTCCTCCTCCTTCTTCTTTTGCATATTCGGGTTCTTTTTTTTTTCTTCTTCTTCTTCTTCCTCCTCCTCCTCCTCCTCCTTCTTCTTCTTCTGGGTTGCAAATTCGAGTTTTATTTTTTGTTTTTCTTCTTCTTCTTCCTCTTTATTATTTTCTTCTTCTTCTTCCTCTTTATTTTCTTCTTCTTGGGATGCAGATTTGGTTTTTTTTTTTCCTTCATCTTCTTTCTCCTTTTCTTCTTCTTCTTCTTCTTCTTCTTCTTCTTCTTCTTCTTGGGATGCAGATTCGTTTTTTTTTTTTTTTTTTTTTTCTTCTTCTTCTTCCTCCTTTTTTTTTTTTTTTTTCTGGGTTGCAGAAAGGGGGCTAGAAGGGAGAATAAGATGAAGATGGGGGAGAAGAGAGAGAAGAGGGAGGTGGGGTGACACACCCCGACTGAAATTAGGGCATGCTAGCCGTCACGTGTAAGTGACGTAACCATGTTCACAGTGAGGAAGCTAATAAAATAATAATAAAAATACGAATAAATAAAAACCAGCTATACACAACGTAGGAACATACATGTACAAGCATAAGTGTGAAAAACAAAATTCAGAGCTCGAAGACCTAATGCAATCCGGGAGAAAATAACGCTACAAAAACACACCCAAAGGTGGTCCTACACTGGTAATAATCTGTCAGATATGCCGGGGAAAATCCTCTGGGAAACCACCAAAAGTGCTAGCCAACTAGAACCTGGAGGGGCGCAAAACAAAAAGTGTGAGTGGGTAAAAACAAAGCTTTTCAAAAACCATTTCATAAACAAGATTCTAACCCCTCGCCGTAAAACCTGTATACTTCCCAGAAAAATAGAGTATACACAATATATATATATATATATATATATATAAATCATGCTCGGAAATAAGCCATGTCAAATGTCTCTAAATAGAATGCAAGTGCTTAGGAATGTCAAATCAATACCATGTAATCTGTCAGCTGGAGTCACCTAACGTGACCTGTATGGCTGAATGTAGAGCTCAAATCTCCATCTCACTAATTGTACCTGCACACGAGTTGGAACCACCTAAAGTGGTCTGTACGACAAGACTGGGTGTAATATAAGTACGCTCAAGTGGTACGATCATATGAAGGCTGGGCGAATAATCGCGGGTCACCTACGAGTCGGAACCACCTAAAGTGGTCTGTACGACAGGACTGTGCACCTAACTTGGATCCAAGATGAGCGTGTGGTGCAGGAGGTGAACATCATGTGAAGGACTGTGCCCAACTTTGGGCGGGAGCACTAACACCGGAGGTGCAGGTTATGAGCTCTCTATCCATCTCAAATCACTACTGAACATAAACATAAACCATAACTTACCTGGCACTTACCTGTGCGTCCACATCACCAATACACACACACACACACATATATATATATATATATATATATATATATATATATGCAACTAATAATGCGTAAATAAATGGCAAACAATAAGCATGGCATATCAACGAATAAACGTTTCATTTCACTTTCTGGGAAAAGTACAAGTATATAGGTATATACGGAAAACCAAAAGCCCGCTCACTGGTATGTAGAAGGGTCGTAACCCCCTTGCCTCGAGTGACCGCGCTCGTCCTCGGGATAGGTCTCACCTATATGCAAAACAACTATAAAAACGTTAATTTTAAAGCACATAACCAACATCACGAAATAACTTCTCATACAATGCTCAAATGAGGTGTATGAATACACGAACGTGATCTACTCAACCTCAGGAACATCCCCATATTTTTAGAAAAATTTTCCATCGCCGTATGCGCCCCCACGCAATTGCCAAGCCACGGCCACACGCGCCTGGCACACTGACGGCGTCAGTTAACGTTGTCAGGAATATTCCGTTAACTTTAACGGATTCTGTTAGCACCGTTAGGAATATTCCGTCCAAACTGACGAAATATTTCGTCGTCTTCTCCAGCGAAGCTCCGGCGCTGGAAAATCGGGAAAACTTTAAAACCTTGTATCTCACTTGTTTTTCAACCAAATTTCACAAAATTGGTACCAAAATGAAGCTTACAACAAGAGGAACAAATCCATGCCACTTTCAAGCACTAAAATCCACGGAATCTCATCGGGAAAACACCACCAACTCCGGCCAACCTTGTAACTCACGATCCCGACATCCAAAACCTCCAAACGAACCACCTCGAGCCTCCTAAGGACCTCACCAAGCTTCCTACAAGCTTGAAATTCCCAAAAACACAAGAATTAACGTGTGCATGAACAGTGACCAAATCGGGGTATCCTGAGTTCGACGTGAAAATGAAGGTATTCTTACCTGAAATGAGTATGGTTGAACTCCTATAGACCTCACGAGCACGAATATGTAATTTGTTTCCTCGATCTGTGAAGGTTTGGATGGTTTTTGGGTGTGTCCGTACAAGAAGAATGGAAATGGGAGAGAGAGAGAGAGAGCTCGGGATAGGGATGCAGGACAGGGGAAATGGTGAGGGGGTGTGGGAGAGTGTGTGTGGTCCAAAACCTGCCAACAAAATCCAAAAACAACCATACAACAAAATAACCACACTAGGGGCAAAAACGTCATTTCACCCCTACAGTTCGAAAATCCGGAACGGGCTGTCACAACCTACCCACCTTATTAGAATGTCGTCCCGAAATTCAAAACAACTACATAAAGCAAACTCCTAGCAATCAAAGAACAACCGAGGATACAAATCTCTCATCTGATCCTCCGTTTCCCACGTAGCTTCCTCCACGGAATGGTTCCTCCACAAAACTTTCACCAAATTCACTGTCTTGTTCCTCAAAACTTTTTCTTTTCAATCTAGAATCGTCACTGGTTCCTCATCATAAGTCAAATCCGGATTGATTTCCAGGGGTTGAGGAGGTATCACATGAGACGGATCATCAACATAATGTTGAAGCACGGACACATGAAAAACGTTATGTACTTTAGCCAACTCCGGAGGGAACTCCAGCCTGTAAGCTACCTCGCCAACTCGCTCGGTGACCATGTACGGTCCGATATACCTGGGACTCAACTTATCTTTCTTTCCAAACCGTACAACGCCTCTCCATGGTGAAAGCTTCAAAAATACCCAATCGCCAACCTCATACACTCTGTCAATAGCATGGCGATCCGCTAAACTCTTTTGTCTATCCTGGGCCGCCTTCAGGTTAGACTTGATTACCTGAACATTTTGAGTGGTCTCCTCAACAATCTCCGGGCCCACCAAAACTCTTTCTCCGACCTCTGACCAACACAAGGGTGTGCGACAAGATCTACCATACAACGCCTCAAATGGTGCCATGCCGATACTCGAATGAAAGCTGTTGTTGTAGGCAAATTCCATTAAATCTAACTACTTGTGCCAAGTATCACCAAACTGTAACACCGAAGCTCGCAACATATCCTCCAACGTCTGAATGGTTCTCTCTGACTGTTCGTCCGTCTGAGGATGATACGCCGTACTATAAAATAGTCTTGTACCCAAAGCTTCCTGAAAAGCTACCCAAAACTTAGATGTAAATCTTGGATCACGATCCGAGACAATACTCACAGGGACACCATGGTATTTCACGATCTTCGAGATGAACAACTCAGCTAATCGGCCCAAAGAATACTTCTCCCTCACTGGAATGAAATGTGCTGACTTAGTAAGCCGATCAACAATCACCCAAATGCCGTCAAATCCATTATGTGTACACGGAAGCTTGTACACAAAATCCATAGTAATATTTTCCCATTTCCACTCTGGAATGGGAAGCGGCTGCAACAACCCAAACTACTTATTCCTTTCTGCCTTAACTTGCTGACAAACAACACACCTACTCACATACTCAGCTATCTCCCTCTTCATACCGGGCCAATAATAAAATGGTCGAATGGTATGATACATTTTAGTAGCTCCTGGATGCATGGCATAAGCCAAGATATGTGCTTCATCGAGAATTGCTTTCTTTAAATCCAAATGGTTAGGCACAAACATCCTACCCTCCTACATCAGCATGCCATCCGAATCACGAACTCTGAGGTCTCTCCTCCTCCCTCGATCTCGAGCTTGGATCATTTCTTGAGTTTCCCTATCAGCTACCTGAGCTTCAAGCACCCAATCAACTAAAATTGGCCTAACTTGAAAATTAGCAAGTAAAGCCACCTCTCGATCTTCTGCCTCTAACCTCACTCCCGTGGATCTTAAGTCTGCCAAAAGAGGAATACGACTAGCGTATAACGCATTGATACGACCCTGAGACTTCCTGCTAAGTGCATCAGCCACAACGTTTGCACGACCAGAATGATAATCAATCGTTCAATCATAATCACTTAACAGCTCCATCCACCTCCGCTGACAAAGATTAAGATCCTTCTGCATAAAGAGATACTGAAGACTCTTATGATCTGTAAGGATCTTACATTTCTCTCCGTAAAGGTAATGTCTCCACAACTTCAACGCAAAAATAATGGCGGCTAACTCCAAATCATGTGTAGGGTAATTCAACTCATAAGGTTTCAGTTGTCGTGAAGCATAAGCAATTACCTTACCATGCTGCATCAACACACATCCCAGACCATTCAAAGAAGCATCACTATAGACCTCGAAATCACCACCATCGTCCGGGAGTGCCAAAACAGGTGCATGAGTGAGACAATACTTCAACTGCTAGAAACTCTGCTCACATTTATCATCCCACTCAAATTTAACGTCTTTCCTCGTTAATCTCGTCAGTGGTAAAGCAATCACAGAAAAATCCTTAACAAACCGTCGATAAAACCCTGCTAAACCAAGAAAACTCCTCACCTTAGTGACGGTTCGCGGTTGCTCCCATTTCTCCACAGCTGCCACCTTTTGAGGATCCCCCAAAATACCTTGACCTGAAATGATGTGCCCCAAAAATGCAACTTGGTCTAACCAAAACTGGCACTTGCTAAACTTAGCATACAATTGGTGTTCCCTCAACCTTTTCAACACCAAAGTAAGATGTCGAACATGCTCTGCTTTAGATTTAGAATACACCAGAATGTCGTCGATGAAAACAATAACAAACCTATCCAAATATGGCTGAAATACTCGGTTCATCAAATCCATAAAAGCAGCTAGTGCATTCGTCAATCCAAATGGCATAACCAGAAACTCGTAATGACCATAACGAGTCCTGAAAGTCGTCTTAGGAACATCATCCCTACTAATCTTCAGCTGATAATATCCAGACCTTAAGTCAATCTTGGAGAATACACAAGCACCTCGAAGCTGATCAAATAAATCATCAATACGCGGCAATGGATAACGGTTTTTAATCGTTACCCGATTCAATTGCCAGTAATCAATACATAGCCTCAAAGTTCCGTCTTTCTTTCTCACAAACAACACTAGAGCTCCCCAAGGTGAAGTACTAGGCTGAATAAAACCCTTATCCACTAATTCCTGCAACTGAACTTTCAATTCCCTTAACTCAGCGGGAGCCATATGATAGGGAGTCAAAGAAATAGAATTAGTACCTGGAAGCAACTCAATGGTAAACTCCATGTCTCGATCTGGCAGCAAGCCAGGTAAATCCTCAGGGAAAACATTAGGAAAATGTCTGACTACCCTTACATCCTCCACTCTACTAGAAGCAACACCATCAAACACCACATGAGCTAAGTACCCCTAGCAACCTTTAGATAACAACCTTTTCGCTCGCACGGCCGAAATAACGCCATGTCTCACCCCACTCTGCTCGCCCACAAAAGTAACCACAGGTAATCCAGGACGATGGAACATAACTATTTTCCCGTAACAATCAATATTGGCATGATTGAAATGCAACCAATCCGTGCCCAGAATCACATCAAAGTCAACAATATCCAACGGGATAAGATCAGCTGGCATAACAACATCCTCCACTATCACTGGACATCCTGGGTACACACGATCTACAATACATCTCTCCCCTCTAGGCATAGCAAACTCTAAATCATACCCTAGAGGTGTGGGGCGAGGTTGCTTCACTTGAGCAAATGTATGAGAAATCACAGAATGTGTAGCACCACAATCCATTAATACTCTAGCAAAATAACCAAGGATATTTAACGTACCCATGATCATGTTTTGAGCATCCTGCAGAGAAATGTTATGAATACGCCCCTGGGTCTGCTGCCGTCCACCTCGACCTTTGCTCGTCTGGCCACCACGACTCTACATACCACGCCCCTGACTGGGCTGACCAGACTGCCTCAAAGACCCTGCACTACTCGTAGCAATCTCCCCCTGCTGGATTTGTCATCCTTGAAACCACTGAGACCTGCCTGCTGGAACTGGAGGATACGGCATATAGCCACCAGAATACTGGGGATAACCACCCTGAGAATATGGGTCCTGGGGATATTGATATTGTCCCGGGGCATAAAAAACAACATCGCCCTGATAGTAATAGGCACCACCTCGACCCGTCTGCCCATAACTACAAGGACTAGGAATCTGTTGAATCGGTACAGACGATGGCAAGAAAGTCTGCTGGGGCTTCTGCTGACTCTGGGGACAATTTGCAGCCCGATGTCCCATCTGCCCACAAGTAAAGCAACCACTGCAGCCTCGCCTACACTCACCAAAATGTCGATTATTACATCTGCGGTAAACTGGGGCCCTACCTCTACCAGCATCACCCTGTCTCTGGCCTCTAGCACCACCAGCAAACCTACCACCACAACCCTGACCAGTGGCGCTAAAACCACCGCTAGAAGAGCTAGAACTAGTGCCACCCCTCTTGAAGTTCTGGGTCCTACGAGGTCCGAGCGACGCCTGACCCTTGCCCTTATCATCCTTCCTTTGGTTACCGTTTTTCTCTTCATCCTCACTCTCGCTCGGCAAATTTTCTGAATCCTCAATTCTCAACAGAATCTCATAAAACTCCTGGTAGGTGTCACATGGGGTAGTGGTCGCCATCGAACGCCACTTCTTCTTGGTGCCTAAATGGAAATGACGAAGCATCTCCACTGGATTGCCAGCAACATCTGGATGATAGCGAGACAAGTCAGTAAACCTCCAGTAGTACTCGTTTGCTGTCAGCTTCTCTTGTCTCAACTTAGTGAATTCTTGCTTCTTGCAGTCAATATACTCAGGAGGCACAAACCTTCTCCTGAACAACTTTTGGAATACATCCCAATCAGTCTTCTCAGCTGGAGTTAAACGACAAAGTTCCTGCTCCCACCAGGATGCAGAATCCTTACCCAAAAACCACGATGTCGCCTCTACCCACTTCTCGACAGGGAGATTCCCCTGATTATGCAAAACACGAAAGGTCTTCTCAATATGTTCTAGCCACCGCTCCGCACCCTCAAAACCCTCGTTGCCTTCGAACTTATCCAACTTCAAATTATACATAGTCTCCAGATGAGTCCTCTGGGGAGGGCGGAGCGCCGAATGAATAACTGTAGCGATAGCTTCCCCCAGCTGAGCTACATTGGGGAAACTAGGCTCAGCAGAGCGACATGGTTCCCGACGAGGTGGCATAATTCTGACAGAAGAACCAAAACCATTAGAATACTCACAAAAGTACAGGACTGCCAAACCTAAGCTCTGATACCAAACTGACACACCCCGACCGAAACCAGGGCATGCTGGCCGTCACGTGGAAATGACGTAACTATGTGCGCAATGCGGAAGCTAATAAAATAATAATAAAAATATGAATAAATAAAAACCAGCTATACACAACATAGGAACATACATGTGCAAGCGTAAGTGTGAAAAACAAAGTTCAGAGCTCGAAGACCTAATGCAGTCCGGGAGAAAATAACGCTACAACAACACACCCAAAAGTGGTCCTACACTGGCAATAATCTGTCAGATATGTCGGGGAAAATCCTCTGGGAAACCACCAAAAGTGCTAGCCAAGTAAAACGTGGAGGGGCGCAAAACAAAAAGTGTGAGTGGGAAAAAACAAAGCTTTTCAAAAACCATTTCATAAACAAGATTCTAACCCCTTGCTGTAAAACCTGTATACTTCCCAGAAAAATAGAGTATACACAATATATATATATATAAATCATGCTCAGAAATAAGCCATGTCAAATGTCTCTAAATAGAATGCAAGTGCTCAAGAATGTCAAATCAATACCATGTAATCTGTCAGCTGGAGTCACCTAACGTGACCTGTACGGCTGAATCTAGAGCTCAAATCTCCATCTCACTAACTGTACCTGCACACGAGTCGGAACCACCTAAAGTGGTCTGTACAACATGACTGGGTGTAATATAAGTACGCTTAAGTGCTACGATCACATGAAGGCTGGGCGAATAATCGCAGGTCACCTACGAGTCGGAACCACTTAAAATGGTCTGTACGACAGGACTGTGCACCTAACTCGGATCCAAGATGAGCCTGTGGTGTGGAAGGTTAACATCACGTGAAGGACTGTGCCCAACTCTGGGCGGGATCACTAACACCGGAGGTGTAGGTTATGAGCTCTCTATCCATCTCAAATCACTACTGAACATAAACATAAACCATCACTTACCTGGCACTTACCTGTGCATCCACAACACCAATACACATATATATATATATATGCAACTAATAATGCGTAAATAAATGGCAAACAATAAGCATGGCATATCAACAAATAAACGTTTCATTTCACTTTCTGGGAAAAGTATAAGTATATAGGTATATACGGAAAACCAAAAGTCCACTTACTGGTATGTAGAAGAGTCGTAACCCCTTTGCCTCGAGTGACCGCGCTCGTCCTCGGGATAGGTCTCACCTGTATGCGAAACAACTATAAAAACGTTAATTTTAAAGCACATAACCAACATCACGAAATAACTTATCCTACAATGCTCAAATGGGGTGTATGAATACACCAACGTGATCTACTCAACCTCAGGAACATCCCCATATTTTTAGAAAAATTTTCCACTGCCGCACGTGCCCCCACAAGCCGACCACGCGCAGGCACATGCCTGGCACACTGACGGCGTCAGTTAATGCCGTTAGGAATATTCCGTTAATTTTAACGGATTCCGTTAACGCCGTTAGGAATAGTCCGTCCAAACTGACGGAATATTCCGTCGTCTTCTCCGGCGAAGCTCCGGCGCCGTCGCTGGCGCCGGAAAATTGGGAAAACTTTAAAACCTTGTATCTCACTCGTTTTTCAACCAAATTTCACAAAATTGGTACCAAAATGAAGCTTACAACAAAAGGAACAAATCCATACCACTTTCAAGCACTAAAATTCAAGGAATCTCGCCGGGAAAACACCACCAACTCCGGCCAACCTTGTAACTCACGATCTCGACGTCCAAAACCTCCAAACGAACCACCCCGAGCCTCCTAAGGACCTCACCAAGTTCCTACAAGCTTAAAATTCCCCAAAACACAAGAATTAACGTGTGCATGAACAGTGACCAAATCGGGGTATCCCGAGTTCGACGTGAAAACGAAGGTATTCTTACCTGAAATGAGTATGGTTGAACTCCTACGGACCTCACGAGCACGAATATGTAATTTGTTTCCTCGATCTGTGAAGGTTTGGATGGTTTTTGGGTGTGTCCGTACAAGAAGAATGGAAATGGGAGAGAGAGAGAGAGAGCTCGGGATAGGGATGCAGGACAGGGGAAATGGTGAGGGGGTGTGGGAGAGTGTGTGTGGTCCAAAACTTGCTAACAAAATCCAAAAACAACCATACAACAAAATAACCACACTAGGGGCAAAAACGTCATTTCACCCCTACAGTTCTAAAATTCGGAACGGGCTGTCACATGGGGGGGGAAGGGTACGAACATAAGGTTATTTTATTTATTAATTTTTTTTTTAACTTTTCTTTATTATTTTAATTTTTTAAATTATTAAATGATTTTTTTTTAATTTTTATTAATTTTTTAATAGAAAATGGGACCCAGATCAAGCCACGTTAGCATTTAACTGAAAAATAAATGGCCAAGTAACGGAAGGTATAACATTGGACCAAATTCTAAAGATGAGGTATGATATTGTCAATTTTAAAAGATGAGGTATGAAAGTGTCGTGACACCAATAGTTAATGTAGTTTTTTGTACTTTACCCAAAAAAAAATCCAAAGCGAACCCAGTTCGTTCCCCCCACCCCCCAAACCCAATCGTCTGCCAACCCCAAATCCATCACTCTCATCCATTCTCCACATTCTCTTCCGCACCCATCCTCCACCTTCTTCGTGCACCCATTTTTTTTTTTCCTGGGTTGCAGGAGGGAGAAGAGGGGGTGGGGAAGGGGGAAAGACAAATTGTGGGTGGGTGCGGGGGGAAGACAAATTGGAATTTTTTTTTTACTTTTTTTTATTATTTTAATATTTAAAAAATATTAAAAAATTTTTTTTTAGTTTTTAATAATATTTTAATGATTTTTTAATAGAAAGTGGGCCCTGAATCAAGCCACGTCATCATTTAATTGAAAAGTAAACAGCCAAGTAACGGAAGGTATAACATTAAACCAAATTCTAAAAATGAGGTATGACATTGTCAATTTCAAAAGATGAGATATGAAAGTGTCGTGACACCAATAGTTGAGGTATTTTTTTGTACTTTACCCTAAAAGATTTATGTGAATCAATTATTTCAAATTTTGAAAGAGCGGGAGGGACAAGAGGATTTCGGCCTCCGAGCCCTAACTTTATTTGTTTATTTTATTTTTATAAACTCATAGCCTAACTTATTGAGTCACTTAGTATTAAGATTCATCTTCAATTATAAATGAGAGGCCTTTGACGAGAATCGAACTTGAGACCTCTCACTTACAAATGAAGAGAAATACCACTATACCGTAGTACTAAGTGGCTTGTCAAAGGCGAATTTGAACCACATTATTATCGCTTAGCCTATTGTGTGACTTAGCCCACTCCCTCACCCCTTAGTGTAGATAATATTATTTGTTAAAAAAAAAAATAATAAATAAATAGCCTAACGTAATGAGTAGGGGTGGGTTCAAAAAACCGAAAACCGAAAAAAACCGACAACCGAACCGGACCGAGGCCGAAAAAAACCGAACTGCAAAAAAATCGAACCGAAATTGGCAAACCGAACCGAACCGAATCTGACCAGTTCGGTTTCGGTTTTTGAGGCTCGGAAACCGAACCGAACCGATATATATATAATTTTTTTGAATATTTATAAATAGTTTAGTCATACAATCATAACAAAACAGAACCTGTTGCCAAGTTGGTTTCAGTGAAACTTTACAAGTTGGAGGCATGGGTTCGAACCCTCATGCCTCCAGGATTTGTGAGATTATTTTTAATTTTTTAAGTTGTTGTAACCCTAACCCTCCTCCTCCTTATTTTTCATTCCCCTGGCCTGGCCTCTTCTCTCTAGACTCTCGTTCCCTCCCTCTCTCTCTGAGACATGGTGGCCTCGTCCTCATCGTTGTCTGAGTACTCCTCGGACTCGTCCTCGTCATCTTCGTCTGTATCTCGCCGCAGACATCATCGCCACCACCGCAGTCGCCGAGATAAAGACAAAGATGCCCTCAAGATCCGAAAAAAGACCAGTCGCTCCAACACTAAACGACGTCGCAGACACCGCCACCGCCACTCCTCGTCGGATTCTTACTCTTCCTCCTCTCCTTCCGATTACAGGTCAATTTACAAAACCCTTCTTTTATTTTTTGGGCTTATGTATGGTGGCTTTAATTTTGTTATCAGTTTTATCCTCTGTTTGGTTAGGGTTTTGAATATTGTGACTAATTCTCAGTAACCCTAATTTTAGTTATTTTATTCGGCGTTTAACATGGTTATGTAAATTATTGCAATTTGTATGCAATTTGGTGATTTGTGTAGTTCCCGTAGCTAACATTGGAAAGTTTCAAAACGGCCGGATGGGAAAATTAGGTTGGTTTCATCTCAAAGTTAAGGTCTTTTATCTTCTTCTTCAGTTCAGAGTTCAGAGTTCTTCTTCTTCAGTTCAGAATTCGTTCGCAGTCTCGCGCAGCCTGAGGCCCTGAGCCTCCTTTCTCTCTCACTCTGTCTCTCAGGCGACTCGCGTTGTCAGCAAGAGTGGAAGATCCCAACGGCGGATTCGGTTCCCAAGCTCCGACGATTCTGTCTGTGGCAAAGAGAATTCAGGAAGAGTGGAAGATCCTGGAGAAGGATTTGCCAGGCAAGTTCTTCCGTTTTTTTATTTTGAATATCCTTTTAAATAACTGTTTTGCAATCTGTTTACATCTTTGGCCTAACTGGGAACTCTGTTATGCGGAATGTCTACTACCACTCTGGTGGCCTTTGATTTAATCCAAATTTGTACAATTGTGGAAAAGTGTGCCTTATTCTTGGTTCTGGACAAACCAAATTCCATGTGTATTTGGTGGTTTTCTGCATTTTTTGCATCTTCATTTTCCTACTTTTGTGTGTTTGGCTCTGGAAAATTATTGAAACTCTGTAATCTGTATATAGAGTGTTAAATGAGTATATGAT
This sequence comes from Pyrus communis, assembly GCF_041283825.1. NCBI lineage: Eukaryota > Viridiplantae > Streptophyta > Magnoliopsida > Rosales > Rosaceae > Pyrus > Pyrus communis. The sequence goes on from NC_142568.1 coordinate 6,112,461, forward strand.
TAATGGGGGGAATTTTGTTTTCGAAAGGACAGTTACATGTTTTGTATCAATTTGGCTGCGATAGTAAGATTACTTCATGGAACAGTGTAATTGTTGTGGCATGTGAATGTCAATTTCTTTCAGAAGGACATTGGAATTAGGTTGCTTTCTTACGCTGTAGGTCTCTGGATGGAGCTTGTTGTTTGGGGGATCTGTTCTTAGAAAAACCAGGCACTGAGTTGGCCGTGGCTTCATAAGAAGTCTAGGCATAATTTTGGAGGAAAAAAAAAAAACCGAAACCGAACCGAAAAAAACCGAACCGAAAAAAAAACCGAACCGAAAAAAACCGAAATAAAATTGAACCGAACCGAACCGAACCGAAATTTCGGTTCAGTTTCGGTTTTGAGAAAAAACCGAACCGATGAGAACCGAACCCAGCCCTAGTAATGAGGATGTTACTTCTCTGATTAAATAAATTAAAAAGGGGATATTACTAGGTATAGTTAAATTTATTTTTTTTATAATAAAAAATATTTAGAAAGGGGTTGGGAAAAAAAATTGTTTTGAAACTCGCCAACCAACGAAATTTGAACTCAAACCTTTCATTTTACAAGTGCTAGATCATATTATTAAGTGACTACTAGGTAGTTAACTAAGAGAAAATAATGTAATTTTTTTTTTTTGAACAACTGATATTATCTACATTAAGAGAGTGAGAGAATGGTGTTAAGCCTCACAATGAGCTATCAATAATATGGTTCAAATTCACCTTTGGCAATAATTGAACCTAGAACCTCTCACTTACAATTAAAGAGGAATACCACTAGATCGTAGTAAGAGAAAACAATGTAATTAGAGCTTAGTAAAAAAAAAATGGTTTGGGGTTCAATGCTAGGCTACATAAGATAAATTTGTTTGAGGTTCAATGGTCAGGTTACCTAGGGTAAACCGATATTTGCAAACATGAGTTTAGCCACATTGATTAGAACAATGTGCTCGATTATTTGTACTCAAGTTCAAAAATATCTCGCTTTACTTGATAAGAATTCAGTGCAAATTGTGCAAAAATGAAAAGGTAAACCGATATTTGTCTTTGGATGCATTCTTTGAATCATAACTTAACTAATTTTTTTCACCCAATAATGTGTCTATATAGTTGTTTGTGTTATGTGCTATAGATGAAAAAAAATATTTTAGGGAATAGTATAGGTATAATACTACAAATTAAGATAGAGACATGATCAAGAGACAAATGTTTTTACACTTTTTTAAGCCTTTATATTATATAACATAAAGGGTCCTCATTCATTCATAAATGACATGGATGCTTACATGAATTTTAACTAATATTAAAATAAAAAAAAAATCAGGAAGGAAATTAAAAAGGGAGAAACTTGTGAGCGTGAAAATAGGAAAGGACGTAAACTCCATTGATTCGAAGTAATTTCTTCTTCTCACTTTTGGGATAAAATTTTTTTTTTCTTGATTTTGTTTCCCAGCAGTAAGACTTTTATCAAATGTATAGCCAAAGGTGATGAATCATTAGAAAAACAATCTAATGTCAATACCAATGCGTTGTTACTCTGAAGTAGACACTTCCAATCGAACTATACGAAATTCGGACACAAAAACAAATCAAGTTTTAGTCCTTTTTTTTTAATTGTATTATTTAATATTAGTTGAAATTCTTACAATAATCCATGGGATAAATTAGGTTACCATCCCTCATTTTACTTTTTCATTAATTGAAACCTTATTGGGCTTTCTTTTTTTTCTTTTCTTTTTTTTTTTCTCTCTTTTTTGATCAAGGTCCCTTGACTTTTCTCCATGTCATTATTAGAATATTAAATTGTTTACAAGTCATTATATGTGACACACCCCGACCGAGATCGGAGCGTGCTGGCCGTCACACAAAGGTGACGTAGCCATGTGCACGTGCGGAAGCTAATAAAGTAGTAATATAAAAGTACGAATAATTCAAAACTAGCATACAAGGTACTAAAATAAGTGCTAGTAAGTGATATACAAAATCAGAGCAGGTCTAGAGCAGTCCAAACAAAAGCGATAGCAGTAGTACGCCCGAAGACGACCCTACAATGTGGAGTGTCTGTCAGAACGCCGAAAAGCTCTCAAGGGAAACCACCGCAACGGCTAAGCAACTAGAACCTGGAGGGGCGCAAAACAAAAGCGTGAGTGGGCGAAAACAAAGCTCTTTGAAAACCATTTAGCAAGATACAATCTAACCCCTCGCCGTAAAACCTGTATACTTCCCAGAAAATAAACATATAAACGTATGTATAGATATACCAAACATGCTCAAGGGTATGCCAATCATGCTCAATATATGTCATGTCAAAATCTCATAATGATATGCAAGTGCTCAGGTATGAGTCATATCAATCACATAATCCTCTGGCAGCCGGAGTCACCTAACGTGACCTGTACGGCCGCATATAGAGCTCAAATCTCAACTCAATATCTAAACCTGCCCACGAGTCGGAACCACCTAAAGGGGTTTGTACGACAGGCCTAGGTGTAACAAGTATATACGCTCTAGTGCTACGATCACGTGAAGGCTGTGCGAATAATCGCGGGTCACCTACAAGTCGGAACCACCTAATGTGGTCTGTACGACAGGCCTATGCACCTAGCTTGGATCCAAGCTGAGCGTATGGTGCGGGAGGTGAACAACACGTGAAGGATTGTGCCCTACTCTGGGCGGGAGCACTAACACCGGGGGTGCAGGTTATGAGCTCTCTAAGCATCTCTAACCACTATTTAATGCAATCGTTAATTAACGCTTACCTGGCACTTACCTATGCCTCCACAGCACCCACATATAAATATATATGACATATGCATATGTATATGTATGCCACAAATAATGCATGCAATGATGCATAAACGATAATAATAAAGTACATGGCATAATGTAAATAACCCTTTTTAATCAAATTCTGGGAATATAAATGTATATAGGTATATACGGAAAACAAAAGCCCACTCACTGGTATGTAGAAGGGTTGTAGCCCCCCTGTCTCGCGTGTGCACCCTCGTCCTCTGGGTACGTGTCACCTAGATGCGAAACAACTATAAAAACGTTAACTTTAAAGCACATAACCCGTTTCTCGTAATAACTTCTCATACATTGCTCAAAATGGACAAATGAATATACCCACGTGCTCTACACAACCTCAGGATCGACAACCATATTTTTAAAATAATTTTTTGGACCCCGCACGCGCCCCCACGCGCCAGCACAGGCACGGACCTACGCGCCCCCCACGCGCGGCCACGTGCCAGGCACACTGACGGTGTCAACAGACGCCGTCAGGAATATTCCGTTAAACTGACGGAATATTCCGTTAAATCTAACCGGATGCCGTTACTGCCGTTAGGAATATTCCGTTAAACTTAACGGAATATTCCGGTTTCTTCTCCGGTCTACCCTCGCCGGACTCCGGTCGCCGGAAAACTGGGAAAAGTTTAAACTAACTATTCTCCTTCGTTTCTTAACCATTTTCTATGATTCTTGGACCAAAAGAACGCCCTAAACTAGTAGAATCACGTTATACAACTTTTAAAAGCTAAAAGCCACGCGATCATACCTGTCTCAAAACTCAAAAACCGGCCAACTTCGAACCAGGCCTTCCCGACGTCCAAATTCGTCCAACGAGCTACTCCGACACTCCTTGGGACTTCACCAACACATCTACAAGCTTCAAAAGTTCAAAAACTCAATGTATAAATTTTGCATGAACAGTACTCAAAACGGACATCGTCGAATCGACGTGAAAACGATGTGTTTCTCACCTGAAAATGCTACGGTTGTGTTCCCCTCGACCTCACGAGCTCAAATATGTCCTTGGTTTCCTCGATCTACCACAGTTTGAGGGGTATGTGTGTTGGTCCGTACGTTTTTAGGAAGAAGAAGAATAGAGGGCTCGGGAGAGAGAGAAGACAGAAGGAGAGAGAGAAGGATAGTGTCTGTGTGTGTGTGTGGGAGTGTGCGAGGTTCCAAACACATGCCACGACACACCAAACAACCAAAACGTGACGAAAGTACACTAGGGGTAAAATTGTAATTTCATACGTACGTTTCGGCATTTCCGGGACGGGATGTCACAATATGTTTTTAGTATTTTTTTTTTCATATATTTCTATTTATAATTTGTACCATTTTTTCAATTTGTACCAATATTCTTTTTTTTTTTAATTTGTACTCATAATTTAATTTAATTTGTACCCATAATTTTTTTCATGCTAATTATATGTATTTATTTCATGTTTCAAAATAGGATAAACTAGATTACCATCCCTCATCTTTCTTTCTCATCAATTGAAACCTTATTCTTTTTTCATTTTTGATCAAGGTCCCTTGACTTTTCTCCATGTTATTATTAGAATTTTAAATTATTTACAAGTCATTATATGTCAATTTAAAAATGAAAAACTTATGAATCATTTCCTAATATATCTTTCTAGTATTTTTTTTTTTCATATATTTCTATTTATTTTGTACCCTTTTTAAATTTGTACCAATTTTTTTTTTAGTTTTAATTTGGACCCATAATTTTGAATTCTAATATGTACCCATAATTTAATATAATTTCTACCCATATTATTTTAATATTTATTTCTTAAAATATATTAATAATTACATGGGTACACTATTCTTTTGCTAGAACAATGTGAAGATCAATATTACTCTATTATTAGTTTTTAAGTAATTGTCATATTGTAAAAATGTTATTTGAATTTGTATAAATTTCATAATTTGTGGGATATTTAATGCATAAATGTAGGAGTTAAATCCCTTATGACACACCCTGACCCGAATGTCCACTAGGACTCCGAGTCGAGCTGTGCTAGTCGACATCTGGAAGGTGATAAAGCCATTAAGTATAGTGATGTGGAAAATGTGAATAAATTTGAACCTAAAAGTGCCTAAAGCACAAAGTGCGTTGTGAGCGGGAATGAACCCATTTCACACACGACGTCAGAGCATAAATAAAGTACAGTAGTGTGGGTAAGGATCATACCCTCAGAGGTAGCCACCCATACTGAGATTCGCCAAGAATCCTCATCGATACGAACTTTCAGTAGCTAAAACCTGGAGGGGCGAAAAACAGAAAATGTGAGTGGGCAAAAACAAAGCTTTTTAGAACCATTTCTCTTTCCAAAAATAATAACCCCTCACCGTAAAACCCGTATAATTTCCCAGAAAATAATAATACATATGTATATAAAAATCAATCTTGAGAGTAATGAAAACCAAAGTGAGTGCCATGTTAAGTATCTCAGTAATAAATATGTAAGTCAGGTGATGCAAATCAATATAAAAAGATATATCAGCCGAAGCCACCTAACGTGACCTGTACGACTGAATCTATAGCTCATAAACAATTCCTGCACACGAGTTGGAACCACATAATGTGGTATGTACGATAGGTTATGTGTAAATAAATACACTCAAGTGCTACGATCACGTGAAGGCTGTGCGAAGTATTGCAAGTCACCTATGAATCGAAACCACGTAATGTGGTTTGTACGATAGGCTGACATCTGCCTTGGATCCAAGGTGAGCGTGTGGTGCAGGAGGTGAACGATCATGTGAAGGCTAGGCCCTAACCTCAGGCGGAGCACTAACACCAAGGTGCAGGATAATGAGTACCAAATGCATCCAGGCATAACCATATACATCAGAACCACTAACATCATAATGTACTCACCTGTAGCTTACCTGGGCTCTGCAGCATCATGCAACATTATGCATGACTACATTAATGCATATACTAAAATATAATACAAGTATGACATGGCATTTCAATCACATTTCATTTAAAACAATTTTTGAGAAAAACGTAAAGTATACATACGTATATATAGAAAACCAAAAACCCACTCACTTGGAGTCCACGCTACAACTCCCTAGCATGAATATCGAGATGTCTCGAACGACAATCGCCTAAAGCAAATATCAAATCACATCTCAGAATCCTTATTAATAGAACACGTAATTTACATAAAACACATCCCCCAAGGACGATCTAGAATGATTTGAAACCCATTGATCAAAAGTCAACCGTTTGTCAAAAATCGACGGTAGGGTCTACAACCCTACGTAACTCAATTCGGAAGATCCGCTCTTTGGATTTCAGATCAGTAACTTCCAAAGATCTACATTATGTTTCTAAAACGTCATCCTAAAATTTCATTATGATCCAACGGTTGGATCTCAAGCAATTGCAAATTCAAGTGGCGGTTAATGTTTTATTTTACAAACTTACAAATCCAATTTGGGAAGATCCGCGCATCGGATTCTTATTTGTAAGTTCCTATGATCCTCAAATATTACGTACTATAACATATTAAATTTTGGTGGTGATCCAACAGTCGGATTGTCGATTCATATTTTTACCAAGTAACGTACCTTAATCAAACTAGATTCACAATAATCAAATCACATTATATGAATATCAAATCTAAGATCATTGTATCGATTTAACATAAAATAGCATCGGCGATCCACTGGCCATGTGCTACCGGTGGCGGTCGGCCGCCTCGACTCGCCGAAAAATTCAACTATTTCTAAAAATTCTCAAAGTTTACATGAATGAAGATCTCAATGAGTGAAGCAACTTTCATACATGTGACTAAGGCCAATTTGATCGGGAAAAGCCCCAATTTAGCTCAAACCGTACGGAACCCTAAACTTAGGTGTGTTCGATTCAACCTCCAAATTCACTCCAACGCCTCAAACATTGCTTGGGCTTTGTTCCTGGGGTTGAGGGAACTTAGTGGTGGTGGTAATTTGCTGGGTTAACTTCACAATCGTTGGAGTTCGCCATGGCACCCACGGAACTCACGGGTTTTGTTCTACTCAAATTCAAGCTCAAACCCAAGATAAGGATTAGTTTTTAGGTGAGGGTTAGATCATTGAAAAACCGACGCAAAAATGTCGGGAAGGCGGCGATGTGGGTGGTGCTCGATGGGTTACACGGGCCAACCCGTGTCTCCCCTCATTTTCTTCTCTCCTTTCCCCTCCTTGCTCCTGTTTCTGATTGGTTACCTTCCTCCCTCATTTCCTCATTTCTCTTCCCTCCTTCTCATCCCAGCCGTCGATTCCTTTTTTTTCCTTCCATCCCAACCACACACGTGGCCTCACAGATCTTTGCTCCAGAAATCTGGAGCCTTTCAAGTTAAATAAAATTACCAAAATATCCCTAATTTTAAATGTTAATAACTCTTTCATTATAACTCCAAATCAAGCCCTGTTTGTGCCAACACGTCCGTAGCGATGAGTACTATAAGAATACGCCAAGAAAATGAACCTTACATAACATGATATGGCAGTCAACAAAAGTCAACACTTTACCTCGAAGGGCATTTTCGTAACTTCACTTATTAAGATTATAAAAATCATAATTTTTAGGAACAGGCTGTTACACCTTAAATGATGTTAGAGACCTTGATCAAACTATTTAAACAAATAAGGGTTCATTCTAACAATTAGATTGATTAGGACCGAAACAAAACTAACCGTGATCCATGTAATTTAATGAATAAATGAGTACCACTTGTGGCCAAGGGGAGGCTGAAATGCCTCTGCGAGTCTTCCCGACCCCCATAAAAGGTGGATAACCATGACTTACCACCAATAAAAAAGAAAAAAAAGGCTTTAAAAAAGTTGTAAAAATATTTTTCAAAACTTTGTCCTTGATTCTATACATCCCATTAAGATAATGTGTTTGGTTATTGGCTTCAGCCCTTTGGTCGATGATGGTTGGATTTTTTTTTTATTCATACTTCCTTAATTGTGCCAATTACAGTTTTAAAGAAAAGATTGTGTAAATTAAGAAAACAAAGAGTACAAATTTATAGCTATCCGAGTATCTTCAATGGAGAGTACGAATTTGAGATGTACATCTCATTTTTATTTCTAAAAGATGTAAATGTACATACCAATCCAAATTTGCCACCTTTTCTCTCTTTAATTGGTGGAGGCGTGAAGCCTAGCTACCTCCTAAAGATGTAAACTTTACATTATGTACATTTCCCGCTAAGATGGGTAGTTTACATGCCTTAAAATTTATCCATTGGAGAACTTTTTGGTCAATAAGAATATATAAAATGCACATTTCAAGACATTTTGTATATTTCATTGGAGATGCTTTAAGTAGGTTATTACTTATGAAGTTGTAGTTACAAATAGCTAGTTCATGTATATAGTGGTTTAGGAAGATATGTAAAACACATCTTAAAGGTTTTATTGATGATTACTACTATGTAGAGGCAAATTACTTTAGATGGGACCTAATATAACTTCTTATAATGTGAAAGTTTTTAACTAGCCCAAGTTGAAACCAATTTTTTTTTTTTTTTTTTTTTTTTTAAGTAGATGAAATTATTACTAAATAATATAATATCACTACAAAGAGATTTTAATATATACTCAAGTCAAAGCACAACTTGTTAAACCAAAACATTGAGTCCACTTGCTAGTGGCTTATCCAAAACATATAAAAAACACGCACACACCAATCCAAAGTTAGTTAGGTTCTTCGGTTAGATAAGATTCCAACAAAAACTATGCATGTATGGGATTAAAAAAAAAATCTGCAGTCTCATATGTAAAATGATGCCTCCTAATGCTAGTAAGAAGAACATCTCTAACTACTAAATGATGCCTCCTAATGCTGGTAGTAGCCTCCTAATTAAGAGACTAATTCATGTATGCTCTCCTTAATTACCGGATAGAATATAAAATCAACTTGAAAACTAAACCCAAATTTAAATTATGTACGAGATGCTACATCAAACCTAGATAATTATGCGCACATATGGAAGTACTGGGAGAGGAGAGAGGGGGGGGGGGGGTGCGGGGGGCGGTGGGGTGCGGCGTTAGACTTGAAAAAATTAGAAGAAGAATAAAAAGGCCCGAGGGGTGGTGGAATTAAGGATTTCATTAAGAAGAACATCTCTAAGGATTTCAGTAAGAAGAACATCTCTAACTACTAAATGATACCTCCTAATGCTAGAAGTAGCCTCCTAATTAAGAGACTAATTCATGTCTGCTCTCCTTAATTACCGGATAGGATATAAAATATGTACGAGATGTTTCATCAAACCTAGAGAATTATGCAAACGTATGGAAGTACTGGGAGGGGGTGCGGCGTTAGACTTGAAAAAATTAGAACAAGAAGAAAAAGGCCCGCGGGGTGGTGGAGTTACTAATTAATGGGGCGGTGGCGAAAGCACGAAGGCGTGCACGCATGCGTTGCAATTTGCATGCCACTGGGGACTGGTTGGAATTAAGCCTTCCTATACGACTCCAATCTTTGTCCTCACGTCATCAGTTCGCTTGGATTTGGACATATATCCGAATATAGGGCATGCATGCATGATCTGTTCGGTTGACAAAAGAGAAAGACTAAGGATATACTGTATACATACATACATATACATATACATATACATATACATATACATACACACACACACACACACACACACACACACACACACACACACACACACACACACACACATATATATGTACATTGCATGTGAAAAGGGTACTCACATTCTCCATCATGTTGTTGCATGTACGTACATATGTTTGTACAGGTGTAAAGACTCAAGATCAAAAGGAAGCTTCAGATCATGACACTTGTCAAAGGATTAAGGGATGTAATAGTTAGTTTGTTAGATTACTTAATGAGTAAGCAAATAGAATTGTATAAATACCAACTTGTACTGCTAAATTGAGAGGTTAATGAAAAGTCAATACAAAGATTATTTCTCAATTTCCCTCTCTAAAATTCTTCGATTTTCTCTCCTTCCTCTTATGATTCTTTACAAGGAATTCATCAGGTTCTTGCATTCTTACATGGTATCCTCGCCGGCGATCTTCGATCCTGTGCTTCTGCTACTTCCGTGCTCTGAATTCTTCTCAATTGGTACACAATTCTTGTTCTTGATCTTTTGAATTGCGATCTGCCAGTCTAAAATTGTGCATTTAAAACTTGTGCATTGTGATCTTGTTCTCTGGAATTCTTCGATTGCTTATGCTGTTATCTCTCTCTAAAGTGTGATTCTTCTCTTCTTCTCTTCACGAAAGTGTAATTTGAAACCCTAATTTTGTCAATTCTTCGAACAAATTTCTCAAAGATCTCGGAAAAATGGTGAATGTTGATCAATTGCAAATTGTGCAATCTCTTGTTAATACTCTAATTCCCACTGTTTCAACCTTGGTGACGGTAAAACTTGATGATGCAAATTATCTTGTTTGGCACTATCAAATGAGGCTTTTTCTTGAAAGTCATGGTATACTTGGATTTGTTGACGGTACACATCGATGTCCTATTAGATTTGATGAAAGTTCTGATAAAGAAGGTGTGGAAACCGAGGCTTTTCAAGTTTGGAAGATGCACAATCGTGCACTTATGCAATTAATCATTGCTACTCTCTGCAACTGCGATGTCATGTGTTATTGGTTGTTCTAACTCTCATGAAATGTGGACTAGCTTGAAAGATCTATTTTCTACTATAACTAAAGCTAGTATATTCCAGTTGAAAACTGAGCTTCATAATATTAAAAAAGGATCAGAATCGGTGTCTTAATATCTACAACGTATCAAAGATGCACGAGATCATTTGTCAGCCACTAGTGTTAAGTTTGAAGATGATGATATTGTGATTTTGGCTCTTAAAAGACTACCCGTAGAGTATAACACCTTTAGAACTGTAATCCGAGGAAGAGAAGATGTTATTTCACTAAAGACTTTCGAGCACAATTGATTACAAAAGAGGTTATAGTTGATGCTACTCATTTGTCTAAATCTTTTGTCACTGCTATGATTGCCAAAGATAATCGTAAGGCCCTGTTGCTTGTTGAAGGGTCATCTGCGAAGTCCACCTCTTTGCCATATACTCATCATGGTGGTTACAATAACAATACTACTAATAATTTTGGAAGCTCTAGTTACTCAAGTGGTTACAACAACAATACTGGAGGATCTAGGGCCAACAATTATAGAGGTAGAGTTCGGGGCAGAAATCAATTTGGGAACACTTCCTGGTTTCCTGCTAATAATTCTCATAATGGTGCTGGTATTCTTGGTCCTGCTCGAGCTCAGCCACATATTTCCACTTGTCCTGACCATGGCTATGAAGTTCCTGTCTGTCAAATATGCAATAAGAAAGGTCACATTGCTGTTGACTGTTATCAAAGACACTCATCCACAACTGTTTCTTCATCTCCTGTTCAATGTCAAATTTGTGGAAAGTTTGGCCATTTTGCAATGCAATACTATCATCGAGCCAATTTTTCTTATCAAGGAAGGAGTCCACCCTCTACTTTAATTGCAATGCATGCTGCTTATCAACCATCTGCACCCTAGGAACAATATTGGGTTGCTGACACAGGGGCTACATCTCATATGACATCTGATCTTGCTTCTCTCACTAATGTTGCTCCATTTACTGGCACTGATACAATCACTACTGCTAGTGGTTCAGGTTTGCCTATATCTAATATTGGCTCTTCCATTTTGCATGCTCCACAATATTCTTTCCAATTAAAGAAGATCTTACATGTTCCAAGAGCCTGGAATGACAAGTTTACAAGTTTCTTGCTCGGAATTGGATTTAAAGCTTCCCTTGTAGATCCCTCTCTTTTTGTGCAGCATTCATCTTCTGGTACTGTTATACTGCTCCTATATATTGATGATATCATCATCACAGGTAGTGATTCTTCTTTGATAGATGATGTTATCTTGAAGTTGATTAAAGAGTTTGAGATGAAGGAATTAGGACAGTTACATTACTTCTTGGGATTGCAAATTTCATATAAACCTTCAGGTTTATTTGTTTCCCAAACAAAGTACATTCAAGATCTTTTGGAGAAAGTGGATATGTAGGATTCAAAGTTTGTGCAACACCTTTTTTTCCCTATCATCGACTACTCAAGGAAGACGGCCACCCTTATCATAGTCCTGAGCAATATCGCAGTGTTGTTGGCGCTTTACAATATCTAACCTTTACTCGGCCCGACATTGCTTTTGCAGTGAATCAATGCTGCCAATTTATGCAAAACCCTATGGAGTCTCATGTTGTTATAGTCAAAAGGATAGAGATATCTTAGGGGTACTATTGATTTTGGGATACATTTCAAGCCCGGAAAGTTACATCTTCAAGCCTATAATGATGCAGATTGGGCAGGTGATCCTAATGACAGAAGGTCTACCTCTGGCTATGTGGTTTATTTTGGTTCTAGTCCTATTTCTTGGGCTTCTAAAAAGCAACATACTGTGTCTAGGTCCTTTACTGAGGCTGAGTATCGAGCCCTTGCTATAACTGCTACGGAATTGGCATGGCTTCGACAACTTCTTTGTGATCTGCAGGTTCCATTGCTCACTGCTCCTGTGATTTATTGTGATAATATCTCCGCTCTTGCTTTGTCCTCTAATCTTGTTTTTCACTCTCAAGTCAAACACATTGAGATAGATTATCATGTTGTGTGTGAAAGAGTTTCTTGAGGTGATTTGCATGTGTAGCATGTTGCTTCTAAAGAACAGTTTGCTGATATTTTGAAAAAATGCCTATCTACTTCCTTGTTCTTACACCATTGTTCCAATCTCATGCTTAGTTCTCAGACGCATGAGATTGAGGGGGGATGTAAAGGGGTAAATACTCAAGATCAAAAGGAAGCTTCAGATCCTGACACTTGTCAAAGTATTAAGGGATGTAATAGTTAGTTTGTTAGATTACTTAATGAGTAAGCAAATAGAATTGTATAAATACCAACTTGTACTGCTAAATTGAGAGGTTAATGAAAAGTCAATACAAAGAGTATTTCTCAGTTTCCCTCTCTAAAATTCTTCGATTTTCTCTCCTTCCTCTTCTGATTCTTTTCAAGAAATTCATCAGGTTCTTGCATTCTTACAATGTTCATCTGGGGTTTAATTTACGTATTGAAGACATTTTTTTTGTGTGTGATTAATTTAGACTTTAAAAACAGCACGTTCAATACGATTAATGTAAGGTGGAGTTGTACCATTTCGTCATGCCATGGAGTGTTACTTTTAAACACAACAGCTTTTGAGCGTTTTCAATGCATGATCGTAAGTATAAGCTTGTTTTATTTTTTAGGAAAATTAATGAAAAAAGTTTGAAAATTTTGAGTTTTAACGGTAAGAACAAAATAAAGGGTAAAGTAAATAATATTAGGATTGATTTTTTAGTGTAAAAATGTGATTTTTCTTTAAAATGAACAATATTAGGAGCTTTTCATTAAAGTTCCCTTCTTCTTTTGCATTGTAAGTCACAAGATTTCATACCGATATATCCCAACATTGGTTAATGTTGGTACTTGATTTTGAGGTTTAAAGCCTATTTCCATAAGGATAATTAGTAAGACTTGAACACGTCATGATTTGATTACAAGCGTAACTTTTTGTATCAAATAAATAAAGTAGGTTGGCAACCAAAATTTTGCAGCTAAATATTAATACTTCATGATGTAACAAGATTCACTATGTAGTGTTAAAATGTGGTACAAAAATATAATCTTCTTTCATGTTGTAAGCAAACATGAAAGAAAACTTGGACTAAACTTTAGAACTAATTATGTCTTAAAAAAAATGATACTTTGGATGCGGCCTCTATCCACCACTGTTCTTTGACTGAAATATTATCGGTTTTCACTTTTTCGTTAAAGTTCTTTGACTTCGTATACCTCATTATATTAATATTAATGAAATGTTTACCTATATTAATTTTTTATGGAAGTTACAAATTGTGAAATATATCCATATTTTATGTAATATCCTTCTTTTTCCGTTTATTAAAAAGAAATAAGATTTTAATTAATAAAATGGAAAAATAAGAAAAGAGGACCTAATTTCTCCAGTAAAAAATAAATAAGAAACAACGGTTATTATTGAAACAATACAACTTTAAGGTACATATTATTGACACACAACCTGAAATGCGTATGGATACGATTTGTAGTAAATTTATTATGGAATGCTAGCTAAAATATTATAGAAGAGCAAAATAATAATTGGCTTGGTATGTGGTTTACTTTTATCTTTAATGTATTGGTACTCTTTTTTCTTTCAATGAATCGATATTACTTTGCATTTATGATTTTTTTTTTTTTTTTTTTTGTTGTGTTGTCAAACGATAGATTTTGTTAGATTAGATGTTAAATTGGCCGCCGACGGAATTTGAATCCATACCGTCATGCAAAGGCTCAACGCCTTTCCACCATTGTGGTAAAAGGCCACATGCTTGCACTTATGATTCTATAATGCGAGATGTTCACACATATAATAGCTACATTGGTAGTCTAATAGACAGTCGACATTGTAAAAATCAAATTTTTAGTAATAACAATTAAGGGGTAAGAGGTTAAAATTCATTTTTGTATGCGCTCCCAAAGACTCAAATTTCATACAAAGACCATCTCAATCCTGTAGATCACATGCCAAGAAAAATCTAATAATAATTTCACATTGACCCGAAAAAGATAATTTCTTGCTTTCTGAGATTTGTTCAAAGTAAACATAGATACTCAATAGTGCAACTAGAACTATCGCGACCATTACACATGCATGCAGACAATTCTACACAGCTATAAGATTCTAATGAATACTAATTTATCATGATTATCTAGAACGTAATTACAATCTTGGGGACCCAAAACATGATAATTTCTTGCTTTCTGAGATGTCAGGGAAATGACTAATTTGGCTCAACTTGACAACTTATTATACTTGTTCAAAGTAAACATAGATACTCAATAGGGCAATTAGAACCATCGAGGTCCTTACATATGCATGCAGACAATTCTTCACAGCTATATGATTCCAACGAATACGTAAATATCATGATTTTCTAGAACGCAATCCTAGGGATACCTGTGTGGGTTTTGTGGACTTTTCTCTGAGATTCATATTCAGTCCAGTCAATAGTCCGTACTCTAATGAAACCTTTGTCTAGAAAATTAAGGAGATCTCTGAATTTTCAGTGACGATTATATGGCACATAGACT